>NC_003280.10:14290740-14620300 GCF_000002985.6 Caenorhabditis elegans | reverse complement strand
AATCATGTTAATCATAAGATTTTGATACATCCCGATAAGTTGATAATAATCTCTCTCCATCACCTTATTCTGTGATAATCTTCTGAACTTCTCACCTTTGGAAGCGGCAGAATTTGATCTTCCGACTCATCATTGTAGAATGACAGAATCGATGGCGACAGCCGACCACGGTTCTCGTTCTTATCCGGCATCACTGCAGCGAAACGTGGACTGAAAGATCATGGAAATGATTTTTAGAATTTGATTAGTAGTTTTGGATGACTTGTGATTAACTATGTGCTCACTGTTTTGATCTACAGACGCTCGGGTGATTTATTTCCAATATTATCGCTATTTAATTTTTCTTTCAATTTTCATATCAATGATAACCTAACACAACAAGGTCAAGTTCCTTGAAATGATACGGAAAAGGTGATAATGTTATTCTCCGGTTATCACTTGTCAGTCTACCATCTATATGATTTTAATTTGATACTCGATCTTTTTCAACTCAAATTTCATATCTGGCCTTTTTTATAGTTCACTTTTGAGCTTTTCAATGATATGACATGAGAACGTGAGGCAGGCATAATGCAGGCAGGAAGCGGATTAGTAGGTAGGTAGGCATACAGGCAAAATTGGCAAATAGGTAGATATGTGCGCCTTCTCGTCTGTGCATGCCTCTGTGCCTTATGCCTAGATGCCCACGCAGCTGTCTATTGACGTGCCTGATTTATGCTGTGGCAAGCAATTTTTTCCGGCAAATCGGCAAATTGCCGGATTTGAAATTTCCAGCAAATTGGCAAATGTGCAAATTACCGGAATTAAAAATTTCCTGCAATTCGGCAAACCGGATAATTGTCAATCTGCCAAAATTTTTTGAAAAATTGTGGTTTTGCACATTTTTTTGAACCTTCAGAACTTCAATTTTTATTCGTTATATCTAAAGAAAACGGGGAAAAAATTTCAAAAAGGCATAGTTTTTAGTGTTTCCGTCTTATAAAAAATTTCTTTAAAACATCCGGCAAATTGATATTCGTCAAACGAAGAATCAGCAATTTGCATAAAAGGAAAATTTCCGGCAAATCGCCACATTGCCGGATTTGAAAATTTCTGGCAAATCGGAAATTGCCGTTCACCCTTTGTTTCCATATTACTAAACTTCCCACTTCCCAGCCCAGCTTTATCTAATAGCAAGAAAAGGTGTCAAACTTCGATATTTGTGTCATTCTTCAAAATTGTCTCAACACTGTTCTTATCATAACATTACACCTTATTGACCCCCTAGATGATTGATCGCCTATTGTGTTCAGTCAGATTTTGCAGAGAGGGGAGACATTGACAGTTTTCTGCGTGGAGAGTGGAAAATGACATGGGAAGTTTATCGAATTGAGTGAGGGGAGGAGTCGAGAAGGGTTCTTACCTACATAGAAGAAACAAGTTAACTTATCAGTTTTGCATTTTTGCCAGTAACGAGAATGCCTAAAGCTCTAGTGGTTTGTTATACGGTAACGAAAAAAGTAGTTTTTGATATAAGTGAGAGTAAAATTCAATAGTGCACATAGCAACTGACCAGCATGTGGCTCCTGTAAAAACCCCAATTTTTTTTGAGGGCTCCATAGAAGTTGCACGATCACAAGTGAAATATTTAGAGTTTCCAATTTCAATATTTTAAATCTCACCTCAAAAACTTGATATTAGAATCTCCCTTCTTCTTACTTGATCCCTCAATTGTTGACATCAAATCAAATGCGTGACGCACGATTCCTGGCATTTTTTGCTGAAATTCTATTTTAATTTAATATTCTACATGTACTACCTTATCTACCTACCTTGTCGAAAAACGCCAGATCATGATTTTTCTGTGGTATATCAAGCACCAAATCATACATTCGCTCATTGTACACTCTTGCGCCGGACTCTTTTTCTTTTTTATCCATCTTTTTCTTCAAATTTACCAGTGCCTTGTAAGTGTCTGCCCATGTTGAATCTCTGAAAAAATTAACTTTTCAGAGAGCTGAGATCACCTATACATGCAACTGTTCGAGTGATTTGTGAAAGAATTGTGAAAGAAGAGTACCAAAGATACATGTGCTGCTTTCTTTTATGCGCAAAGCTAAACACTTGAAAACTACTAGAAAATAACCAGATTGATGAAAACAATGAAAATTGTGCATTTCAAATATCGAATACTTTTCCCAAAACTTTTTGACGGGTTCTTTTTCCTCGCCTTTTGCATAAACATTTCAAATGGACTTGGTCGAAAAATTAAAAATGTATAAAAAGTTCCCTAAGATGTACTTGGGATAATAAGAACTCTTTCTAAATTGCTAAAAGCAAATGAGTTCTGTCGTGAAAATTAGTCTGAAGATTAGCCTTCAAAATCCATAGATCTTGTTCCACAGTCCGAGTAGTCCGTTTTCGGGATATATCAAAAACTTACGCTTCTGTTTGGTTGCTGAAAAAAGTCCGGAGAAGCTTGGTAATTCTCTCAACGGGCGTCTTGTTTTCCTTTGTCTTCAAACTTGGCATTCGATCCATATTTTTCACAAAAAATCCGTGTGAATCAGATTTGGATACCGAATCGACAACAAGACGTGTTAAACTTCTCTTGCTTCTCCTCAAAACTTTCCTGTTTCTCAAATTTCTCTGATTCCTCCATTTCCTCTTGAATTCCAGAATAAGATTTTCTTTATTGGAAGATGATCTCAAATTGTTTCCACTGCAATAGCTTCGGCTTCCACAAAGTTCAACCCTTCTCTCATTCTTCTTCATTTTTTCACTGTGATCCTCACTCAATATTTTTGAAATTTTCAGTTTGTGCATTTTTCTTGCGATTGCCAAGTCTTTTCTCTTCTTTTCCAGAAGATTTTTCTTTTCAGAGTTATGCGAGTCAACTTTTCTCGCTTGAATCTTCACTTCATTCCGTATTTTTGGAACTTCAGTTGCGGTCGGGAATTGAAGCTCTTTCGGGAGAGCTTTTCTCATTGCTTCTACCTTTTTTATGCTCAATTTTTTCAGCTTTGGAGTTTTTACAGTAGTCGTTGGGATGGCAGCTGGTCTGAAATTTACTGGGCTTGAAAAAAGAAAATAAATTTTAAAAAAAGTAAAAGTGCTCAGCATATTAAAGGTGTCATCAATTTGAGTCAGCCGAAACTTATCATTAACCTTCATCGCACGGGAGGCGAACCTGTGGCCTCTTGATCAACAGCGAAATGCGCTACCGCCTGCGCCACGCGAGTCCATCACCGAAAACTGTCTCACGTGCCTATATAACTTACCTTCTTGGTTGCCACTTCCTTTGTACTTTGTACTGCTCTCTAGCTCGCATCACACACTTTGAAGATTCCACGAGATCTTTTTTATCATGAATTTTAGCTAGACATTCCACAAATTCCGTTTTGAGATCATCATTAAGTTTCGGGAGCAAGTTTCTCGAAAGTTGAGCAATCAGCGCTTTCATAGAATGCACGTACCAGTTTGTGTGGATCGTTTTTACCTGGAAGAAAATATTAAATGTTAAAAAAACTAAATTTAAATTCTCTTTGCACCTTATCAAAACCTTTCGTGCCGAGACGTATTTTATCCAGATCCTTCTCATCGAATGGTTTCCCATCGTGTTTCCCTTCAAAAATGTACGGTAACCCTATCAAAAGGTTGGGAGGTCGTTAAATGTTTGATCTAACCAAGCTTATCTACGGGTCATCTATCACTTTCTTATCACAACTACAGTATGAACTTATCACGAGTCCGTGACACTCGAAGAGAAGTGCGGGCTTTCGCCCTATTTTTACCAATAAAGTTTTTAAAAAACAAAACACTTTCCTTGTACATAATGAAAAGGCTATAAAATTTTAGATTATTTTGATGGTCAATTACAACAATTTTAATTACTTGCCAAAGTTTCAGAAAAAAAATTCGAAAAAATGAAAATTCAACCAGGCTTAATCAAGCTAAAAATCTTTTTTCTTTTGAAAACGTCAAATTGCAGAAAAACACGATCGGTAGGCATGAGCCAGGGATATCAATGTATTTTTTCCGAAATAAAGTAAAGCGATTTGAATTAGTTATTAAAAACTAAGCTACATCAAACTATGTGCAGCAAATTAAAAAAAAGGCTACCTTCTGCACTGTAGGTCAACAAGATACAGTATAGTAGGAGAAGCATTTTGACAGAAAGTTGCATTTTTATTATTGCAAAGGAGATAAAATGAATCCAGAAATCCAAGTTCTTATCCTGGCTTCTCCGGAGACAAAATGGGCGGCGCGTTCTCGGGGCGTAGTCCTGTAAGCGGAGGGTTGATGGGAAACCGAAATAGATGAGAAGGAGGTGAGGAGGATGAAGAGGAGACGTGGATAGGTTCAAAATGATGTTCAAGACGTTAGGATAGATTTCAGGACTTTTTCTAACAGCAAAATTGATATTTGAGAGATACCATGTCTTTTGTGTTCTGATGAACATCAAAAATGGGACAATTATTTTTTGATGATTTTTCAGGGTTACTGTAATTGAACGCCAGTCTTGAATCTAGTTGTTGTCGTTGTCAACGGCACGTCGTTCGCAATTAGACATAAAAATGTACACTCAAATTTGACAGACTTTGGCAGGTGTGTTTCAATTTGAAGCCCCTGCTGAGAATTTTTTTGGCTCGAGGCACTGTTTTTTCAGTTTGTCAGGAACTAGGCCATTTCCATGAATTGTGAACAATTTGGAAGCCTTTCCAAATTGTAAAAAAAAATCGTTTGAAAAAAGTATGAAAATTTTTTGCTAAAAAAAATTTCAGCGGAAATTATATTTACAAACACATCGAAGAAGTTCAAAAAGTAGATATAAAGAAGACGAAATGACATACATTAATATTTTCTATTTGTATTATACTATTTTGCAATTATTCAGCTAAAGTGCAAGACTGATAGAAAAATTACAGTAATTATTTCCAGACCGACACGTGGATATTGCGAGATGCTAGGAGCAATTTGCAACTAAATGGAGCTTGTTTTATACATCTGCCATCTAAAACTTCAAATTTTCTGAACACGGGTATTCTTGTTTAGAGTTTCGATAGCACTTTCAGCGTACACAGAAATTAATACTTCGAAAATGATAATAGAAAACCCTATCAAAATGAACTCTTCTCAACAAGACTGTATTCTAATTCTCGTTTCTCAAGATCAAACTATCAAGCTTTTCTCGTATCGATTCTAATATTATCTGACCGTTCTCTTTACGAGACTTATATGTTTTGAACTGAATTTCTATTGAAATTCATATTAAAATTCCCTCATCTCTTTCCCCCGCCGCCGCAAAATCTTGTGTTAATCTTCACAAACTTTTGATATAAGGAAGTATTGTTTTTCTGGCTCAGGGTCACTTTTCACTTTGCCCCCCTATCCTAATCCCCCTTTCGGGATGGGGTGCCCGGGTGCAAACTGTTTTCTTGATTCTTATTACTTGTCGGCACCTCTTCTAATTCACAAATTTCCATGTTGGAAAGTCTTGGAAAGTTCACCAAGTTGAAAGTTCAAACTTCCAATTCACTCGTAATCCTATAACTTTCAAGAAAATTGTGATGTCATTTCTGTGCACTCAAATGACCTCAATTTATTCTAAATGTACTGTAATCCTTTAGATTTGAGGTGATTTGAATTCATGGGAAATGTGGGAAAATTATGAAAAGAAAATTGGAAATTTCAAAAAAAAATATTTTTCGGGATTTTTTCAGTTTGTTTCAAAAAAAAGAAACCCATTACAGATGGAGTAAAGTCAGATGATTTAAAAAATTTTTAATGGTACTAAGCTATTAAAATAAAACATCAAAAACAATGTTGTTATTTCGAATCAGAAAATGGTGATAAAAAATTTAAAGCATTGTCGCATGTTTGAGGACCACACGAACCAGGAGTGTGTGGCAAATTTGCTAAGCACGGCAAATTTCCAAAATGTGGACTTGCCGATTTTTTTTCAAAATTTTTATGAATTTGCCGCACACATGAACATTTTTTTGTTATAACTAAAATGCTGTCCAAAACTAATGGTTTAGATCAGAAACATTATGAAAGAAAACGTTATTTTATTTTTTTTCGTCGGGCCCGGCAAACTTGTCAAATTTGTGTTCAGCCAATATTTAAAAAAGTCAATTTTCCGAATTAGCCGAGCTCGAAAAATTTCAAAATTAGCCGCACACCACTGGGTTGAACCCCTACAATGTTGGAATATGAGTATTTTAAACATATTTAAATCCTAAAACTGGAAGAAAATTTGTTTTTATCGGTGATTTTCTAATAAAGGAAAACTATGATTTCAACGACTTTGACTCAAAACAATAAAAAACGGCATCCTCTACCCAAGCTGATAAAATATCAAATTTAAACTTATTTTTCTACACCAGAATTAAATTCATGTGAATTCAGCAAAGTTGAAAGTTCATAGGTGCAAAGTTTCCATAATCCAAAACCCCTGCTGTGCCAAGACTGGGGCGATGATGCCATTGCCCTCAAATGATAACATTTCTTGTGAGTACAGTCAAAAGGGTTGTAAGAATACACTAAAATTGTTTCAATACGTGAATTTATTTTTAAGTTTGAGAATATAATTTTGCAATTTTCTGTTCTTTGCTCAAAACTAGGAACCCATCTCATTTGCGTATTAAGGTTATGGGAAATAATTTCTTTCTGACATCATTTTCGCAGCGGGGTATTTTTTCTCTATTGGGATTATCGTAGTAGCCATGCACCTATGAACTTTGGACTAGAGAAACTCTTCACTATCGTCCTAGCTTTTTTCTCACAATCAGATAAGAAGGTTAATAAGTGGTGCAAGATTAGAAATAAGACAATCGGCAAAACGGCAAATTGCTGGTTTGCGTAATTTGAATTGTATCCGGTGAATGTTCCTACATCTATTTTGCAAATTAAGCAAGTTATATAAAAATTTCTAGAGAAAACGGGAAAAAATTTTCAAAAGGCACAGTTTTATGTGTTTCAGTCTTATAAAAAAATCCCTCTAAACACTTTCAGCAAACTGATATCCGGCAAACGACGAATCGGCGATTTGCTAAAATTGTAAATTTTCCGCAAATCGGGAAACCGGCATTTTTGCTACAAATTTTCAATACATTCCATGATATGCTCATATGTTCATGATTTTGTGTTATCATCACACAAAGATTGTAAATCAATACCGTATCCCAATTCATCCGCATTCTTTTCTATCAAAATCGGTTTTTGCAGCACAGAGAAACTGTTTTAGGGGCTACGGTAGTTGAATAGGATTTAGGTTAATTGGGGGGATATTGAATTTCTGGAAAACTGAAGAGGGAAAATCAACAATGATTGAGATAATTCCAAAATAATAATAATATATTAACAACTTGGAATTTTTTGCTGTGATAATTTTACTACAGTTTGTGGAAATTCCGGCGCCAGAGAAAATTTAAATGTAAATAATAATAAAAAAATAAATTTTTTGAAAAACGTTTGCTGGCCAGATATGAAATCTAACATCCATATTTCCCTGTAAGGTCAAACTTTCATATCTCGGAACCCATCATTTTCCCACCTCTTATCCAAACACCAACACGTCACTCACCCTTTTGCACGACGATAGGAATAAACTAGCATCTTCTATCACTGATCATCGCATTCTTTTTTATGAACTTTTTTGTTCATACTGACCAAAAGTGACATCATATAGTTTTTGGTCGAATGATGCGGTAGGATTTAGGTATAAAATTCGATATTTAGATAAATGTTAAGGTGCCGTTTATCATTCGCCGTTCGATTATTGTCACTTCTTAGAATAACATTACTATAGTTTGGATGTTTCAAAAACTATTGTTGTTGAGTGCAATTTTTTGTTCTATTTTACATACCAAGTTTTCTACAGTACTGCCCATAATTCTAGTTAAATTTCGTTTGTTGTATAGGTCAAAAAATGACATTAGAAAAAACATTCAACTGGCAAAATGCAACACATAAATCTAAAAGTACGAAAAATTTCCATAAAGTCTTTCCAGTCTGAAGAGTTTTATCTGAAAGCTAGGAAACATTACCCTTGGAATCCCAAAAGTTCAAAACTCTTCTATTCGAAACTGATGCTTAAGAAATCCGAGTCTTATCAGTATCTTATCGAACGGTACAAAATACGCTAAATTTTCAAATAGCTAGTTTCTCAGCTTGCAGGGAGTGAAAAATCAAAAGCGTTAAGATCAAAATCATGTTTATTTTTTTAAGTTTGCGTTATGGTAGAAATTCAAAAGGGAGCAAAACAAAAAAAACGTTTAAAAGACTTTATAGATTAAACCTGGATTAAAAATTTTGCATAAAGCTATGGTCTACAAAAGTGGGGAAAATTGGCAAAAGTTCAGGACAGTGGAGAAACTTTCAGTCCAAGTGTTGGAAAACCGCCAAACAAAAAAGGCTTCTCGCGAAATTTAGAGCATTTTTACATGTTCAAATGCCTGTCTCAGAAAGGAAAATTGTTGGTCTTTCGTTTTCAAAACTATTACTGGTACTGGAACAAAAACAGAAACAATGATACGTTAAGAGTCAAAGTTAAGCTGATCGCTATGACCAGTCACTCTACAAGAAACACCCATATCGCCTATAAACTCATTTATTGTATTTTGTTCCTCATTAGCTAGCCTCCTCCTAAAAAGCTATGCCATTAAAATCGAGAAGCCTCATCGAGAACGATAAAAGGAACAATTTCGAAAAACCGGCTAAGATATGTGATATCTGACCCAGCGTGTCATCACCCTTTCCGACAATTTGATCAGGAAGACGCATCGATGTTATTGTTAGATTAGACATGGAAGGGGGAGGGGGTGCCAAATTGAAATGATCTGACAAGAGACAGGGGGCTAATTTGGCAATCTGAATTTTCTAATAAGTGTTAGTTGATTAATTATGTCTCTACAGTCAGAAATATGGTTGGCATGAATGAGTTTCGTCTGAGCTATTATATGGATCCACCAAGGTCATAAAAATAGAGATAACGAAATTGAAGAGGTACCAACTAGTTGTTTGATAGTCAGCAAAGTTGGTACATACAATTTCTACGTCACAACATCTTGGCAGTTGTTTCCCCACAGTTGGGCACACGAATTTTTTTCTGCATCAAATTTGCCATCTCAAAAACTGAATTTTTCTTTTAGAAATATTTAAATTTTTTTAGCTCGATTACCCAAAATTTTAACGTTTACAGTTTTTAAAGATCTAAAGAGCTAGTGATTTTGTTTTGATAGGCTTAGAATATAACCGAATAGTCTTTTTTTGTATCTAACTAATCAGCTTAATCCAGTGATCAGTCTATAATATTTCAACTTTCACTTTTTATCTCCTTCTCTCAACGGTGTATTAACTAGATTCGCTTTGTTTTTAATTGCCCTTTCATCCCCTCAACCTTTCATAAAATGTTTCCGTCTGTGTTGTTTCAAGAAGCGTAACGACTACCTAGATATCATCAAAAATCGTATCTTTTTCATCTCTGGATCAAAAAGTGACTTGATTTCCTGTGTCTGAACTTACACATTGAAGAAATCAATAAAATTAGGATTTCAGGTCAAGTACAGTAATCTATCACGCCTTGAAGTAGAATTCGCTTCGTGCCAAATTTTTGATAAACCTTTAGGTACGGTAACGTTTTCACTAAACGAACTTTTTTAATAACCTTGTCACCCGTTCCGGCCAGTCTCATCAATCATTAACGTGTCCAATTTATCACCAAACCTTTCTTCTGAGACCTCAAGAATAATGGATCAAAAGCTAAAGGGACACAAAGCCTTTATTTCAGCTCAAAATTTCTTGGAAAATGCGAAAAAATTAATTAACCCATACAAAACATAGAAAAATGGTAGTCAGACCTATACAGACAGAAAAATGTTAGTCGGTGGGTTTCATTTTTTGCGGTCAAACAATATTTCGTGACATTTTGCGGGTTCTTGTGATGGTTATCTCTCGGATGGTGGCTTGGGCCATGGCACCAAGCAGAACCTCTGGGCACGAGACAAATGCGACGTTGGAGTTTGAGTAGGATGCGCAGAGAGCGCGGACCTGGAAAAAATGAATTTTATTCATTGAATTTGAATAAAGCACTTTTGAAAACTTACCTCTTCCTTCAATTTATCATTGACAGTAACCCAAATTGTGTAGACTCCTTTTGGATTTCTAATCAGACATTCCTTAAGCATAGGAATATCAGTGGAAGAGTCTCCGCATACCAACACGTTGCCTTCCTGAAAATTTCTCATTGTAATGTTCCTCGAGCAAGTGAGAGATTATTATTTTTTAAATAAAAAAAAACGTGTAACACAGTTTTCACATTTTTATAGACATCAATTCAAAAGATCTACTTTTAAATAGCAAACATAGGTTTCAAAAGTAAGTTTAATACATTTCCTAATGTTTTTGTACCTTAAATTTCAGAGTATAATACTTTGAAAATACTATAAATTCACTTACCGTCAAATCACAGTGCATTTTCTCACACAGCAATCTTAATCCATCTCCCTTATCGAATACGTGACCATCTGTTTCTGTCTGGAAAACACTTTCGGATTTTCCCCTACAATCTGTAAAACATACCTTCATATAAACCTTAATGTCAAATTCAGTGCTAGCCAATTGAAGACGTGTACCATGTGGATCCACATCCTTCACAATTTTCTCAATTTCTTCGTGTAGCTGTTTTCCTTGAGCCTCGGTGATTGTCTTGTAGACGTCTTGGAACGCAATGGTCAAGTGACCGTAATGCTTTTGTAGTCCTGAGCCAACCCATGTGAATGGACGGAACTCGGGCTCCTCTAGCAAGTGAGAGATTCGTGTGTACGCCTGAAAAACTGAAGTTTTGAGACATTTGAAAAGTTCAGCTTACGCTTGCTAGGACATCAGCCTTCTCTCCTTTCAAAATTGACTCGTCTTTGAAATTATGACCATTGTCGATGAACCACTCACGGCCACCGGATGCACCAAAATAGTAATAACCATTTGGAATAGTTGACACATCAAGAACACCGATGTGCATTAGAGGAGCTGTAGTCAGAATTACACAGGTTTGAGCACAGCGGCGAGCAAATTGGGCCTAAAATAATTGATAAATATTATAGTTATTTGTCAAGCACAACTTGTGACAGGTGAAAACAAAAAACTATCCACTTCTTGACTAACATTAATTTTTTTAAAGTTTCAATTTTACTAGAATATTTTTGGTATTAAAAAAATAGCAATAAATATAATACTACAAACTATACTTTTTCATTAAACTACATTACAGATGTACTATGATTTATTTCTAGGTTGGTGATAAACAATTCCTTATACTGAACTTCTACGAAAAAATTCAAACTATAATCACATATTAGTATAGAATTAAAATTATGACTACGAAAGTGTAACAGAGCAGAGAGCAACAGAGCAAACTTTTTTGAACCCTTTTTCTAAAACTTAAATAATATCTACAAATTCTCCAATTTTCCATATTTGCATACCTGAATGACTCCAGAATATGCTGGCTGAATACTTGACGGATAACTGCACGAATAACTTTTCAAAGTTCCGTCTCGATCGGTGAAGAAATAGTGGAAATGATCAGCAGAGTAGAGCAGCTCAACGGCCTAAATGTTAAAATTGGTTTGGGGTGGTGGAGGTATAAATTGGATTTGATAGAAAACTCTGAATTTTTGATTCTCTGGACAATTCTGGATGCACTTAAAATTATTCCTAACAGTTATTTTGGTGATTCAAATTGTTCAAGTAAAATGTTCAGTTAGCCATAGTTGATTAAGGTACTTTTAATAATTTTCCAAAATTTCATTTACAAAATTCAAAAAAAATTATTTTTTCTTTAAAAAACAATTCAGAAAAAATTTCCAAACTCGATGGGGTTTGTTTTCCTAGAAATATCCAAAATTGAAATTAATTGGCACTTTAGTTATGTACTACCCTTACATTTTCAACTTCCTTCTTATAGGTTTCCACTGAAATTGGATGTGAGCTGATGAGTGTCTGAAATTTAATTTTTTTAAATAAATGCCAATTACATTCACTATTTAAAAAAATTATTAATAAATCCACGTGGTATGATATTTATTAACTGATATACGAAAAAAACATGGAAAAGGAGATACTAAGCATGAGAGACTGCCACAGAGATATTGTAAATGGATAGAGATGGTGGGGAGAGAAGCACTTGCGCTCGATTGATAACTTAGGGCAACACTGGTAATACTGTATACTCCCTGGAAGATTTTTTGTGTGGGATTATACAATGATCTATTTTTTAGAAGCCGGTTTCAGGTTACTAGCAACCCAAGTGATTCCGTCGTTGATGCCCTCGTTTTTGAGCGCTGAGCAGGCTTGAATGTGCCAAGTGCGGTCGCGGAGAAGGTCCAGGTTTAGTCTGAAGGTGATTTTGGAGATTAGAATTTGGAGTTTAGGAATTAAGCTGTCAATGCATTTTTATTGCAATTTGAAATTGGATGTGAGCTGATGATAACTTTTCAAAAAAAACTGAATGAATACATTTTCTATTTCTATCAGTGTTATTAATATAAGAAGGTTTAGCTTATTAGAGAAAAAGTCCTTGAGGGAAATGGCATTCGCTTTTTATGTATGAAGGCAAAGGACAAACCAGGTCATTCGTTTTAACAACCATAAATTGTTATTGTTGAAGAAAAATACTTACTTTCTGGTAATTTCCTCTGATGACGCTGCTGTGACAAGATCCTGTTTATTAGCAAATATGAGCACCGGAACCTTGCGAAGCTTCTCCTCGTCAAGCAGTTCGCCGAGCTCAATGTTCATCTCGTCGAACCGCTTCTTGTCATTACTATCGATCACGAAGATCAGTGTGTCGATATTTTCGTAGTAGTTGGACCAATACGGACGAATCGATCGCTGACCTCCGATGTCCCAGACGTTTAGACGTATGTCACCCATAGCGGCGACAGTCTTCACGTTGAATCCCTTGGTCGGTGTGACGTGTTGAACATCTTCAGAGGACAGCTGCTTCAGTATTGTCGTCTTACCGGCGTTGTCGAGTCCTAGTAGAAGGATTCGGATTTCGCGGCCACTGGGTGACTTGAATGATTTCAGAACATCGATGAGTCCCATTTTTGTGAGAGGTCAAGGGATAGGAATACCAGAATAGAATTCGAACGAAAAACCGGAAACGTGTGAGAGAGAAGGAGAGAGAATGAGGACAACGTCTGCAAGTGAGAGAAGAGAAGCTTACTCTCTAGCTCCCGTATGTTACCATAGAGACGTGCATGCTCGTGCGTCTCTGCTCCTCCCATCTCTTAGCTTCTGAGCTCAAATGTTGAGCACGCATTTTGTGTGTGCACGTTTGTGAGTCAGATGAAGTGGCCGGTGGCGAAAAATCGCGTGATGAGCTCTCGAAGGTTTCCATTACAATTAACTGATTTTAGGATAGATTTGGGAAGTGCAAATTAGAAAATGTACAAGTCCATTGTTGGTGAAATGGGATTAAAAGTATTTCGAAATATGTTGATGAAGTATGAATATTTAAATTTCCTCAAATGATGAATATTATGATGCATGTAAAATTTGAGAGGAAAAAGGAATTTGAAAAAAAGGTTGCTCAAAGTTGTGGTTTTGTGTATTTTTTCGGAAATTTCAGAATTTCAATTTTAATTGACAAAATTGCACGCATCCTATGAATGTTCCTACATCAATTTTGAAAAATATACGAATTCTATGAAAATATCTTAAGAAAATGGGGGAAAAAACTTCAAAAAAGCACAGTGTTTCGTCTTATAAAAAACCCCCGACAAATCGAATATTTTCGGCAAACCGGCAAACCGACAATTTGCAGACTTGCCCAGTTTGTCGACAAAAAAATTGAATAAAAAGTAAAACTTGGTGCCTGCCTGATTGCCTACAAATTTACTAACAGCTGAACTTGCAATAATTTTTGCATACAAAAAAACCATAAAATGCAAAAACAAAGACTCAAAAATTTCAATAATCAAATATCAAGTTTCATATCAAATTTTTTGCCGCAGTCGTTTTAGTGTGCATATGTCTTCATCGATTTAAACAATAGGTCAAGTGTAAGCCTTGCGTTATGAGTATCATGTGAAAAAAGCTCAACGCATTCGAAATTGCCCCCCGCCCTCTGCAATTGTTTTTCGTGTCATCGAGACCACTCTCGCTCCCGGCTACATAAAACTTTTAAAAGTACACATTCCATTGCGTATAACCTATTTTCTATAGACATTTTAGATAATCAACCTTGACCAAGTTTTTCAAAATTATTAGGTTTTACAAATGATTAACGTAGTAGTGCGAATAATTTCTGGCACCGTATCTTGTTTTTGGTAAGACTCGTTCCAACTAATTTCAAAACCATATGATCACTTGAAAATGTCCATTCATTTCTGAATCTAATAAAATAATTTTGTCAATAATAACAAACCATTTCATCCAGTTTCCCTCCCAATGCCCTAAAATCTCAAGTGCACTTGATGTCCATACGTCTTCTTTTTTTCTCACTTTCCTCCTACAGTTCGCTTTTCCTCATTTTCAACTGCTACTAAAATTCCAATATCGGTAGAAAAAGTAGGTCACCCTTCTCATCCATTTGCCAGAATAAGGGGGAGGTTTGCGAATTTGAAATTTTATTTTTCAAGGACAGGTGCGGAGACACAATATATCGCTATCTCTATTTTCAACTTTTTTGACAAGATGGTATCACGGTTGGTGGTTTTGTTTATTTCGCTGACTTTTGTTGGAGTTTTGGAGACGGCGGATATTTGCGACATTCTGTGAGTTTTTTTTTTAAATGAAAGTGTTGGAGGACCATCATTTTGTTACTTACTGTTATGTATTCGAAGAATTAATATAAACAGGAATTTTAAATGAGAGGCTGAAAATACCGTTTTAGATTATTGTACTTTTAACGTTTCGACTAAATTTATTGACAAAAATATTTCAGCGATGCCAACTATTGCTTCTACTTCTCTGACTCGGCCTGCTATATTAACCTATGTCAATGTGAGGCTTGTTCCCAACCAGACAAAGTTCAAGCTTTGCTCCTTGACGATTCTTCAAATTCCACCCACGAATCTCAAGGAAGACTCTGCCCATCTTGGTGTGGACACTTAAAATCAAACGAGACCATTGTGAACATTTTGGGCGCTGTGGTAAGTTTTTATTAAAGTAGAAAAGTAATTTTTGCGTTGTTTTAGGGAAACTCTACAACCGATCTGCAAGATGTTTCATTTGAATGTGACGATTTGAAGAAAAACTGCCTTGCCGTAAAGAAGTACAACGGTCATTGCTACTTTTTCGAGAAAAATTGTGAATATGATGCGGCTATTTCGAAAAGGGGAAAATCAAAGGTAATTTCGCTTTTTGGAGTAAAGTTATTACTTAAATTGATTCAAAATTGGCCTTAATAGACCAGTTTTATAGAAAACTCTTGAAATTTTTGAAAAAGGCAAGTTCAACTTTGAGCCATGATAAAAATTTTTAAGTTCTCAAACGTTCTCAGTATTTTTGCATTTTAAGATTTTTAAATATAGTTTACCTATAAGAACAATTTTCAGACCTCACGAAACCCAAAAACCGCTGGCGAATGCTTGAAACTGCAGAAAAAATGTAGTCAAAAGTACAAGAAACATTATGCTTGCAAGACTTTCAGAAGACACTGTAGAAAATATAACTTGCCAGAAATTGAAGTCAATAATTCAACATTGACGAGTAATTCAGTGAGTTATAGAGTGTTATAGCCTTATTTAAATAAATAATAACTACCGTTTATAAATAAAAATAATGAGAAAATTCCAGACCCATGTTCAAGTGAGCCCATTGGAGCAGTGTCTAAACTTCCAAAAAATCTGCGCCGCCAAGTACAAAAAGCACTTTGCGTGTCGTCAATACCGCAAGAAATGCCTGTCCTACAACCTTCCCGAAATTCATATGGAAAAGTCAGAAGTCACACAAAAGCCACCAAACCAACACAAGAAGCACATGAAGAAGGGACATGGAATGAGAAAAGAGCACAATCACAATGTGAATGAGACTGTGGTGCTGTCAACAGACGAGATACAAATTGGAAATGAGACACTGGTGGAGACACTTTTAAAAGATAATTAATTGTTTTACACGCTTTAAAATTTGAAGAGGAGCACAAAATGAATAAATTAATAAACGAAATAAGTATAATGCTAGTTATAATTATAAATTTCTTCGCGTCAAGACCAACGCGATTAAAAAATATACTCACATCTACAAACTGCTCCACATTGTCAGCATCATCACTTTGCACATAATCGATAAAACTCAAATCTCTTTCAAACTCTTGCAATTCATTATCAATCTCGAAGTGAGCAACTTCCTTTGAGTCCGGTCCAGATTTAAATTCGGCGGTATGGGTACCAGGTTTGCAGATCTGCTCCAAGGATTCTTTGGCATTGCGGAGAGAAATCGCAAAATGGGAACGGATTGGTATTCCTTTCAGGACGCGACCCACAATTTGCCGGCGGACATTGCGAGTTTTCATCATCAGAGAGAAGAAGTCGTCGAGGGTTTCAACCTAAAAATGATAAGCACTAGTTAATTATTTCAAACTATGTTTTACCTGAGTTGGCCTGATAACTTCATGTGTCCAACTTGGATCCAAAAATGCACAACTCCATCTCTCAATATCATTGGCCATTATAAACTCGTGAAGCCTCTTTCCATGCTCTGCTCGTACATCCTCTGGTTCCAAAGCCGCTGAGTAGAAGGCATCGCAATAAGAGTCCGGATCAAAGACATTGGAAATTCTATGATAATTCTTCTCCTTATCGCTATAAAGCCCAGCAGTAGTGAACTGAATTTCAGATCCTGCACCTGTAGAGAGTACTAGTCCAGCTTTCGGATTACAGACAAGCATTTCTTTGGCGACGAGGTTCATTCCATCCTTCTTCGGAGTTACTACACCAATGTCCATTGCAAGATAGGCAGCAACTAGTTCACTTCTTGGAAGCCCGTCAGTTTGGAAGACCAATGGTTTCCATGTGGGGTTATTGGGATCTTTGAATATTTCATTGATCTTATCCGCAAGATCAATACATTCATCCTGATACACTCGATACGTATCCACACTTCTTCGATTTGTAACAGCGATTTGAAAAAGTACATCCTTGCCAATTCGATCTGGATGTCTCTCGAAATACCTCTTATAGGCCTGAAGCTTTTCCATAATTCCTTTGGTGTAATCGAATCTTTCGACCGAGAAGAAGAATCTACCGTCTGGGGCTGGTGTGTCTCCCATGACGCGTTTTCGGAGGTCATTTTTGAGTTTGATGGTTTCAGGAAGATCCACAAATTTCAAGAAATCGTCGTTCTTAATGCTCACCGGGAAGACTCCGAGGGAGCATGTCCATCCTTCATTTGTTACTGAAAATGTATTTCTTTAAGTTTCAAACCAAGAAGGGTGAAGGTGGGTAAACGATTTTTTCTGGCATTTCGGCAAACTAGCAAATTGCCGAGGTTGAAAATTTCCGGCAAGTTGGCAAACCGGCAATTTGCCGATTTGCCGAATTTGTCTCAAAGCTCAAAATTTTGATCAGACTCGTTCCTGAATGCTTTACCAAAATATGCTCTCAATCAACTCACTGGAATAAATATCCATCTTATTGTCATACACAATTTTCGCGGTTCCAAAGTAATGTTGAACAAGTTCTATATATTTTGTACGATCCCTGTGAGTTTGGAATCCAACTTTAGTAAACCTCAGCAACCCTCTGAGCACCGCAAATCCCACAGTGGAGTACTTTGAGAAAAACTCTCCAGGTGGCTGGAAGGGAATGTGCAAGAAGAATCCGACTTCTAGATGTTGATCTAAAGACTGCATGATCATTCCAACAAGCATCAAATGGTAGTCATGGATCCAGATGAAATCTTGTGGCCGACTGTTTCTCACGGCGTCAATTGCGAATTGGTAATTGACTCGAACATAGGCGCACCAATGAGCTCGGAGAATTTTCTCGTCGTCGTACTCACTGACAATGTATTCTGGGAGATTGTGAAGTGCAGGCCATAGTAGTCCGTTACTGATGCCTCCATAGTAAACGTTATAGTCGTCTTCTTGAACAACTACCGGATTCAACTTGTAGTTTCCGCGATTGTAATTGTTGAGGACACCAAGAAGAGACATTTCTTCACGAGCTTTCTTCTGTTTCTCATTCTTCGGTGCATCCATATCGTCATCAGCGAGAACGTGGAAGAACACTTCCGCAATTGTTTGCTTAATAAGTGGAAGCCCCAGAGTATTCGTTGATGGGAATGATTCCGGGATGGAGGCTACTGATCCGGGTCTGGAAATTTTATGATTTTACTTATAATACGATTTTAGTCTTTATATTTCTCACCTTTTTTGTTTTTTATCATTAATGTTCATTCCCAAATTAGCCAACCATAAGTTTTCGTGATCCTTCGACATAACTGGATCCACACATGCGACCAGTCCTCCGGAACCTTGCTTGATCTCCCAGTCGCCGGTTTTTTCACGCTTTAGAGAAACAGGTGGTGCGTTGGACACGTTGATGACACGTTGTTGGAAATGTGACGTGGCAAGGCCGCTTCTTGGAGCTTTTGGGTCTTCCTCGCTTTCGCTTTCTGTGTGAGTTCCAGAGCGAACGTTGTGAATGGCTGAAAATTTAGAAAATATTAGGATTTTGTCGAACAATTTGAAGTTAAGCCTACCTTCCTCTCCCTCACTATCACTTGAAACACTGCATAGAGAAGTGTGTGATCCATAGCGAGCCAGACGCTTTTGTAAATGGTGATACCTTTCTCCAAATTGTTTGGCATTCACTCCAAGTAGAGACTTTCGAATCCCGGGTACCGCCGCATAAAGTTCTCTAAAATGAAACCCGTGTTGCTTGGTTCAATATTTTTCAAAATTACCGCAATCGATTTTTACCAGTGTTGACGTCGTACAGAGTAAGGGAGAAGAGAAGCGCGTCACGGAACTTTGTACCTCTTCCCAGATCCGAGTCGAAAATGTAACCGGCGCAGTGTCTGGAAATATAAATTGTCCTTTTTTTCAATTATGAAAACTCACTTCCAGAATATAACCGTATTAAATCCCAACGACGACACAAAAATCTCAAAAACAGCATGGCCATCAAAAACATGACTCAGACAGTATTCGAGGATAAGTAAAAGTCCTTTCAGAGCCAATTCCGACTTAGGATCCCTCCTTTTCCAGACCATTGTCAAAGATTCGGATACAGAAGAGATGAGAGTATGCAGATCCGCTGTCTTTTTGTATTCAATTTCCAGCAGATCAAGTAAATGCCAGAGCTCTTTGAGCCGTTGTTCATCACTAATCTGGACATCTTTCATGGCTCGAGAGAATGGTTCTCGAACCTTTTTTTCTGATGGCGGTGGTTCGCTTCCCATTTTTGATCTGAAAATTAGCGAAATTTGGGAGATGGGAGATATGTAAGGAAAAATAAAAAAGTAGAATAAGTCATCAAAAAAAAGACAATTTACAAATCTCTCAAAACTCTCAGAACCGAAAAAAAAACGAACAATCTCTTGAGAAAACGCCATTATGGATTTTTTTTGTTGGAAAATGTGGTTTTTTTTATTTAGAAAGAAAATTTCTCTACATTTTGTAGTTTTGAGAAAAAGTTGGTTCAAAAAATCTCAAGAAAGTTCTATTTAAAACTTGATTAAAGGCAATATATTTGCGTACGCAATAACAATTTTAGACCAGAATACAAAAAAAACTTCTTCAAAAAACCAAAGAAAACATAAAAATCGATTTTTTTTAAAGCTTACCCTAAAATTGACTTTTAGGAAAAATGGTATTTTCAAGTCCAAAAAAGAAACCAAAAATAACTATTTTACAGAATATAATTGAGCAATTGCCACTGTTTGACTGAAATTGTGAAAGTTCAAAGATAGTATCGGTATTTTACTATGATTTTTACTATTTTTCTATAAAAAAATTTCCCCTATAGAAGCAGTAATTTTATAAAAAATGACAGCCGCTGCTCATCCATTAATATTAAACGGAGTAGCGTGAAATTGTTTAATACCTCTAATTTCCTATTTTCAGTTCTAAATTCCAAACAAAGAAATAAATACAGCCTTGACTTTTTACTTTTACACCGCAGTAATGAAAACTTTTATGGGGGTAAAACTGTGGCACGCATGTGAAAATCAGATGGTAAAATTAGATACACAAACAAACACCTCTATCTTTTCTCGATATTCTTGTTTCTCACATACACACTATCTCAATTCCAATCATCAAACACACACACACAAACACATTAAAATAACGGACACTGATAGGTGGCGATCGGTCGTTTTTTTTAATTACTAAATTTGTTTTTGGGCGTATTTGAAATTATTAAAACTGTTCACCTCACAACTCTTCCAAATGAAATCTACATATATCATTCGAAAGAGATCCCTATAAAATATTATAGGCCACTACAAAAAATTCAGCGCCAGAAAAATTCATCGTCAGAAAATATTTCAGTGTTCTGTTTCCCTACTTTTAAGCTTTGAAAAATAGCTTCCAAAGCGGATTTTGGTAACTTTTTATTAAGGCTATTAAAAAATTCTGGAAGCTTATTGGAATTTTTTTTGAAAATTCTGTTGTGATAAACGGCAAGATCGGTAAAACGGCACACGACAAATTCAATTTAACTTTACTTTTTCGGCTTGGTTCAGAAAAAGTTTTGATATGATTCTATCAAACTATCTAAACTTCAAGGTTTGAGAAGAGAGGTAAAAATAAAATAGAGACGCAGAGAAGCAGAGTATGGACAAAAATATTTCCTTATTGATAAAATGGGCAGCATTGTTTAATCAAATTTAAGGGTAAGCAAACTCTTAAAATTTAATAGTCTGATGATCTATGTATTAAAAATTTGAAAAAAGCGGAATAATAGGAAATTGACCAAAAGGACCGAATATGCAAAAATTACAAAAGTTATACAGTTTTTATGTATAACTATGTATAACATTTATGTATAACAGTTATTTATGATTTTTTTCAACTTTGCAAAAAACATTTGAAAACTTTTTGGGTGAAAATCGTTTGAAAATTTTGGCGAAAAAGACAACAACTTTAAGGATGAATTTAAAATTTAAATTGCATTTTTGGCAAAATTGAGAAATAATTTATAAATGTTTTAATAATTCTTTACAGTTGAATTGGATAGCAATGGTATTTTCTACAATTTAAAGCAAAATGTCCAATAAAAAGTTGACAGCTTAGAGGTTCAAGTACTTGTGTGCCCTATAAATAAAAAAAATGCAATTTAATCGGATTTAAATAATACTAATGAGGAAAAATTATTTTTTGGAAAAAACCAATCAGCTTAGAATGACAGCATGGTCCGACATTCACTTGACAATTGATAAATAAATTTGAAAAATTAAAATCCAACTTATAAAATGTATCCTTTGTCGACTCCCAAATTTTCACTGTGAAAAAAATTTTAAAAAAGTTTTTGAACATTTTAGTGGAGAAATGAACAAATCATAATGAGCTCATATTGGGTCCTTTTAGCAAATATGTAGAAAATATAAACAAAAAAAAATCTAAAAATCTAAAAAACCTAAAACGCAAACCTATTAAATACTACAAAAGATCAAAACTTCACTGATCTTCAATCAGGGTACAGACGTGTACAACTCAGCTTGAACCTAATTTCAAACAATGTCTCTCTCACAACTGTCTGTTCCCGTCGTCTGATTCTCTTGTGGAGCATGACTTTTTGTCTCTGGCGCCGACAACAATCACGTGCTATTTTTATTCTAGATTGTTCAGTGTTTCTACGAGTGTGTGTTAGTGTTAAAAAGAGGATTAGAGGCCGAGAAAAAGTGTAAAGAATTGAGAAATGCACTTTGTGCTTTTCCTTTTTTTTTTAGTTGGATTATAGCAAAACTTCAGAGAAAGTTAGAGAAAGTTGGCAGAAAGCTTGTTGAAGTTTACTTAAAGTTGATAGAAAATGACAGAAAGTAGGCAAAAGCACTGCATAAAATTAGCAGAAGTTTAAAGAAAGTTGGCAGAAGTCTGAGGAAGTTAGCAGAATTTGCAGAAATTTGCCGGAAGTATTCTCAAAGTTTCAATAGTGTACAGAAAGTTAACAGAAGTTGGCGGAAATACAAAGAAGTTTATTGTTGCGGCCGCCCTCCGGAGACTCTGATATGAATGACCTACTTTTTGCAATGGATAATTTTTTTTAAAATTAAAATCAAAACTTATAGAAAAACAGTAAAAAACCAGCAGCCAAACAAGATTGTTGGCTGATCACCCAACCGATATCAAGTAGAAGAAACAGAAAAGTGATAAGATAAGCGGTGGGGGAGAGAAAATTACGTGCATATAAATCCGGGGTAGCTATTGATCAATCAGAAATGGTTGTCGCGCAGATAGTGATAACATAAACATGCTGAATGATTCTTGTGATAACTGTTCAACTGAGACAGCTGAAAATTATTTTTTACAATATGAAAAATGGGGGTAAATGTTTACTAAAAGTGAAAAGCGAAAGAAAAATAGTTGGATTTTAGAGAACATTGCCAGAAGTTCACAGAAATCAGAAGTTTTCTTAAAGTAAAGTAGAGAAAGTGTGACTTAAATGTGCCAACATTAAAGAATACCCGAAAACAAAAAAAAGCTGAGCGGCATTTTCACATCTCTTTTCATTCACATAGAAAAATACAATAATCAATAGTAGGTCTCTTTGTAGATATATCCACCAGGATAAGTCCGAATGAAATATCTTCTAACCTCGTCATACAAGCCAATGAAGAATGCGAACGGCAATGCGAGAAATCCAATTTCCAATCGGAATCCTTGAACTCCCAAGACTTCATTCACAAACGGAGTGTTGAGAACAAATATTGCCAAGAAGCAGGTGAAGATCACTGATGTATTGAGCACATGGTTTCTGAATTGGCAAAATGTAAAGATCATCCAAAAATTATATTAGAAAAAAACTTACTCCATTCCTTGCATAACCAAAGAGTTCTTTCTAGTTTTCGAAGCAAACAAATCAGACCACTGGGTGACCACAATCGTGAAGAAGAAAGTACCATAACAGCAAGACTCCAGAGCTTTTCGGCTTTCATAACTCCATTGTTGTCCATAACTGTCCTCCAAATCATCGATATACTTGTTATCCCATTGCTCACTAATATTCAACAAATCCTGCGGGAACCATCCGTTCGACATCATCAACACAAAGTAGGTGGTGAAGCCGGCGCACGCTTGAATCGCTCCGATTTGCATGTAGGAGAACATGACGAGTCGTTTGTTGACGAGCTTGTCGTAGAGCGGATTACGCGGAGCTCTCTGCATGATGTCGCTTTCTGGAACCTCGTATGCAAATGAGATGGCTGGCCAGAGATCAGTGCCAAGATCGATCATGAGAATGGCGATGATGGACATTGGAAGTGGAAGACCGAACAGGACATACGACATGAAGGGTGTGATTTCTGAAACATTATAGATTTTTAATGCTATTATTCAAAAGTTTGGTAATATACCTGGAATGTTGCTGGTCAAGGTGTAGGCGATTGATTTTTTCAGATTATCAAAGATCAGACGTCCCTCCTCAACACCAGTCACAATTGACGCAAAATTATCATTGAGCAAAATCATGTCAGCCGCCTGTTTTGAGACGTCGGTTCCAGTAATTCCCATCGCAATTCCGATATCAGCCTTTCGGAGCGCCGGGGCATCATTCACACCGTCTCCTGTGACTCCAACAATGTTTCCGACCGATTGGAAGGCTTCGACGATTTGAAGTTTTTGAGCGGGAGAGGTTCGGGCGAAGACGATCTGAAATAAGGTAAGTCTTGATTGTTCACAGCTGTCGAAAATGAGCAGCCGACATTGATCAATTGATCAGGCTGACTGCACACGTTTGATCATCACTCCCCCATATTACACCGTATGACTGTTTATATATTGCTATGCAAGTAAAATAAACCCTACCTGGTGATAATTGGTGACCACTGCCTTCAACGTTTTTGGCGACATGGTAGTCAGTTGCTCTCCATGAATAACCACTGCTCCTGTTGGCTTCAGACGTCCTTTACCATAGATCTCATCACTTGCTGGGTCGCATTTCGGATCCGCGTTCACAATTTCTGTGACCTGCACGTTTTCCTCAATAATGTGCACTTGATTGGCAATTGCTCTAGCTGTGATTGGATGATCTCCGGTCACCATTACAACTCGAATTCCAGCGTTTTGACACACTCGAACTGCTTCAGGGACACCTGGGCGAGGTGGATCAATCATAGAAATTAGGCCGAGGAAGCGGAGATCTAAAAGGCGAAATGTAGCAATTAAAATTTAACAATAAACCAACTTTTGATTGGGAAATTGGGTTCTTCCATGTTGAACTTAAATCCGGGAGGGAACTTCGTCGTACTCATCTCCAAATCACAGAATCCTAAGACTCGTTCTCCGTATGATCCAAGTGTCTCGTAGGCCTGCTGGAACTCCTTTTCAAACTTCTTCGATACGTTCTTTGTCTCTCCATTCTGATAATACGTAGAGCACAGCTTGAGAATCTTTTCCGGAGCACCCTTCATCACAAGAATGTTTTGCTTTTTAGACATCGGATGGATAGACAATTGGTATTTGTTGGTAGAGTTGAACGGAATCTCTCCAATCTTTGGCATGATTTTTCGGAACTCATCTACTTGACCATCCCCTCGAATCATCTCGCAGTATCTCATGATGGCTACTTCGGAGGCATCTCCATTTACTACTCGTTTTGCTAGAGGTACATCGAATTCAGGTACCTGAAAGAAAATAGGTGTTTTATTTGTAACTGAATCAATAACTTACTCGAAAATGAGAACGACTGCACAACGTGGCACATCTAAGCAACTTCTGGTACGAGTCCTCCTTCTCATACTTCTTTTCGCCTTTAAAATGGTCATTTGGCGGTAGGATCTCGGTATCCTTAATCTTCCCATCAAACCACAAATGCGTGACAGTCATTCGGTTCTGGGTGAGTGTTCCCGTTTTATCCGAACAAATTGTCGACGTCGAGCCAAGTGTTTCAACGGCTTGAAGCTTCTTCACAAGGCAAAACTTTTTGCGCATTTTGACGGCAGTAAGAGTGAGGCTCACCTGAAAGTTAAAGGAATTAAGGAATGCTAAGTTGTAGTTTTAAATAAAATTTTTACCGTTACAGTCGGAACAATTCCCTCTGGAACATTTGCCACCACAATTCCCATGAAGAAGACAATAGCTTTGAGAGGTGGATACTCGTAGACAAGAGCCAATATGAAAAACGCAATTCCTACGGTAAAGGCGACGATTGAAATGATCTTGATGAAATGATTGATCTCCTTAGCCAATGGAGTGGGTCCTGGGTCCACTTGAGTAGTCAATGCAGCGATTCGTCCGACAAACGTGCGGTCCCCGGTTCCAATGATGATACCCTCGCCAGATCCTTCCAAAACACTCGTACTGAACATGCACAGATTCTTCGTCTCCAGCGCGTTTTTGCTTGTGCAGTTCATGTTTCTTGTCTGGGGCTCCGATTCTCCGGTTAAACTCGAGTTGTCAACTTTCAGGCCTCGCGCTAGGGTAACACGAAGATCTGCGGGAACACGATCTCCGCCTCTGAACCGAACAAGATCACCGACTACAAGATCTTTGACTTCGATTTCTCTTGTGGCTCCATCTCGAACAACGAGGGTCTTCGGGGGAATCATGTTGGCAAAAGAGTCCATCAAATTTCCACTTTTTCGGTTTTGATAAAAATCGAACAATCCGGTGACGGTGACTACGGTCGCCAGAATTATAGCCATGTACATCTGAAAGTGTCCAGTTACTAGAGTAAATATAAAGCTACAGTCATCCTAGTATTCCTAGTTCCTATTGATTCTACAGTAACCCTACAATAATTCAAAGGGTATTCTTTAGTAATTCGGAAGAATGTCTGAAGGAATCCCACAGCAAGCTTACGGTAATCCTACACTAACCCCGAAGGAATATTTTAGTGGTTCTACAGTGATCCTACAGAATATTTTAGGAATCCAACAGCACTACTACAGTAATCCTAGTGACACTACAGTAACATATAGTAATCCTGCTGTCTCCCTTACGTGGTCCTACAGTATGGATCTTCTTGAAAAAATCTAAATTCAGGTAACTTTCCGTGAGAAACTGTCATATTTTAAAAACAAAAAACAAATGACGTGGGAGTATTTCGTAAGAATTTGAGTAGAAAACAGACAGTTTTCCCAGAGCTCAGCTCATTAACGAGCTGACAAGACCTCTCAAAAAGTGTGTTGAGGCAATTTTTTGAGAACCCTTACAATTACGGAGATTTCACAAGATCACTCACATTATCCTTTGGAACCTCCTCGTCGTCGCTCATCGACAAATCCATTCCATAGCCAACGGCAGAAGCACTTGCGGCACACCAAAGTAGAAAGTTAAATCCACCGAAAATCGAACCAGCAAGCTTGATCCACTTGGAAGTTTGTTTGGGTGGCGTCAGTGCATTCGGACCGTCCCTGTTCAACCGATTTGTTGCTTCGGCTTCCGATATTCCATTCTTTTCGGATGTGGTGTATCTTTTGAACAGGGCGTCGAGCGGTATCTCATGATCGTCGATGACCACATCTTTCTTAAGATCCTCCAGCGACTTGTTCGTTTTCTTCTTTTTGAAGCATCCGAACATTATGAAAGAACTCTTTCGAATACTCGCAATGACTGATTGATTATTGATTATTTTTGTTTTTTGGGAAAACGGACGGAGGGGGGGGGGGGGGGGTTGACACATGGATGGGGGTTTACGTTTTAATTTTTAAAACTTCTGCTTTATTTTGTAAACTTGATTGATTTATTTATTTTTATTCACGTTGCATATTTAATATTGAATATTTATTTTCGGCGATTTTTATGATGGCCGAGAAAATCATGGTCTAAAATTTGCTAGTGGTCTAGAGCTTATGTGCCTGAAAAACGTTTCCCCTTGTACAGAGTTCTAGGATGTTCGGTTAGAATTCTGATGTGAAAAAAAATTTGAGATGACCAAGTATTTAGGTCTGATATGATCTAGGTTTTCTCAAATGGCCGTGAAATTTGTTGTATGGCCTAGCACATCGGATGTGGCCTAGGTTTTCTCGTTGGACCGCGAACTTTTTTGGCTGGCCTAGACTTTTAGGCTTGGATAAGAATTTGTCAGGTGACTAATACAATTTATAAGATGGCCTATAAATTTTGATGTGGCTTGTAATTTTCCAGGGCATCTGGAAGATTTCGAGATGGCTTACAACCGCGGTTTCCGAGGACGGGTAGGACGCAAATGACGTTTCTCAAGATTTCTTTTTTTTCTTTAAAAAACTACTTTCACATAAATGCGCATTTTTTTTATAACCTTATTCTCAATACTCATGACCAATATCAATTATCAGAGTTGAAAAAAAGCACAAGACCCAATTTGCAAGCAGTTTTCTTGGTGTCCCGATACCAATTAATCTTGATATTAAGGCAAATGTAGACTAATAAATCTTGTAAATTGTAGCCTACATTTGAAAATGTTACTAAATTCAGAGCATGTGCAAGTCTGTTGATTGCTGAAACTTGTTCATGAGCGTGTTGAGATCAGGTACACAAAAGTATTACGAAATCTTTTTAAGCAAGAAACTACTAATCTCAAAAGAACAAATCGCATTTGTAACCTAATTTGCAGTTTTCAGAAATTTTTGAGCTTCCGGAATAATGCAAACGCCAACAAAAATGTGACAAAAATTTAATTAATTTTTCTGCTGGGAATGTACTATAATACTACTGAAATGGTACTGTGGGATTACTGTAATTTTGGAGAGAAAATAAGTAAAATTTTGTAATTTGTAGGGATATCGAGTTAGGGTCAGTAAAGGGGTGTTGTCGAGGAATTATAGTAAAACTACAGTGGCACTGTAGAAGTACTGTAGGTTTAGAAAAAAATATTTTTCCGTTTTTTAAAATTCTATAGAAACTTCTGAACCTTTCAAAGCTTCGAGAAGCTTCTTGAAATTTGAACACTTCTGAAAAATGCAATGCATGAGTGCATTCAAAAAACCTTGCGTTTTTTAGTTTTTCTGCTTTGATCTGAATGAATGAAGAATCAACAAAGAATAGTAAACTTTTCTTTTTAATTAATACAAGTTTTAAAGCGGACATTCTCCGTATACCACCTGTTTTTGTTCCGATTTTTTGATCTTACCCAGAATTACCCAGACACGGAATTCTCATCATTTATTTTTTATTTTTGACGTAACAACATCAGCTTCAATTGTGCTGGCCACAATTCTAACTTCTCCACCATTATGATCACAAATCGTATTTTTTGTGATCTATCCAATTGACTTAATTACAGCCCACAACAAATCCGCTTCGAATCTATACGAAAACAGCCAAATTTGGCGACAGACATGTGCAGCGCATAGTGCACATGACTTGTTTTTCTCGTCTCCATGACTTCTGAGAAATGATCGCCCCGCCCACTTTCTTACCTTATCACCGTCTAAGCTCAATTCTCATTTCTGTCTTGGTTTTGAGTAACAATGCCCGAAGAAATTGTGACAAGAGTTATTACATTCTTCTTTCCCTATGATTCTAAAGTTGAAGGTAAAAATGATTGTGTCGATACCTATAAAATACACACTTTTCCAGAATACGAAAATAGTGACTGGTATCGAGGAGATCCCAGAGACCATTCGAATGGTCAACCTAATGGTCATGAGATGTGGGGACATGGGCAGATCGGATGGTGGCAGAAGGATGAAAACGGATGGCATTGGTATTGGGAGGATGAATCAAATATGCCTAGACCTACTCAGGGGCTAAGTGAAATTATGTCTACAACAACTACTACAGGATCGCCATTGTCTATTGTAAGTTGGAATGATTAGTATTACGTAGATTTGAAAATGCTTTTAAAAAATTAACTGTGTAAGCAATAAGCTGATTATTTTTCGGATTTTGAATTGAAAGATAGTTACTTGATAGGTGGAACATTTTTATGATGGTTCTTCAATTTATTAGGTACCGCCCATTTGAACGCGCAAGGTTCAATTTTCTCAGAAATTTTAAATTTCTGCCAAAGTTTTTGTGTTGGCGTCATTTTTTTCAACTGTTCTTATTGTTACTTCAATTTATCTGATTTTTGAATACCTAGCCTACATCATCCTTTATTGAAATTTGTATTAAACTAATTTTCAAAATGGAAAGATCCAATTATCGTATGTTGTTCAATTTCAGTACTCCACAACTCCGTCCGACGCCCCGGAAACCTACAGCGACACAGTGCTCTCAGTGGTTCTTGGGTTTTATGCTCTTTTGCTGTTGATTGCTTTTGCAAGCAACATTTTACTAGCCGGTGTGATTAAGAAATATCGCTGGGTATGTGAGCAAATTTCCACTGACCAACAACAGTGAATTTCAGGGAATGAAAATGGCGTTGCTTTTCCATTTATGCGTGACTGGAGCTCTGCTGTCTATCACTAATACGTTGCACCTGCTCGCCAGCGGATATCATTTGCTGAAACGACAAAGGGTATTAGGTGTTATTGAATAAAGACAGCTGAAAATATTTAATTAGTAATAAGGAACATAAAACGCGGAAATTGTAACTTTGGTCTGTGATTTTGCTTTTTTCGCTACGAAATTTTTTTGTTTTTGTTTTTGGAGCCAATTTCATGGGAAAGGTTTACCATAAAGAAACATGTGAACTAAAAATAAAAAGCGTATCCGAAGAAATTAATCAGGAATAAACTATTGAGATGACAGTCTAGGCTACCATGGTGCATGTTTTGATGCCTACCTGGAAAACAAATTTCACACGACCTTTGTCAGTAGGGCAGAAATTGCGCGACGTAACTGAGAAAGTATCAAAGTATTCCAATTGTAAATTAGCGTCTGATCGAAAAAAGTAACTGGAATGTTCTAAACCTCAATTCTATTTTCATCTAACAATGTTTTATTTTTCACAACAAGTCGTGAGAAAATTATTCAATGCTCGTGAAAACTTCTTATGTTAGAAAGAAAACAACAAGTTGATCTTACGAGAAAACTCATTTATAAATATCCTAAAGCAGTGGTCTAGAAACTTTTTTTGCTCTTTGATAGATCACAATTTGATGCAAAAACAAATAAAAAACAAGCCACAAGTTTTTTACTTCAATTTCAAAAAAATTAATGAGTTTCAAATTTGTTATTAAATGTTCATACACATTACACCAAATGTACTAAACGTAATGCAAGTTTTAAAATATTTCAGAATAGCTCAACCGTGCTCCAATCCTTTGCGATCATCGCCTGGGTCGACCATTTCATTGGATTTGCGCTTCTTATTTTCGTAATGTACCTTGCGATCTTCTGCTTCAAATTCTACTGGAATAACAAAACCCGCAGCATCGAATGGGGTAGATCATATGTCCTCTACGCTGTCATCTCCACTTGGGTTATCGCATTTTTGATTGCCGGCTTCACCGCGTTTTTCCAATGCGATTCACACATCAACTCGCAGGATCAGTGCATTCAGATTGTGTGTGCTGTCTCGAATATTTTTTCGGCTATATTCACGGAGCTTCTGACAAGAGTTCGAATCGTTATCATTGTGATTATCATACTTTTGATTCTCTTCTCAGTTCGTGTTGGATCCTCGACCGTCCGACGAGAGAGTATGGTGAAAGTGGAAGGAGCAGATATTCATGGTGATCGGGAGCTTCTCTTGATGTGCTGCACGGTGTTTGGCATTTATGAGGTAAGGTTTTTGTGTTCATGATTTTTCTAAAAATTCACCTGAATAACTCACAATTCTCATAACGAAAAATTCTAATTTCCAGTTGTCCATTCTTCTCCCACAACTGCTAATTTTCTTCTGCATTTCACCACTCTTGTCTGTCGCCGCGTGGCATTTCGGCGTCTTGTTTTCGACGCTTGCCACGCCGATCGCCGTGATTCTCATCAGTCGGAACACCAGAGATCGCATGTGGCTCATGTACACGTGCTCTGGTAGAAAAAACAAGAATGCACCACAAGGAAGTTATGCACATACCGCCAAGAAATATCATGACAATGCTGTGGAGGGAGGCAATGGGAGACGAGCGTCAGCGACTACAATGTTCAGTCAGGAACTCTCATCCGATTCGTCTGATGAACGACATGCTAGGAAACTTTCGATGATCGTTGAAGAGCCGTCAAGAAAACCGTCGTATGTGGAATGTGCGCCAGTGGAACATCACCACGAGGTAGTAATACATCAAGCACAACCCGAGCCAGAGTTTTCTAAGACTCCCAAGCTTCCGAACGTAATCAGGTCAGTTGGCATTTCCTTTCTCTCATCCATAATATCTATAATTCCAGAGTCCAATCAGCCGACCACGTGGCACGTAGTACTGTCGACTATGATGTCTCGAGACGTCGGATGTCATACCACGACATGCCGCAAGTTGGTGACAATCTTGCCAGTCTGGTCAACTCAAGAACTAAGCGGTTTAGTTTGGGAGGACCAACTGTGAACATGAATCTGCCAAATCAAATATTTGTGCACCATATTCATCATGATAATAAGATAAAGCCGATAGAGCTACGCCCCAGTCCAATGATCAGTATGATAGACTAGATTTGAACATACAAATTTACATTTATATTTTTGTTTTTCTTATAAAAATTTGAATAAATAAACATATTTTTTCTAATGGAAAAATGATGTCGGGGTACTGTAGTGGTATTTTTGGAACAAAATGTCGAAGAGCTCACCAAGAAAATTATGGAAAGAAACGAGGAGAATCAAACTGTGTTTTTTTTCAATTACAATAAACTTTTCTTTCCTCTAAAGTCTAAAAAGAGCCGCTATTCGCTCTTGCGAACATGATCATTGGTTTTATTTGCATGAACCGAGAGGCAATTGGCAACTGTTACTATTCTTTCAATAAGACTGCATGTGCCAATGTAAATAAAATACTGGTTATTCAACGGGGTTTTTTAGGTTTCTGTCTTGTTAGATTTTGGTATAAAAGTAGAATAGTTTTCTAAAATTCATCGGCACTTTCAAGTCAGTTCAATCAGTTCAACATGTTCGCTAAGTGGTAAGTGTCCAATTTTCTATTAACTCATAAATCTGTAATTTTCAGCTTTGCCGCCGTTCTCCTCTGCGCCACGATCATGGGATCTCATCAACAAGTGGTTGTACCAGCCTACTCTGCAGCCTACTACCCATCAGCATATGCTTATCCATCAGTATATTCTCCTTATGTATCTGCCTATCCATCAGTCTGGGCTTGGGGATCCAACAAGAACAAGGATGATGCTCCACGTGTATTCTCTAGACCATCTCTCATTAACAAGCCAAGTGCTTGAAGTGCCGATTACGATACGATACTTTTTGTAAATTTGAAACGAAGTTGCTTTTGTGAGACAATAAACGATTTCTTGCCACCTTTCTTGATTCTTATAATATTCATCAAACTGTCATCTAGTTGTAAAACATTCACGAAAATAGAATTTCATTTTTATCAATTACTACAACCACATTTGTAGTTGATAAAGTAGCTGTTTATTTTATTCTGTACTTGTTTCTCAGATTAGGACTGTTCAATAAAAAGCACAAGCTACCGATTTGTGAGTTCAATAACCCGAAGAATGATCAAAATCCGACCGTTAACAATCTTGTTTCCTCTTCTGTATGCTTTTATGCTTATCAAGTTAACTACGATTTTATCTGCCACCAACTACAAAACACGCTTTAGTGTGGAGACTACATATAAACAAGAACCGCGGGGAAAATTATTGTGCTAGTGGAATCAAATATGCCGCGATTTTCTGGAAAGGTTGCACTTGTTACAGGTAGTTTTAACTATTATTCTGTTTAATTTGGCTGTGAAAATAATTATACAGGCTCCTCAAATGGAATTGGCCGCGCTACAGCTATACTTCTCGCCCGAGAGGGAGCTAAAGTAACTATCACGGGAAGAAATGCTCAGAGACTTGAAGAAACTAAACAGGAAATTCTACGCTCCGGAGTTCCAGAAGATCACGTGCTTTCTATTATTGCCGATTTGGCTACTGAATCTGGACAAATTGAGCTGATGAATTCGACTGTTGACATTTTTGGACGTCTTGATATTCTGGTGAACAATGCTGGCGCAGCAATAACTGATTTGGAAGGTCATATCGGCGTGGGTACAAACGTTTCCGTTTTTGACAAAACAATGAGAATAAATTTGAGAAGTGTGGTGACTTTAACTCAAAAAGCAAAGGAGCATTTGATAAAAACTAAAGGAGAAATTGTGAATGTATCCAGTATTGCCGGTGGGCAACATGCGGTGAGTAATAACATTCTTCCATATTTCGACTAAAACACTTAAGCAACCCGAGCTCATCTATTATGCTATGTCAAAATCGGCTCTGGATCAATATACCAGAAGTGCTGCAATTGACCTTATTCAACACGGAGTGCGCGTCAACTCGGTGAGCCCTGGTGATATTCGTACTGGAATCTACGAAACTATGGGAATGAATAAGGAGTCGGTGGAAAACGTAGGAGTATTATCATGGAAAACTTTTATTATATTTTCTAAATTTAGATCTACAAATTTATGGAGTCCCGAAAAGAATGTTGTCCAATTGGAACTATTGCTCAACCTGTAGATGTTGCTAATATTATTGTATTTTTGGCGGATCGAAAGCTTTCTTCTTACATCATTGGGCAATCTATTGTAGCTGATGGGGGCTCATCTTTGGTGATGGAAGTGCAAGCTCATGATTGGATGGAGCTGTTGAAGCATTGATTATTTTATAATAAAGATTTCGAGTTACGAGAATTAAAGTTCTTCTGTTTTGTTTTATAATTCAGCCCCTGCCACTAGTCCGTTGTTGCCCACAGCTTGCCCTTTATCGCCTTTGTCGCCTGGCCCACAACTCCCCGTGTTCCACTATGTTTTCCGCTACTCATCCGGTAGTGGATCGTTTTTATCCCTAGTTTGGGGCATTCTTTCAAAAAATTGTAACAAAGAAAACACAAGGTATTCCAAAAAAAAAACATTCATTTTTGCGAAAACAAAACAAAATTTAAAATTCAAAATTTGTCCATTTTTTTCAGAAACAGATATTTTGGAATCAAATACTTGATATTTATAAAAATAGCACTGAAAGCTGATAGATGTATGCTCTTCGTATAAGACAAAGTTGCAATTTTTGAATCTTAAATTTAAAAAAAATATATTCGAAATGTCATTTTGATTATTTGAAATCTGTAGCCCGTTGGCAAGTGAATTGAAAAATAAACCAGATAATGAAAAATGATATGAAACGCTTATCAGTGGTGAAACTTGAGAATACAAAACTATTATGACATGTGTATAGCTTAATATTCCTTTTTCTAATTTAAAAAATCATATCAAATGAAGATGCTGTACTATTTTTAAATACACCAAAACTTACCATCTCTCGACTCAAGAGCTAACTTAAATTATTTCTTTTAATTTTTGAAAAAAATGTGTTTAATGCTTGATGATGAAGTATCTTAAATCCCTAATAACCCTAGTTTTGTTTGATTTTAAGCTGCATTACGTTTCTCTGTTCCTAGAAAAGTGGACTCATCCTTCTCCTTTTGATCCGTTGAGTTGAGGACTCCTCTTCATGGAACAGCTGATGAAGTCTTGGGAGTTTCCTGGGCGACGCTTGATCGGAATCCAATGTTCGTTTCAAAACATTTTCTGAAATGATTCCAGCGGGCTCCATTTTCGAATTCTGAAAAATGATAACTAAAATGAACGGCTTAGGATTTTCTCAACAAACCTTTTGATTCTTTGCAATATCCATCTTTCTTTTTTCAAGTTTCTCTTTTACGATTGGATGCTCCATGAGCTATTCACAATTTGGTCGCTTGACGGCATCCGAATCAATCATCCATTTCACCAGCTCGCCAAAATTCTTTGGAAGCAATACAAGAAGTTCCTGTTGTCTTGGTCCACTTTTTGAAAAACGGGTGTTGGATCCAATTTCCAACATGCTCATACCAAATGAGTATGTCACTGTGGACTGAAAAATTTCCATTGAGAGCTTCCATGGACAAATATCTGGAGTCTCCTTCTTCTTCGTGTGGCTTGCTATCCTCGGACTGAAATGTCAAAATAGACAATTGATAAACTAGATCTCAAGAAATTTATAATTTTTAAAATACAATAATTTAATTTTACTTCTAAATAGAAAAATTTTCAATCAAAATCTTTTCCAAATTTTTGCAAAATTGGGACTTTTTAAGTTATTCCTGGCGTGTGTTCGAACCAGGGCTATCCTTTTTTCAGAAAAATAGGGGTTTTTCTCAGTTTCTTTTTCCAAGAGAAAAAACAAAAATTCAGAAATGTGAATTTCAGATGAAAAAAATAAGTGTCTTTTCAAAATTTTTCAGGTTTTTAATGTTTATAATCTCCCCACAGGCGCTATTCCATTTTTAAAAAACTTACCAAATCCCTAACTAGTCCGAAATCTCCGATCTTGAAAACTCCATCAGTCGCTACAAAAACGTTCTCAGGCTTGATGTCATTGTGCAGCATGTTGTTCTTGTGCATGTGCTGAAGACCGTTGAGCATATCCACAAAGACATTCCAGGTTTCATCTTCCGTTAATCCATTTTTCGATTCACAATGATCAGTCAGACTTCTGTCGCAGAGCTCCAGTTGGATGTGTACTTCCTCGTCTTCCTCCCATGCATCCACAAATTCAACTATATTAGGATGAGATGGCAGTTTCAGATGGCAGTGAACTTCCGTGTACTTTCCATTGATAGTTTTTGAAATTTGCTTCACTGCATAAGATTTCGACGTCTGAAGACATTTGACGGCACTCACAGTTCCAAATGATCCGCTTCCAATTTCTCTTTTTTCTCCAAATGCTTGACTGAGAAATGTTCCAGGTTTATTGGGATTGTAGCGGGAACTATTGATCGATTGGAATCCTGAAATATGATAAAGTTTAAGAGGATCATCATATTTTATATCTCAGTCAATTTTTCGTTTGTAATTTTTAGATAAAAATGTTCCGAAACTGGTATAGTTCCATTTCTCTAAGTACTTTGAAATCGTGAATTAATGATTAAGGGCGGAGTAGCAAAATTAAATGTTTTTAAAGAAAATGTTTTAAAAATTATGGCGTGTCTTTCGAGTCGAAAATACTACATAGGCATTTAAATTTTACGATTTTTTCGGGGGAAATTGCCAAAAACTTTTAGAGAAATTTAGCATGTTCAAACCCCTGAAATTAAGAATTATTCCAAAATTTGAACAGTTTTTTTTTTAATAAACTGTTTTTTTTGGGCATTTTTGTAAAAAATAAAATGTTAAAATTTTCTAAATTAAATTTTTTTGAAAACTAACTTGTTAATGTGATCTGCTTTGCTTTCGTATCCTTCCCAAAAAACATTGAACAACTTTTTCTGGAGAGTTGAGGGGCTCTTGGCGGTTGACCATGTCTGAGTCCAGGCTTTCTCTCGGATTGTGCAAGTCTTCTAGTGGCATTATTTGTTCTTGGGGTGCCGACCATCGGCAATGATAATCTTCTTTCTGTGTAACTGTTTGGTGGCGAGTGAAAACTCTCATCCAGACAAGTCATTTTCTAAAAAACATTTGATTATTTTCTATCCAAGGAATAAAGAGTGAAAGAGGGTAAGAAAGAAACGATTTAATGTTTAATGAGTTAGTTTTGCAACATTTTCGAAAAGCAAGAAGGTGGAAAAGGAAAGAATTTTGGACATGGCCGATCACATGCGTTTATCCTAAAAGTAAAAAAAAACACATAAAACTAGAAGGAAGAAGACTGTTGTGGCGTGTATTCGACGCGTTTCACATTGTTAGAACATTATTGACTGATCTCTAAAATTTTACGAGCAATCTAGCTGTGCATCGATGCACCATAATATTATCGACTGAAGTTGTTTCTAAACGTATGTTAGTTTTTTGCACTATCAAACGGCAATGCTAGGAAACTAGAGGTGAAAATAACTACCGCAACCTATAAACCAAAATGTTTCGAAGAATTGTTACATGCCTTTTTTTTTAAAGAAAATTAAGGAATAATTTTTTTAAACAACGTTGTAAAATGTTTTGAATTATTAAAAATTTGAAAAATCATTAAAAATTTGCAAAACATTAAAAGTTTGATGAACCATTAAATTTTAAAAAATTATTGAAAATTTGAAAATTATTAAAGTTTCAAAAATTACTGAAGCGGTACGCGTGCCAAAACCCTATCGCATTAATTTGCCTTCTTTTAACTCCTATAGAAATGAAATAAAACACGTTGTATGTAAAATGACCAATAAAAGAGCAAAACAAAAAATGTATTATTTTTAAAAACAGCAAACAGGTATGTTGTGTAACCCCCGCGTTTCCCGTTTATGGCAAATCGATGCACACATGCAGGATAAGACATCGCCACACCTCCCAATATTAGTTTCTAGGTCAATCTGTGTGACACTATCGACATCACTCTCTTCGAAGGAGTTAGTATACACTTCCCGGCACATCAAAAAGTCTACCATTGTATCGCCAGAGTCTCGCATTTTGTAACTTGGTACATATACAAACCTCCTCTTATTTAGTAGACTTGCTATTTTGGTCTCCTCTGCACACCTGTTACTCTCTGATGTTTCTGCCTGTTTTCCCGTCTCCTATTGTCTCATTCACTCCTTTTGGTTGTTTTTATTTTTAACAGGAAATTGGCTAAATATTTTTAAAAACTTTTCTTTCAACCGCCTAGCTTTTTTTTCAACTTCAACAGTGCTTACTATTCGAGCTCACGCCAAAATGCAAGAACTAGGTCGTAGGTGGCGCAAATATGTGAAGACAAATATAGTGGTGTAAAAAGAACAAAAAAATAATCTATTTTTTTCAAAATAAAACATTTTCACGCGAACTCGACATTTTCATTTAAACTCAATAGTTTTCTTTTTTTCTTATTTAATCAGCATCCCCCTACTCACAATTTCTCACTTTCATTCATTGCTAGCATTTTTGAACGCCGAAAAAGTTTCGTAATGGGAGACGAAAATTATGTGGGTTCGAAGACAATCGATAAAATGTCTACTTCATCGTCGATTGAGAATGTTGAAAGGAAAATGGTGAGTGCAGTGCGAAATAGAGCGCGAAGCCGACATTGGCGAAGCTTCTAGTCAGGCGCCGACATTTTTCGAGGTTCCTAAACGCGCGGCCAGCGCTGATCGTGGCTCCAAAAAGCGCGGCAGACTCTTGGAAGAAAAAGCACCTATTTTCTTCCAGATTTTGCTGAAAATTGCGGAAAATGAGAAATCACAATTTGACGATGTCATAACGGGCGCCGAATCGGATAACGGATGGGAAGACTGCTGGAAAGAAACCGAGGACAGTGTGACAAAAACCATCGTCGATGATGTGGAGATTCCCGACGAATGGGTGGATGACTATTCGGTTCCAGTTGCACCAGTCGTCCACAAGGAGCAAGAACCTCCATCTGCACCACACAGCTACTACGAGCTGATGGATCTGAACGCGGAGCCAGTGAATAACACTGTTCGTATGGCCCGCGTGCCGTCTCAATATCAGTTGGATGCACTGTCAGAGATGTTTGTGTACGATGTGCCGCAACATTATACGTACGTTTTTCTTTATTTCCCTTTTTCTAACTGTGGCTTTTCCAGAATGAAAAAGGCGGAAACCTGTCAACCCGTGATGAACAACGTCATCTCTGCTGATCAAGACCATCCAGAGATTGTTGCCGATGACTGGAACACTCCATGTTATGTGAACTCTGAATATGTCTCCGAACTCCTTATGTAAAAAATAATACTCAATTGAATGACTCGCTCGATAAATTTTTGGAAAACTTTGTTTTAATGTTCTTGTCGAATTTTTAAAAATTTGCTGTATCACTTTTTCAGAGCACAAATAAATTTGAAACCAATGCTAAAAATGTAAATTATTTCTCAAAAGGCAGGCAGGCTCGTATGAAGACTTGCCTGCATATTACAGCAGGTTCAGCTCAAAAAAACTTATTATGACAGTAATTGGCAAGAAAAGGTTTATTGTCTCGCAATAGCAAATTCTTTTCAAATTTACAAAAATTATCGTATCACAATTGGTACTTCAAGCGATTGGCTTGTTAATGAGAGATTGTCCAGAGAATGCACGTGGAGCATCATCCTTGTTCTTGTTGGATCCCCAAGCCCAGACTGATGGATAGGCAGATACATATGGAGAATATACGGATGGATAAGCATATGCTGATGGGTAGTAGGCTGCAGAGTAGGCTGGGACAACCACTTGTTGATGGGATCCCATGATCATGGCGCAGAAGAGAACGGCGGCAAAACTGAAAATTAAAGATTTATGGATTAATAATGTGAGAGCTTACCACTTGGCGAACATGTTGAACTGGTTGGGTACTTTGATGTGTCGATGCTTCCTTGTATTTCTTATATACCATTTAGTTGCAACACTAAATACTGATCATTGGTTTTATTTGCGTGCACTGAACGCACCGGCAGACATCAAAAAGACAACGAACGTAAATATTGGCTAGCGCATGCAATCTTTTTTGAATTAGGCAAACAAACTACTGGTTATTTTATGGTTTTTCTAAAGTTCTGTCTTGGTGTGGTGTAGTATATAATTGTATGAAAATTTTCAAAAATCATCGACACTTTCAAGTCAGTTCAATCAGTTCAGTATGTTCGCTAAGTGGTAAGTGCTAACTTTTCTATTAATTTATGAATGTGTAATTTTCAGCTTTGCCGCCGTTCTCCTCTGCGCCATGATCATGGAATCCCATCAACAAGTGGTTGTCCCAGCTTACTCTGCAGCCTACTACCCATCAGCATATGCTTATCCATCAGTATATTCTCCATATGTTTCTGCCTATCCATCAGTATGGGCTTGGGGATCCAACAAGAACAAGGATGATGCACCACGAGCATTCTCTAGACAATCTCTCATTAACAATCCAAGTACTTAAAGTGACGATTACGAAACGATACTCTTTGTAAATTTGAAACGAAATTGATTCTGTCAGACAATAAACTTTTCCTTGCCAATTATTTCATCCATACGTTGTTCTCATAATTGAGAAACTAGTTAGAACAATAAATACTCAAAATATAAACTTCAAATCTTGGTCATACAAGACTTGAGAAACCAATTCAAAAATCTTTATTAAGATCTATTTCCGCTCATTTTGCAACCTTCTCCGGCATCTCTCAAATGTACAGCTCGTTGGATTCCGATTTCTGAAATTAATTAATCTGCTATTCAAAACCAGTAATTAGCAAACCACAAGTGTTCCACTATCATTCGAATCACAGGACAGCGTGTCTGAACTACGTTTCTTCTTGTTCTTGAGCTTCTTACGTTGGATCACGGACATTTGTGACTCGAATTGGATAGAGGAGACGTTCTTGAGTGTGTCATCGGGACTTTGAAGGAAAGAGCGCTAAAAAGTTTACAATTAGGAGCTTGTAAATCTTAAAAGAAACGAACACTGTCATTCTTCTCTAGATCCTTTCGTTTTTGCAATGCCTCTTCAAATTGGCGCTGTCGAGCGAGTTCTTGAGCCCGTTTCTTGACAATTTGCTTTTTAACAGCTGAAAGATATTGAGATTTGGAGATATTGTTAAATTTCGGACACCTAAACCAACCAATGTTCGGATCCTCGTCCACCAACTGAACATCTCCAATTTCCTCTTCAGAGCTGTGAGTTGTGCTAGTCTTCTCATCAGTTTTGGTTTTTGCGATCTGCAAAAATATTCGAATTTTTTTATGATTTTAGCCAAAAGCTTGTTAACTCCACCATCTCAACCATATTCTCGATCCGCTGATTTTCCGCTTTCTGAATCTCCGAATTTTTTTGAGCAGGAAGTTTTTCAGATTTTGATGATTGGGTTGCCTGCTCCTGGAGCATTTCCAATTGTTCCAGCTTCCTAGTTAACTCTTTGAAGTCTGGCTCCTGTCGTTTTAGCTGTTTTTCGCGCTTCTTTCTCATCCTTGAACGGTTTTCTGCGATTTTCTGCTTACGTTCTTTCTCAAGAACAGCCGGATCCGTTTCATAAGTGATTGGATTTGGTTTCGTCAGTGTTTTCTTGTTTTCTGGAATTTTGATTTCTATTATATTTCCAGTTACACAGATCAATAGTACCTCTCTTTTTGAATTTCAAACAGCTCACAACTGTTATCCAGACGACAAGAATATTGATGACATTGTACAGAACAAATCGATACATTTGCAACTTTTATCGATTGAATTATTGATTTTTGAGAGTGAAATTGAGAAATAACCATTCTCGACATTTTTTGGGGGAAAAAACTAGGGACGAGAAAGCAATGAAAATTTCACGTTGTTAAAATAAAACAAAACTCGGTATTTTTCTATGAAGTGGCCAAAAAAAAATTTGTTCATGATAAAATCTGAAATCGAAAGACTTTCAGTTATATTTTTTCTCCCATGATGAGGTTCGTAATATTTAGTGTCAGGAATGGCAGACAAAACGAAATTTTCAAACTTGAAACCTGCGAGACCCGAAAATTAAAAAGTGGAACTAAAATAGGTTTCATTCTGAAATGTGCGAGGTTCGAATACTTTTCTTGTAAATAAAAAAATCACTAATAAAAACATTATGGCAGTAGTTGGCAAGGAAAAGTTTATTGTCTGATTCGTTTCAAATTTACAAAAAGTATCGTATCGTAATCGGCACTTCAAGCACTTGGCTTGTTGATGAGAGATGGTCTAGAGAATGCACGTGGAGCATCATCCTTGTTCTTGTTGGATCCCCAAGCCCAGACTGATGGATAGGCAGAAACATATGGAGAATATACTGATGGATAAGCATATGCTGATGGGTAGTAGGCTGCAGAGTAGGCTGGTACAACCACTTGTTGATGAGATCCCATGATCGTGGCGCAGAGGAGAACGGCGGCAAAGCTGAAAATTACACATTCATAAATTAATAGAAAAGTGAGCACTCACCACTTAGCGAACATACTGAACTGATTGAACTGACTTGAAAGTGTCGATGAATTGTAGAGGAATTGTCTACTTTTATACCAAAATCTAACAAGACAGAAACCCAAAAAAAAACCCTAGAATAACCAGTACTACTCTATTTACATTGTTGGCACATGAAGGCTTAGAGAATAGTAACAATTGCCACTTGGTTCATGCAAATAAAACCAATGATCATTCCGGAAAAAAATGCTCGCAAGAGCAAATAGCGGCTCTTTTTTGATTTTGGAGGCGAGAAAACTTTATTGTAATTCAAAAAAGATCAATCTTCCTCCTTTTCTTCCAAAATTTTCTTGGTGAGCTCTTTGACATACAACTCATTGGACTTGGGCTCCTAAATAAGTTTCTTTTAAAATTCTACGTTTCCCCTGAATCTTACAATCAAAGTAGCATCTCTGATCATTTGTGACTCAATTGACACCGTATCGATGACCGTTTTCGCAGCTTCTTGTTGTTGCTTCTTACGTTGAATATGCGAATTTTGAGACTCAAATTGGATTGAAGAAACATTTTTCATTGTGTCGTCTGGGCTTTGACGTGACTTGAAATAGTTGAAAATAAGATAATGGAAACTCGAAATAATAAAATAACCTCCGATCTTTGAATCTGGCGAATCAGTTGCTCTTCCAGCTCCTTCTGCTTGGCCTGCTCACGAGCTTGCTTTTTAACAAGCTTCAGCTTCTTTCCTGTAACCTGATAATTAGGATCCATCAAAAAATCAAAAAATCTATGTGCTCACCACCATCCGGATCATTTTCAACCAGTTTCACATTGCCAAGATCTTCGTCCGTCACAGTCAAAGTTCTGGTCTTTTTCTCCTTCTCATCCTCACTCGGCTGCGAATTCTTGGTATCTTGCGATGGTTGCTGCTCGTTGGATTCGATAGATGCTGAAGGTTGCGTTACATCTTCCAGCTTCTGAAAAATGGATCACTGTATGCTAGTTACTAAGCCTGCAAATATTTTTGAAAATCGCAGCGATGGGTCCGTCCCTATTTAGAATTACCATTTCCTTCTGATCCACCTCCCTTTTAACAACAGTCTCCACCACAGCCTTTTCGAATTGTGGTTGTTGTTGTTTCTCCCTCTTTTTTCGCATTTTCTCCCGATTTTCTGCAATTTTCATCTTCCGCTCCTTCTCCAGCACGGCAGGATCGGTTTCGTAACGGATTGGTATCACTTTTGGGGGTTTCTTTGGCTCTGGAATCTCCCACGTTTAGTTAGAAACATTAATCCTAACCTGCCCTCTTTCGGTTTCCCTTTCAGACAATTTGAGGTTATAGTCATGAAAAACATGATCGCGCAGATGACGTTGTAGAATAATAATTGATACATTGTGCAACTTTAATTGACCGGTTGGAAAGTTGAAACAAATTGTTGGAAATAATTCATTTTGCATGGAAGATGTTATCGGTTGAAATTGTGGAAGTTCACGTGAAGGAAATTTTTGGAAAAAATGTGGGAAAAATTACAAAATATATTTGATATGATAAAACTTCTGAAAAATGTCTGAAATATTTGGGCAAGAACTTCTGAAAAAAAAAAAAATTTTCGGAAGTTTTTTAAAAACTCCTTTAAAAAACTAGAGTTATCTAGCTGTTTCCAGAAAGGTCTAGCAAATAAAAATTCCTTCTTCTCCAAAAATTAACAATTTCAGGAAAATCTCCAAAATACACAGAACAATTCAGAATCCGCGAGTCGGAGGGAGCACGCGCTCTGTCCAAAACCAAAAAATACACGTTTATTATAAAAAAATCGTGGTACAAAAATATACAGGCAAGATGATGGTGTTTGTAGAGACTAATTTCAAAAAATAAAAAAAATGCTGAAATTATGGAGGGAACAAAAGAAAAGTGAAAGAATTGCGCACTGACTAGACCGACGGGGAGTGAGAATACACTAAAAACTAGTTTTTGAACATTTTTCGTTTTCTACATTTAATAAAATGAGGAGAGCACCAATAAGAAAACACAAAATAGATATTTTGAAAAATAAAGGAAGTGTTTTTTCAATGTTACAGTAGCCTACCAGAATTTAGGTCTCGACACGAAAATAAATTATGCGCCTTTTAAACCGATCAGGCATATTTTTGCATTTTAGCTTGAAGGCGCAAATCATTTTTTCGTGGGGGGGGGGACCCATATACTACAAACAAAAGACTAATTTTCAAGCCGTTGGAATTTCATTTGCCGTTGGCTCAACTGCGCAATCTTCATCGTGCTCTCCGGTTGGACTATGTGCTGATGGACTGCTACAAGAGTCATCATTGTCTACAATATGGTGGGTGTCATCGGTTTCGTCCAGTAGTGACATTATTTGGTGACGGACCTGAAAAAAGTTGGAGTCTGAACTTGTTGAATATATCTGAAAACAATCTCTCACCTTTTTCCGTTTTTTCGGGTCCATTTTCTTAAGCTTCAACCCAATTATCCGGCTGTACAATAAATCCTCATCATTGAGCCATTCAAGAGCAACCCGACCGACCTGGAAAAAAGTTATATTATTCTAGAAATTCTTTCTTAAAATTTCTAATGTAGGAACACGTTATAAATTTTTGAAATTTGCTGAGAAAAAATCCTAATTTTGGTAAGAAAATCCAGAAACTTCGATTTAAAAATCTCTTAAAACTTGAAATAAATATTTAAATTCGAAAAATTTTTTTTAACTAGAAACACTTAAAATGTTTCCGAATATATTTTTTTAATAAAAATTAAATTTTAATAATCTAGAAAGTAATTAAATGTAATTCAGAAAACCAAAAAAAAATTCTGAAAATTATACACTTCAACCTTCAAAAAATCATTCCGAAAAGTTCATTAAAAAATTTTTTAACTTTAACATTTTTTCTTGAAAATCACTAAATTTTCCGAAAAAAGGTAACATTAAAAAAAACAGAACTAAATCCGAAGTTTCCAAGAATTCAGCAAACTATTTTCAATCGCATCTAATATTTTTTACAAAAAATCTAGAATTTTTTTTTAATTTAAGAAAGTTTCAGAGAAATTATTTTAAAAAAATCAAAAATCTCCAAAAAATCCAGGAAAATCACGATCCTTCCGAAAAAAATTTTTTTTACCAAATGTTCCAAACCCGCTCACCTGTTGCAAATGATATCTCATAACATTATCCGCAGTCTGCTGCCTATGCCTATTCCTCGCCGCCTCTTTATAAGGATGGAAGTGGCTCGTAGTGGACGCGGTTGGCGGTGGTGTTGAAGGTCGGAGCGGCGGGATCGCTGCCTCCTCGGATTTCCTGGCTCCATTGAGCATTGAACTCATCCCAGTGAGCTGTGCAGCAAGATGGTGTGCAAATCTAGCCTGATTCGCTGCTATGAGGGACTCCACTGATGGTTTCTGTGGGGTCTGTTGGACCTGCTGGACCTGTTGAGCCTGCTGAGTCTGCTGTTGGCTCTGAGCACTTATAGCCTCCTTGAGCATCGCCATAGCTTCGGATTGACTTTTCACCTTTTCTGGGCCATCTTCCTCTACTTCATCTTCATCTTTTATTTTAAGATCTTCCTCCTCATCTCCATCCCCATCAACTCCATCTAGATTTCCATCGAGACTTTGAGTTCCAGATTCATCATTTTCAATTTCAGGGGATATACTGTCCAATCGTTGGGCGGTTTGTGCAAGTAGTCGGTCTAAAACCGAAGATTCGAGTGCTGGATCACTATCATCATCTTCCATCTCGTCTTTTATTGAATTTAAATTTGGAAAACCGAACCAGCTGAACGGTGTGCCTGATGGCTCATCAAAAGAGTCAGATTTACCAGTTTTTTTGCCTTCATCTGCTGCTTGACCACTGCAAAAAATAGACTTTGAAGATGAGAATTTTAACTTATAATCGCGGAGTTCTAAATTATTATTTTTTACTTTTCAGATTCTTTTTGATATATCTTGAATTAATTTTTTGTAGAAAATTTTAATTTTTTTTCAAAATATTAAATTTCGAATCGATCAGTTTTTTGTCGATAAATTGTTTTTTTTTTAATTTTTATAATTTTTAATTTAAGAAAAAAAAGAATTCTGGAATTTTAATTAAATGTTTTAGTATTTTTGAAGTTTTTTTTTGAATTTGATTTTATCTACAACTTTTGATTTTTTAATGAGATTTTTCAAATTTTTTTTTCTGAATTTTTGAAGTGTTAATTTAGACTCTTTAGATATATTTCAAATTAGGTGAACTTATTTTTTAAATTTCAGTTTTTTGTTTTGATATGCCTACAAACCAAAAATTTCGCGGTTTTTCAACAAAAAAATATTAGAAAAAATATTAAAAAATTAGCTTTGTGATGGCCAGAAAAAAACGAGTTGAAAAATAATTATGAAATTCAATTCTTACATATTATCCTTCAAAAACGGGTCCAACCACGATAATTGATTAAAATAACACCATCTAACAGGTGTCACAAATCCATTTTTAATTGCAATCTTTAATTCTTTCCGATATCGATCCCTCAGCTGCAACCATCGTTTCTTCGCAAACTCTGCCGCACAATTCGGGTCAATATTTTTGGCGATTGATTCCCAAAGTCGTTGACGTTCCATTGTGTCCCCGCTGCCACGTCGTGAATGATTATATAGGCACGGGTACTTACGAACCTCGTTTATCAGACGGGCGTTAAACGCCGGCTGGAAGGCCATCTGTTTGAGTGGATTTAAATTTAGAAGGGGTCTGAAACGGAAAAATTTGAGATTTTTAGAAAAAAAAGGCTAAGGGGAGTCAGAAGCTGGGATAATCTAGAAATGGAAAAAAGGAAATAAGACATAAGAATATATATATATATATACATATATCCGTTTTTTGTTTCAAATGTTGAATTATTTTTGAAAATTATTCTTTTAACTATTTTAATTTGGAGAAATGTAGAAAAAATTGTGTAATTAAAGGGAAATTTTAAAATATTCATATTAAAAAATTGTTAATTTTTGTTTAAAACATTTTCAAAAGATTAATATTTGCAAAACCCAATTTTAAAAAATCTTAAAATTTCTAAAATCAACACAAAAAAATATTTTTTGAATTTTCAGTTAATGTTTTTTAAATCAAAATTTTTCTGAAATATTTCTGATAACAAAATATTGAAAACTGGTACTTTTAAAAAAGAGAATTTCAAAAAAATTTAAATCAAAACATTAATTTTGTCGAATGCCGAATTGTTTTTCAAAATCATTTTCAGATTTAAAAATTTTCTGGAAACTTTAAATTGTGAGATTTTTTAATAATCTAGATTATAACTTTCTGAAATTGCAGAAGGTTACGTTTTAGTACTTTAAAACAAAAATCTTTTTAAAAAAATATTTTAATTTTTTTGTCAGAAATTTAAGTAAATTTTGGCAATCTGCCAAAAAAATCTCTGTAGATCATGCAGAGGAATCTAGACACAAAAAGCCAAAAAGCCTGAGTGTGTACTACGACATGGTTAGTCTTCCAAAATGTAATAAAAAGTTTACACACTCTTTCGTGTCATTTCTCTCTTCTTCAATTCCATCTAAATCTCATGATAAACTACCGTAAGACACAATTGAAATGGTTTAGACTGAAAATCTAGGAGAACCGGTAGTATGTGTGGGTGGAGATGGAGTAGAAGAAGAAGGGGAAGAAGCTCTATGTTTTTTCCGGTGCAGGAAAATTGGAAAATTGGGGGATATTCGGTTTTTTATTTTGCTTTTAGTTGAAGCTTTAAGCGGAATTGGGAATGAAAATTAGAGGGAAATTGGTTGACGAAAGTTGCACAAAGTTGATGAAAATTGGTGATAGTATAGCGAAAGTTAAAATAGACTGAAATTGAACAAAAGTCTGCCAAAGATCTACCACAAGTTTGAGAAAAACGCAACTTCTTGAAAAACACTGGTGAAAATTGATGAAATTTTGGCGAAGGTTGGTCGGAGTTCGTAAAAACCTTGCGGGGATTGCTGAAAGTCTAGAAAAAATTAACAGAAGTTGGCAAACGTTGCTCAAAATGTCGAAGATCTGATAACAGTTGCAGAAAATTGTCGTAGATTCAGAAGAAGTTGTTTCTTGCCGAAAGTCTAGCGACAGTTCGCGAAAGTTGTTTTTAAAAAATATTGAAAGTATAGAAACAATTCAAAAAAGTTGGTCAAAAATTGAGCAGCAGTTTGGAACTATTGCAATTGCTTTTTGAAAGTTGACAAATGTCTAACGAAGGTTGGCGAAAGTTGGCAAAACTTTAGCAAAATCTGATAAAAAGGTATGGATTGTTGTAAAAATAGATAATTCGGGAAAAATGGAAAATGTCATTAAACACAATATCTCAGCAGGGGGTGGCTGGCTGACAATCTCCCCCGGTTAGGCTTCTCCTTCTTTTCTTCCCCCAACACAACCATCTTCATCTCCTTCAAACCGAATCATATCAGATAAGAAGCCGTTGATCCGCCCGAAAAAGGAAGGAAACGAACAAAATCCGGATTGCGGACATCCGAACTGAAGCTGGGGTAGGGGCAAAATAGTGTGGAGCAGCGATAGACGCAGAGGTGGTGGAGACCGGCGGAATGGGATGGCGGGGATCGAAGACGTTTAACACAACATTCGACTATGATAACACATTTTTAGAGTGATTTGATTTGATTTGTTTCTGTTTTTTCAGATTTCGGTTTGGGTATTCCGGATTTTTATGCTTTTAGGAGCAGGTGACCGCGAAAATAAAAATAAAAATCGGCCATGGCGTGACTTCAAAGTTTCAGAAAATTTTTAAAATTTCGGAATTAGAATTTACCTTCAAAATATCAAAGGAATTTCAGATACCTGCTCTTGGACCAAAGAAAAAAAATTAAGTATTTTAAAAAATTATAGAAAATGTGTTTGTGAAACTTTCGTAAACTTTCGTTCTTTTTTTGAGAATAAAAATTGTTTCCTAAATACTCAGAATTTGTTTAATTTTCTAGTTCTTTTCTAAACATAAACTTTTATTTAAAAAATTTCTAAAATTGGAGATTTTGTGAATTAAAAAAAATTATTCAAAAATTACCGATGTTTTGAGAAATGAAATTTCCTGTTATTTCAGTATTTATCAAAAGTGAAACTTTATAAAATTCCGGATAAAAATCCTTTAAAAATCGAAAATTCGATAGAAAGCTTGTAATTTTCTAATAAAAGTTTGAAAATTTCCAAAAAATATAAATACTAATTTTTTCAGAAAAACTGAAAGATTTATTTTTCAGCAAACTCTTTAAAAATTCAGACAAAAATCAGAAATGTTTCCCAAAATTCGAATTAAAATTAAATTAAAAAATTTTCCAAAAAATTCAATGCCTACGTGACTCCCTTGTCAGGAGGGAGGCGTCAAAAAACTCGAATGCAGTAAGTAAAGTTGGGAGAAAAATCGGGAAGGGGGTAACTGTCAAAGTTTGGTGAGCTCTCCTCCCTGTGCCGAGCCAGCTTTTTCGGTTGAAAACGAGCAAGAGAGCAGTAGCAGTATTCCTCTGTGTCTCTCAGAATTCCACACTCTCTAACTTAGTAACCAAGCTCCCCACGAGCTCTTACAGTAAATGGCAAACAATTGAAAAAGAAGGGGGAACGGAAAACCGGCGGTGCCGTTGGGGTTACGCAAACATTTGGTAAATAGTGAAGATTATTGTGGAGAATTTGAGGACATTGAGAAAAAAAATTGGTGAAAAGTAAACCTTAGACATTACAATGGGTCGTAGAGACAGTTTTTGAAAGAAATATGTTTGTGTGTGGTGAGAAGGTAAGTTGGGAAGAGTTCAGGAGGGAATTGAAGCGCTAAAGTTTTGAAATTTCTAATTTTCTTATTTAAAAAATTTCAGAAGAAAATTCTTACTAATCAGAATTTTTTAAATGGTTTTTTAATAAGACAAATCAAGACAAAATTTGATATCAAACTGGATTTGATTTTTTGAAAAAAAAATCAGTTACTTCAAAATTTGTTTTGCTTTTTTATAAAAAAAAATGTAGGAAATTCGAGGGCAAAAAAATGTTTGTTTAATTTTAATAAGTAAAAATTTTCAAAATTGAATTCTTACAATTAGAATTTTTTTCGAAATTTTTTGGTTGAGTTTTTAAAATAATGCCTCAGAAGTACAAAAATTTCAGAAACTTCAAAAATTTTAAATTTTCTAAAATTTTCCAAATATTTCAGCATGTTATTATAAGTTATCCAAATATCTCTATAACAAAAATAATTGTTTTCTAAAAAAGTCTGAAATGTTCAAATGTTTTGCACATTTTCCAAATAACTTTCAGAATTTTTAAAAATCTGAAATTTGTTTTAAATATGTAGAAAACTAGTGATTTTGAGTTCAACTGCATCTGTCTCAAATTGTCTGTTTTTTACTCACAATCAGAAAACCAAAATAATTGGAAAATGCTACTACAACCAAGAAAAATAGGTTTTATTTTCAAGAAAAAAGCTTCAAGACCCAAAACAAAACTGCTCAAAATCCTCAGATTTTACAAACTAAAAAAGTCTATCAGACCCCTGAATGTAAATTTTATAGCTCGGAGCACTTTTAGTGATGAGGTGAGGCATAAAAATCCTTCAAAACCCCAGTCTGTGTAAATTTTTGAAATTCTAAATTCCAAAAAAATGAATAAAAAAGTAAAACTAATATTCAAGAAGAGATTGAAAGAGAAAATCATGAAAATTGCGAAAACCGAGTGAATGCACAGACGACGACTTCGGAATTCCGGTCCGGCACTCATTTCTCTCTGCGCCTCCACGCCCCGCACACTGTTTCTCCCAGAACTCGCTGCGTCTCTCACCTCCGCTCACACACTCTCTCGACAACACTCGGTTGGCCGGATGACGGAGGCCCGGAAACGAGGACGGAGACGTGAAATCGAATGAAATTGGGTTGGACGTATATGGCAAAGCTGCAGCGGAAGATTCTTTGGGCGGAATGCCTTCCGGAGATGTAATTACCGTACCCCGCACCACCGCACGGAATCGGAGCAAAACTTCCGGACCGGAAACACTAGAGCTTGCCAAGTATTTGAATTTTATGCAGAACAGTTTTTCAATTCAAAATTTTTCAAAAACAGGTTTTTTAAAGACCCATCGGTTTGTAGAAAAAAAACCCTAAGAAGCTTTTGTAGAGAAGAACAACCGTAGCTCTTCAGAAAGCAAAACTACACAAAAATTGCTAACTGACAAAATATTGCAAATTCTAAGCTGCATATTTTGGTAGTCGACATTTTTTAAATAGCTCTAACGTCTGAGGAGCTGTAACTGTTTGAAAATTGCCAAAAAATTTATATTGGCACACGTTTTGTTTAAAGTTCAATATTTTATCTTTATTTTGATTTTAAATTAAGCAAATCAAAAATAAAACGATATTTTTCAATAAATAAATGAAGAGAGTGAGTAAAACGTTTTGTCAATTTGCTCTTCTGACAGAAATATTGCAAAATTTAGGGTTAATATTTTGTTTGTTGACAATTATTTATTAGTACTGAAGACTGCAGAGCTGTAAAAATCCCAACCAGCAAAAATTGGGAAAGTATGAGAAAGATATGAAATTAAAGGATGTAAAAAGGAGACGGGCCGTCTATGTCTCTTGAAAAACGGAAAAAGGCGATTGGATTTGGGTGCTAGGAGGTCCTGCCGGCTTTCCGGAAGCTTGTCGGCTTGCAGAGCTGGCTTGTGTGACGGGCGGTACCAGGGGACGTGTTGGAAATTCGTTAAACAATTAAGTTGTTGCAATATATTACTAAAAACGGGCGTAGCTAACCGTTAAAATTAGAATGACTTTGGAGCCATTGAAAATATTAAAAATGTCTACTGACAAAAATTTGAAGAATAATTATAATAATCACTTCCTAGGAATTTTTTTCAATGCTCCGCAAGCTTTAAAACTAGTGGTAGAAATTTTAAAAAATTATAGAAAAATCCAAAAAGTCGACCCGTCTATTTCACAGTAGCTTCACCAACAATCCGTTCTTAATTTGGAAAATGGAAACTAAATGGCCCCCTTACTAAAATTTTCTTCCGGGGTCCACACTTTATTCATTGGGGTCGTTACAAATGTTGCTTAAAGTTAGAGCCAAAAGTCTAAAATCAAATCACCAAATGTTTCTTATCAAAAAATTTCTAAATTCACCGACCGGTCAAGTCTTTCAGGTTTCCACTGATAACAAAGCTTCAAGCCAATTGTCCGGAAAAAGCGAAGAAACAATGGAAAGGGGGAATCGGTCACAGCAGCGGCGGCGGCAGCCGATAACCGAAACCGAAGCCGTTTTGGGATAAAGAGACACACTCTTTAGATATATCCGGTTTTTCCGAAGACGTGCTGAGACAGGGTGGAGATAGTGTGCGAGGTGAAGAGGTTTAGAGAAAAAGCAGGGGTAAGAAATCCGTAGAAGGGGGAAGAAGTGAGACATTCACTGATTAGCCTGATTTCCATCGGATAATTACTTATTTTGGGGGGGGGGGGTAGTCAAATTGCCGAAGTTTGATGGAAGTTGGCGAAAGTTGTCCAAAGTTGTCCAAAGTTGCAACAAATGGCTGAAAAAAGAAAGTTGCCGAAATAGATGCCAAACGTTGCCTAAATATGAAAAAAAAATTTTGAGTGTCGAAAGTTGGCGAAAGCTGCCGAAAGTTGCAGGGAAGTTGGCGAAAGTGGCCGAAAAAACCAGGAGATAAAAAATGACGTAATATGCCGGAAAGTTGGGGAAAGTTGGAAATTGATGGAAGTTGCAAAAAGATGTCGAAAGTTGGCGAAAGTTGCCAGAAAGTACCGAGCTAGGAGTCAGATGTTCTGAAAGCCGCTGAAATTTCCTAAAAATTGCCGGAAATTTCTGAAATTTTGCAGAGAAATATCATAATGTGCCAAAAGTCCAAAAGGGTCAAAAACTCCGAAGTTCAAACTTTAAAACCCAACTCAAGAATTGGCAACACTTCGGCAACGGTATGGCAACTTGGCCACATTCTTACAATTTTCCAAATGATCAAATTTTTAAAAGACGGATCACAAAGGGTACTGTTTAGGTAATCGCAATCAAAAAAAAACTACCGGCAACTTCTCGGCACCCATCTCTAATTAAGTAGGCGATAATGAGATAGTTGCGTGGAACACCAACAAAAAAAACGGACAGCCAATGTTCATAGGGGAAATTCTAATCGAAACCCGTTTGATGATCTCTCCCCCAGAAGAAGCTGAGAATGTTTTTGCCCATAAGGAACAAGTGGAACTACTCTTTCTGTGTTTTTGTTCTGAAGACCGTAACCGGACTGATCCTTCATGTTATTATTGGTTACTACTATAAGTGCTTAAATATGTGTATAAACGGATGATGAGAAGCATGTTGAAAGTGGTAGGGGCTGGAAATTTCTGGAATAATATTTGCTTTAAGTTAGAAAGTGTTCACAAAGTTTTTGTAGGGAGACCTATGCTTGGTCGGCTATATTAGTTCGAATTTTGAAGTTTTTAGCTCCTCACGACAACTTTCGCTAACTTTCACCAACTTCGTCAACTTCCGACAACGTTTTCCAACTTTCACCAACTTACTTTCGACAGTTTCCGGAAACTTCCGATGATCTCCGGCAACTTTCGGCAACTATTTCGGCAACTGTCCAAAACTTTTGGCAGCTCTCGGCAATGATATAAAGTGGAAGAATGGAAAATATTTTTTTTTTAAATGTTATTCAAGAAAAATCACGGCGTAAAAGGAAAACCTTTGCCGAAAAGTAATGGATGGAAAAATGCAGATTTCTACTTCATTCACTTTTTTCACAAAAGACCGCCCGTCGCCACCGGGGGTGGGGGTTCGGTTCCACGAAGGGGGAGACGATGAACCATTTACTATTGTTTTCTGAAATTGACTGAAATGGAAAACAAAGAGATGATTGTGCTGATACGGTGGTACACAACTGGAAAACTACTTGAAATTGCTGAAATTCCAGATGTTTTTTTTGGCTATTATCCGTTTTTTGATGCTCCGCCCATTTATTGGCTTTTGCCCAACTTTTTTTGGGAAAAAATTAAAGTAGAAGAATATATATTGGGATAAAATATAGAAAATTTAGAAGAATTTTTGCAAATATTTTTGCATATGTCACCGAAATTGGGCATATTTTACTTTGGCGCCAATGTATTCTTTTTTTAATTTGAGTTTTGCGCCAAGACTGGGTTTATTTTGAGATTTTTATTCTTATTTTCTTCAATTAACTTTAAACATGGTCTATAAAAAGTGAATTTTTTTTAAATAAAAACAGTTTTTAAGATTTTCAGATCATTTTTGTTTTGAAATGTAAATAAATGCTTCTTCTAAAGCAGATCCGGCAAATGGTCAAATTGCCGGAATTGAAAATATCCGGCAAATCGGCATATATGTAGCCGAAACTGAAAACTTCCCGCAAATCGGCAAATCGGCATATATGTAGCCGAAATTGAAAACTTCCCGCAAATCGGCTGGAATTGAAAATATCCGGCAAAACGGCAAATCGGCGAATCGGCAAATTGCCGGAATTGAAAATTTCCGGCAAATCGGCAAATCGGAAAATTTCCGGAATTGAATATTTCCGGCAAATCGACAAGCCGGCAATATTCCGATTGGCCAAATTTGTCGACAAAAAATTTGCCGAAGGGGAATTGTCGCCCACCGATGATATGTATCTTCCGTTTCGCTAAAAATGTGGGCAGCCATTTTTTTCGAAATTTCATCTGAATATTAAAAATCGCTATAAAATCACAACTGTGATTATTGCCCCTTCTATTTTTTCCGTGCCACAGTTTCGAAAAAATAAGAACAGTCTGATTTTTGTGCAGTTTCCAAAGCGAAAAATCACCAAAAATCACTCTAAAATAGTTTTTTAGATAATTTTTCAAACTCGGCCACCGATTTCACTTATTTCTCGGCCACTCAATGGCGTAATGGTTTGAACAAGACAAAACACTTTTCCTGAACGTTCCTTTTCCCCTATTGTTCGGACCCCTAAACTGGTTACGCACAGTGTGACCGAATGGTGAAGAAGCATCTGTTTTGATGTTTTTCCGATTAACATTGAATGGAAAAATAAGACAGTTGGTGGGGGAATTGCACTGTGCCTTTAAAGAAGGGGTACTGTAATTTTTCGAACTACTTTTAACTTTTTTATTCAAGTCAATTCTTTGATTAATTTTCTAACAGTTAACTTTTTTTAGAAATGCCACAAATTATCCAAAAGTTATTCACTTTTTTCAAGAAATTCCTGAATTTTTCAGTATCTCCCAGAAGTTTCTTGAAGATTCTAAAAATATCCAGAATTTTCTTAAAGTTACTCAAAGCAAAAAATTAAGTTTGGAATTTTCCGCCAAGACAATGTGTTTTGAAATTTACAAATTTAAACTTCGGCGAATTTTGTTAAAATCTTAACGTTCATTGCCTGCTAAAAAATATTCTGAAGGACAACAATCGATTTAATTTTTTTTTTTGAAAATCATGCATTTGTCTTGCAGTTATGGGTCTCGAAGCGAATAGGAAGACTAAACACTATACGATACTAACTATTTTTACAGTAATCATACAGTATCAGCACCACTACAGTACCCCCATATCCCTCCACGAACCTCAATTCAATATCACTTCAAAAGACGAATTGTCAATTTTTCCAACACTACCGTACTCCTGCAGTTTCCATGCAGTCTTTACTACAGTAGCTCTACAGTAATCCTACACTCCTTCTACAGTACTACACACTACAGTATCTCGACCACACCCCTTTATTAACTTCAACCCTATATCACTTCAGAAGACAAAAACTCAGTTTTTCTGAAACTATAATCATCCTACAGTACCCCAATCACATCTCTTTACTAACCCCACCCCAATATTCCTCCAAAAAACTTGAATGCAAAAAAAATTTTGTATTTAAACAAATATTATGACGTGCACGGAAAACTAAAGTAAAGGTATAGCTTTCTTAAGAACATAATAAAATGACAGGAACTTATTGAAAATGAACTATTTTTCAGCAGACTGTGCAATGCATTATAATCCAGATTATTCGTTGTAAATGTTTATCCAATTCGATTTAATATTTATCAATTTTATTTAATTTTGTTCCTTTGCGGTCTATTTTTTTTATTATTTTCGCAATAAATCACAATAAAATATTCTAAAATTCTACCGTACTCCTTTAAAGGCGCATATATATTTTGAAAAAAGTTTACAGACCTACTAGTCTTTAATTTATCCGTGTTTTTTTTTTTAATTTTTGTTTTTAATCGATATTGTTCTTCAGATTCACAAAGTTTGAATATGTTTTTTTCATTAATAAAAGATTTCTCTGAAAATATACATATGAAAACTATCGCACGGGGAGGCAAAGCTAACGTGGCCGCGAGAGCTGCGCCGGCTAGGCCACCGCCTCCTATGGTTAAGAATTTTGATCGAATAAACATTTTTAATTTGACTTATATGCTTATTTTTCTTTGTTTTTTCTTGTTTTTTCTTGTTTTTTCTTGTTACTACGTGGAATAAGCATAATGTTTTCAGCTAATCTACGCAAACCGCTTCGAAATTCGATGGATTAAACCGGACAAAGGCAAAAAACGTCGAAAAGTAAGTTATTATTCAAAATATCTCGAAAAAATATGGTACAATATTTCTGAAAACCTACTCAAATATGGAAAAATATGTGCTGATTCCGAATTTAAAAGTCTTGAATCTCAATCTCGCGTATTTCATATTTAGTTTCTCGATTTTAGTGAAAAATTCGAGAAATTCAGTGCAATTTCGAATTAAAAATTAAATTTTTCCAAAAATTATGGTACAATATTTCTGAAAACCCACTCAAATATAGAAAAATATATGCTGATTCTGAATTAAAAGTCTTGAACCTCAATTTCGCGTATTTCATATTTAGTTTCTCGATTTTAGTGAAAAATTCGAGAAATTCAGTGCAATTTCGAATTAAAATTTAATTTTTCCAAAAATTATGGTACAATATTTCTGAAAACCCACTCAAATATAGAAAAATATATGCTGATTCTGAATTAGTAACATTTGAAACTCAATCTCACGTATTTCATAATTTTTTTTTCGATTTTAATGAAAAATCTAGGAATTCAGTGCAATTTTCGATTTTTTTTTCAAAATATTTTCTCTTAATGTTTTTATAATTTCCAGATATTACGTTGTCGCTGCATTGGAAGATTTCAAGACAAAATTCGAAATAGATGCGAACAAGAAGAAGCTGTTCGAAGTATTAATAAGGAAGGTTAAGCAGCAATAAGTGCTCTTAAGGGCTCAAGTGCCGCAGAAGAAGCCAAAGAAAGTAGGACTGCAAGATCAACTGCTCAATCAGCCACTATTTGAGAAGAAACTACAAGTCAGATCGGTCCGAAGGCAATCAAAAGTTCCAAGCAGAAGAGGTGGAGCTCATGGAAGAGGTTGGAAAGCACAAGTCTGAAGTTCATGAAGCACTCGGCGATTTGGTGGATACAAGATGTGTGATCGAAAATTTCAAAAAAAAATCTGATCAAAATCTTTGAAGCAATTCCACTCAGCAACCAGAATATTGGATTCGTTTCCGAGGATAAGTATGTGGATTTTCTTTAAATTTGAAAATTTAGAAGTTGATTTTCAGGTGCAATGGTGAAGGAGCTTCAACATCGTTCAACGAGGAAGCCGTTTTCATGCCGTACCTGTTCAATTCCGTAAAAAAAAAGTTCGTCTTATTGCAAAGGAGCAAAACTTCGATGGAATTCTTGAGGTGTTACTTATTTTTTAATTTTTAAAAATTAAAAATTTCTAAATTTCCTAGAAATGCGACACGCTTCGTGAGAGGACCCTCGCTGAATTGGGAGCCCGACTCGTGGATCGAAAGTATCAAAACGTTGTGAAACTCTTCGATCGTGCCACGTTGCTCGGTAGCATGATCAAAAGGACGCCGAGAAGAAGTGATAGGATAAGGAGACGACTGCCAAGAAGATCAAGCCATGCTTGTTCTTTCTAATAATGTTCTTTATATTCCGTTCCTGTTCAGATTTTTTATTCCCCCTCCCCATTCGGTTAATGTTCTTCTCTCTCATTTCCTTGTTCAGCATATCTACTTAGTATCCCTCTCTGACGAGTTTTATATTGGTTTTCGAGACAATGAATGTTTTAAACGTTATATTGATGTTATTAAATGTGTTATTCAGTCAATCGGAAGAAAAACTAGATAAAAACAAACTATTCAGCTAAAATTCATCGAAAAAAGAGGAAATTTTCGGTTTTTCTCAGAAAATCAGTGGAAACATAATGAGAAACATAAAATATGCACTTTTTTATTTTTTAAATTACTATTCTGTATCACAAAACATTTTTTTTTCGACTTTTATTCGCTTAAATAATGAGAAAAGCGCTTTTAGCCAGAGCTGATATTAACGAATTGTCGTCAAATAAAATGCGCGTACGCAGAGTACGCAATAGTGTACAAAACTTATTCGCGTTGAATATTCAGTCAGCCAAATGGGACTACTGTAGAAATTTCTTCAGCCACGTTAGCTTTGCCTCCCCGTGTATCCGAAATTCCTCGGGTCTGCAATCCGACGTGACGGTGTTTGCACACAATTGCCGGCGCTTTCGAAAAATAATTTTTATTTATTTATTTTTGTTTTTCATAGATTTTTATGAGTTTCTCAAGGAGTTTCGAATTTTTTCGTGGTTTTCAACTAAAATTTTGTTGAAAAATCATTATTCATCACTTAATAATTTCAATTTTCCTGTAATTATCCAACTTTCCAGATAATGTCCGTGGAACAATTCATCAACGACCAACTACACTCAATCGTGGGTATCAGCGATCGATCAATATGTCAATACGTGCACGCACTAGCAAAAAAGGCGAAAAGCGCGCCGGATTTAGTGGAAAAACTGCGTGACGCCGGAGATTTTCCGATTTCCCCAGCGATCCAGTCATTCGCAGATCAGCTGATGAGTCGAATGCCCCGGCAGGCAACTTCAGCGCGACAACGTGGTCCGACAACAGCAGAGCTTGCCGAGCAGGAGCTAAACCGTCTGAATCGGGCGGTCGGAGTGTTGGAGGATTATTCGGCGAGCTCCACAAAAACCAAAAATGTCAGAAAAAGAAAAGAGAGCAGTAGTGAAGACGATGAAGCTCCGATTAAAGCTAGTAAACCAGGAAAATCTGTGAAACCTTCAAAATCCGACGATTCTGAGTCCGATATAGAGGCGATGGAGGCAAAGCTGGACGCAGATATCGCTGAAAGAGACGCCTTGGCAGCACGAATTAACAAAAAAGAAAAGGATAAAACTCGAAATGTTATGGAGAAAAAGCGAGATGATAACAAGGACAAAGAGGGTTCCTCCATGGACAAACTCCGAGAGGAGTCCAGAAGGCAGTACCTGAAAAAACGAAAAGTCGACAAGCTGGAGGAACTGGAGGCGATAGTTCACGATGATCAAACTCTATTCGCTAGGGAGAAGCTCACGAAACGTGAAAAAGCGGATATGGAGTACCGGAAAAAAGTTCTCGAATACACGAAAGCCCATGGAAAAGCCGGTGACGTCATGAAAATGAAGAGATATCATCTGCCGGACGCCTCAACGAAACAGATCCCTTCACAGTACGTGGAGGATGATGAGGAGGACTTCAGGCCAGGCGGTGATGGTGCAAAGTGGGAAGAGGAGCAGCTGATGGCCTCGATGCTTCACCTGGGAGCCAAGGATGCGAAGCGGAAGGAGCAAGAGTTTGAGCTGTTGCTTGATGAGAAAGTGGACTTTATTCAGGCTCTTCAGATGCCTGGAACCAATGAGGAAGTAGTAGAGACAGAAGCCGAGAAAAAGAAAATGTCAATTGAAGAAACGAGAAAGTCGTTGCCGGTCTACGCATTCCGTGATGCTTTCATCGAAGCTGTTAAAGAGCATCAAGTGCTCATTATCGAGGGAGAAACCGGATCGGGAAAGACGACACAGCTACCACAGTATCTTTATGAAGCTGGATTTTGTGAAGGTGGGAAGCGTATCGGATGTACGCAGCCGAGACGTGTCGCCGCAATGTCGGTTGCCGCTAGAGTTGCTGATGAAGTTGGATGCAAGCTGGGCACTCAGGTTGGGTGGTTTTTGGAAATTGGCGAAAATAAACTAAGTTTCATTCTAGTCGGAAAATTCCAAAATTTAGAAAAAAAAACTGGAAGTTAAAAAAATTTGGGCAATTCTTTGCCGCTTCTAAAAATTTTTAAACTTGTAAAAAAACGAGGAAAACAGATTCCGATTTTTCTTTCGAAACGCTTCCATTTTCCAGGTCGGCTACAGTATTCGTTTCGAGGATTGCACATCGGAGAAGACTGTCCTCAAATACATGACAGACGGAATGCTGCTCAGAGAGTTTCTCAACGAACCCGATTTGGCTAGTTATAGGTAATTTTTAGAACATTTACAAAAACAGCAAAAAAACCAAACATTCAGGATTTTTGTTTTTAATTAAGAAAAAAATCGATCGCTCTTAAATTTTAATCAATACTTCGAATAAACCCAAAAAAAAACGAAAAAAAATCCTGTTTCCAGTGTAATGATGATTGACGAGGCTCACGAACGTACTCTACACACGGATATTCTATTCGGTTTAGTCAAAGATATTGCAAGATTCCGAAAGGATTTGAAGCTTCTCATCTCTTCTGCAACACTTGACGCTGAAAAGTTCTCCAGTTTCTTCGACGACGCTCCGATTTTCCGAATTCCGGGACGCAGATTCCCGGTGGACATTTACTATACACAGGCTCCCGAAGCGGACTACGTCGACGCGGCTATCGTCACAATTATGCAGATTCACTTGACCCAGCCACTTCCCGGCGATATTTTGGTATTTCTGACTGGTCAGGAAGAAATCGAAACTGTACAGGAAGCACTTATGGAACGGTCGAAAGCACTGGGATCGAAGATTAAGGAGCTTATTCCGCTGCCGGTTTATGCGAATTTGCCCAGTGATTTGCAGGCGAAGATTTTCGAGCCAACGCCGAAAGATGCGAGAAAGGTAGATTTTTCTTACAAATTTTTTCCAAAAAAAAATCCGAGAAAAATCTACAAAATTTCAGGCAAAAACTGTTTCATTTTATTCCTAACTAGTTTTTTAGCAAACGTTTAGATTTAACAAAACTGAACAAATTTGAAGTTTTCCAATTTAAAAAATAAATGTTTCGGAAAGTTTATTGAAAAATCTGAAATTGCTATCCTCTCGTATCTGCAAAAAAAACACTTTAAAAAATGCTCTGTTCTTTGAAAATTTCTAAACTGAAAAATTTGAAATTTCTGAAAATTGTGATAATTTTATAAAATTTTATAGAAAATGTAAGCATTCCAGAAAAATATCAAAAATTTCGAGAAAATTCTGAAAAAATCCAGAAATATTAACAGAAAAAAAATCTTTTGAAACATCTGAAAATTAAAATAAATTGAATTTACATTTTTTTTTTTGGGATTTCCTTAAAATCACTATGAATTTACCACTAAATTTTTTGCAAAAAATTATTTTTTTAATTTCAAAGAAAAAGCAAAGAATTTTAAAATATCAAAAAGTCCAAATTTGGTTCGGTGAATTTTTAAAATAACATTTTCAAGATAATTTTAAGTTAATCAAAACATTCCACGCATTTCTAGTTTCCCAAATTTCTCTAAATTTCAGGTGGTCCTAGCAACTAACATTGCTGAAACTTCAGTCACAATTGATGGTATCAACTATGTAATTGATCCAGGATTCTCGAAACAAAACTCATTTGATGCACGAAGTGGTGTTGAACATTTGCATGTTGTCACTATTTCCAAGGTAATTTTCTTTTTTTTTCTCTTAAACTTGAAAAAAATTACTTTAAAAAATTAAGCTCTGAATTAATGTTCAGATAAATAGGAAAACTTCCAGAAAAATCTATAAGATTGAAAAAATAAATCAACTAAAAGATTCCAGAATAATCTGTAATTTTATTGAAAAATGGAAAAATTCCATAAAAATCTGAATATTTAAAATATCATCAAAAACTTTTTTTTTATTTCTTGGAAAAAATCTGAATTTTTTCTGAACAATCTAACAGATCAAAAAAATTCTGAAAGGTTTCAAAAAGTCTGTAATTTTATAGAAAAATGTAAAAATTCCAGAAAAATATGAAAATTTCGAGAAAAGTCTGGAAAAAATCCAGAAAAATCTAAATATTAATAGAAACATCTAAAAAGTCATCAAAAAACTTTTTTAAATTTTTTGGAAAATCTGAAAATTAAAATATCTCAAATATTAAAGAGGAATCTGAAAAAATTTTAAAGATTTTAGAAAATGTAAATTTCAGGCTGCCGCAAATCAACGAGCCGGTCGTGCCGGTCGTACTGGACCCGGAAAATGCTTCAGACTCTACACAGCGTGGGCCTATAAGCATGAGCTCGAAGAGCAACCGATCCCCGAAATCCAGCGAACAAATTTGGGAAATGTGGTGCTAATGCTCAAGTCACTAGGCATCCATGATCTCGTTCATTTCGATTTTTTGGATCCTCCACCACAGGAGACGCTTGTCATTGCACTCGAACAACTCTATGCTCTCGGAGCACTGAATCATCGTGGAGAGCTGACAAAGTTGGGACGACGAATGGCTGAATTTCCGTGTGATCCGTGTATGAGTAAAATGATTATCGCCAGTGAGAAGTATGAGTGTTCCGAGGAAATTGTAACGATTGCGGCAATGCTTTCGTGTAATGCAGCTGTGTTTTATAGGTTTGTTCTGGAAGATTTATGAAAATAATTTTTTTTTTTTGCTGAACCGAAATTTTGCATAAAAGTGAAGTTTTTTTAAAAAGTTGGAAAAAGCTTTTGGAAAAATGGCAAAATTGAAGAATTTATATAGAACAACTGGAAAAATAATTGAAAATTGAAGAAAATATTGTGAAAACCATTTTCCAAATTTCAAAAAATGCAATAAAAAATTTGGAAAACGAAGAAAATTTTCTCGAAAAATCCCATGAAAATAGATAGAATAATTTTAAAAACTAGAAAAAAATTTGAAATCATGAAAAAAAAAATTTCTGATTCCTCCATTTTCTACAAATAAATTTGTTTTTTTTTCAGTATTGAAAAATAAATTTTTCCCCATTTAACTATACTTTTTAAAACAAAATCCTCAATTCCCTTCATTTTCCAGACCGAAAGCCCAAGTAATTCACGCGGATTCGGCACGTAAAGGCTTTTGGAGTCCCGCCGGAGACCATATCACCCTAATGAATGTCTACAATAAATGGCAAGAGTCGAGCTTCTCGCAACGTTGGTGTGTGGAGAATTATGTGCAACATCGAACAATGAAAAGAGCGCGAGATGTTCGAGATCAGTTGGTTGGACTTTTGGAACGGGTCGAAATTGAGACGGTTGGTGGTTTTTGATGGATTTAGGCTGAAAATTCAGAGATTTTAGTTAAAAATACAAAAAAATTCCACTTTTAATTGATAAAAAAATGGTGAAAATCGAAAATTTGGTTAGTTCTCAATTTTCGTAATTTTTCTTAGTTTCAAATGAAGAAAAATTGAATTCTGTAATTCGAAATTATACAAAAAAAAATATTTTTTGGATTCAAATTTAAAATTTTTAAAAACAAGTCTGATCAGTATAGAGGCAAAAACACTGGTTTTCAATATTTTCTAATAACGTAATTTAATTATTGTATGGAATTTATTTTTCAGAAATCTTCAACTGACACAATCAAGATTCGAAAAGCAATCACAGCCGGATATTTCTATAACGTTTCAAAATTGGATAATACTGGTAGGTTGCAGGGCTCTCGTTTTTTTGGTTTTTTCGGAGCAAAAAAAACAAGTAAATGTTTTTCAAACGTCCCTGCCCAGAAACTAGAACAAATATCACTTTTTTCCACTTTTGCCCTTTTCCTGGTTGATCCCCTGAAAGTAGTTTTACTATTAAAAAACAAGAATAACGTCATTTCTTATGAAATTGGAGAAATTTTGATGCCTAGATTCTTGTAACTGTGATATTTGATACATATCCGAGAGCATCTAGTAGTATGAATTTGATCTGAAAATCTGAAAAAAAGTTTTGATTTTTGATCTCTATGAATTTTTAGTAAAAGTAGCAAATGTTTTTTTTTTCAATTTGTTTCCTTATTTTTGCATATCCCTAGACGTTTTGAACTAACTGAAAATCCTAAGTCTCGTACCAAAAAATCAGAAAAAAAATCCCTAATTTTTTCTTCGTAACCACAATTTTTAGTTCTTCACAGACCACTATACATACGTACAAACCCCTCATCAAAAATAATAATAATTCCAGGACACTACAAAACGGTCAAGCACAAGCACACCACACATCCCCATCCAAATTCGTGTCTTTTCGAGGAAACGCCTCGATGGGTTGTCTATTTTGAGTTGGTATTCACCAGCAAGGAATTCATGAGAGAGGTACTGTAATTTCAGGAAAAGCTGGTCTTCTGAGTTATTCAGAAATATTCAGAAAACCCGGAAAATTTCAAAACTGTCAGCGAAACATGAAAAATATAAAGATTTGAGTAAACTTTTAGAAAAACACCGGAAAATTTAAAACTTGCAAATTTTTTAGTAAAAATCAAAAAATCAGAAGTACCACAAAAAAACATTGTTTTATTTCGATTTTTCTGATTTCTGATCACATTTTATTTATTTTTTCACACTTCTATTTCAAGACACTTGTTCAAGCGGAAAATTGAATTGTCTTAAGCTCTCCTGATTGTCTGTTTAGTGCAACAAATCGTGAATAAAACACACAAGTTCGAATTTTGCAAGTACTTGGCTTTTCAATGACACCTAGATTTTCGCGACGGGACCCAAATTTTAATACAAAAATATGTACAAACTTTACAAATTTTATTCAAAAATTTTGATACTTTTAAATAATTTTTAGACGTTTTTTAACGCAATTTTGTCTTAAAAATTTGTGAAAAAGATACGCTGAAACTCTTTTTTTGCAGTCTGCCCCTTTTTTGTAGTGCGTCTCCTGATTTTTGTGACTTTTTTTCCAAATTAACGAGATTTGTCATAAATAATCCCCCAACCTTTTTTTTCGTAGTTTCACTATTTCAAAAGCTTCAAAGCTCAAATCACATCACTTATCAAATTGTGCTTTCTCTTCTCAAGTAAGCAAAAAAAAACGATTCAATTGAATTTGTGGGAGAGAGGAACCTCTTTAGCTAGTCTCAAGTGTGTTTAGGAAACGCATGATGACATATTGTTTGAGAGTTAAAAAGACAGTATAAAAATAGGAAAGAATTTTTAAAAAAATGGTTATTATGTGCATATGTACCAGGAATGTGCGGCAAACGATTTTTTTCCAGTAAATCGCTAATTTGCCACAAATGAAAGTTTTCGGCAAACTGGTAAACCGTCAATTTGCCGAATTTGCCGAAATTCGGCAAATTGTGGGTTTGCACACTTTTTCTGGAAATTTCACAATTTCAATTTTAATCGGCAAATTTTTACGCATCCTATGAATGTTCCTACATCTATTTTGAAAAATAAGGCAAATTGGCAAACCGACAATTTGCCGAATTTGCCGGAAAAAAAATTGCCGTCCTCCCCTGGTATATACGTTTATTGGAACAGTGAGTAAGAAAGGAATTGTAACATCAATAATTTTAATATAAACATTTGATTTAAAAACAAATGCCAAGATCCTTTTAATTTTCCCCTCTATTTTTGCTCCGAAAATCAAAAACAAATAAAATTTCAACTAATCTATCCCCTGAACCTTTTAATTATTCATGCTTGGATCTCAAATTTCTGTACACTTTTTTCTCGGAACTCTCGGAAGTTCGTGGGAGTTGATATACCATCACACCATTATATATTCATTAGACACATATTATAACTTGAGAAAAAACACGAAAACATCCGAATTTCTTAATGCGGCTAGTCATGAAGATGATGTTAAAAAGTGGATCTAAAATAATTTTCTGGAATTAAATATAAAACAATGATCATTCGATAAGACGAAAAATTAATAAAATTATTTTTAAAGAAGTATAAATTCATAATTAATTCGATTTTTCAATGTTTTGTGAATTAAATTTGGAATCCCGAAATCCGTAAAAAGTGTGCTGAAAAAAAATCTATGGAAAAATCTATGGCCAAAAATTGTGAAAAAACGGAGGAGAAGTTACCTAGCGAACTTCTCTGCAAAATATTCTAAATAACCAGAAAATTTTATATTAACCGTTCTATTTAAATTTTTTAACAATTTTGAAAGTTTTGCGCGGTTTTTCTTAAGTTTTGAAATATACCAATTAGAACGTCTGTATGACCGAAATTTGAATGAATTTATCTGCAATTTTGCACATTTCAGTCTTTAAAGATCACTTATCTGCAAAAATTACCATCCAATCGGAATTCCCACACCCTCTTTGGAAAGTTCGAGTACTAAAAATGACGGAGAGATTATTTATTTATTAGCTAAGCACTTTTAAAGAAGAGCAACTATATATCTTATAGGAAATGCGATTAGAAAATTTATTTGAAGTTCAAAAATACATTAGTTTACGATGACGAGATTTAAGCAATCGAAAACTAGTTTTTTTAATGGAGATATGAAGTTCTTATCAGATATGTAATTGTGTATTGGAAAAACAAATAACTTAAGAATTTACTAGGAAAGTTTCAAAATTTCAGGAAATAAAACCATTAGAAAATTTTCACAATTTAACTTTTTTTTTCTTAGGAAAACAACGCATTAAAGAAGGTTTTGATTACGGTAGTAATGATTTTTTTTTAACTTTTTTTTTTCAATTTTTTTGTCAAAACTTTTAAAAAAACTTAAAAATTGAAAACTCAATTTTCTTAGTCAATGGATTCCAAACTTTTGAAAATGTTTTAGTCTTCTTTTTTTTTTGAGAAAAAGTACAGTAGCCCTCCTACGCTATTTGTTGGGTTTTTTCAGAGTTTTCCGAATTCCTGAACACATTTTTGTAAATAATAGGAGACATTTGGATGAAAAGAGTGAAAAGAGAGACCACTTCCGTTTTTCCGTTTATTTTTTTTTGTGTGTAGCAATACGTATACTGAAGTAAAACTCAAAAATCATTTTTTCTTTTTCAGATGTCGGAAATCGAAAGTGGATGGCTGTTAGAAGTGGCGCCCCATTATTATAAGGTAATTATTATTTTTTTTCTTTTGAAAATTGCTTTTGTCTCACAATCTTTATATTTAAGAAAATCAGAAATCGGGTGACATTTTTGAAATTTTTTGAAAATTTCAAAAAAAAAACAAATATTTGGAGTTTATTCCGAAAAAAAATCTTTTCTCAAAAAAAAACATTATCAAAAACTGCTTTTAAAAAATTTCAGAAAAAAAAATCAAAAAATGAGAATAATTACATAAAAATTTTGAAAAAATCCCAAAATTTTAATTTTTAGAAAATCAATGGCATATTTAGAAGTAGAAAAAAACTCAAAAAAATTTAATTAAAATTTTTTGGAGTCAATAATTAAAAAATGGCTATTTAATTTTTTTGTTGTTTTTTTTCTAATTCTGAAAAAAAGCGAAAAATAGAAAAATCCTAAAGGGGGAAATTTATTGAAAAGTAGAAAAAATACCCGAAATTTTTAATTTAACAATTTTATTCCAGGGTCGAGAACTGGAAGACGCGACGAACAAGAAAATGCCGAAGAATAAGGGAAAATCGGGAAAAGATTTGGAACGATGATTGTTTTGGCGCCGAAAAAAAGTTTTTGTTGTATATTACCTATTTATTTTGTTCGTGTTTTTTTTGTTTGTTAAAATCGCACCACTTTTTATTCATTTTTTCTCGGACTTTTGTCATAAACCCGCTGAAATTGACTGAAATTTTTTAGTCCAATAAAAAATTTTTAAATTTTATTCTAAAAACATTTTAAAAACATGTAAAAACGATTTATTAGCGGCGACGACAAATAATTCTCTCATTTTGCAAAATTTTATAAATTATCAGAATTCGTTCTTGTAGCTTTGCTCCTCCACTGAAATTACCAATTTTGAGGAGAATTGAATCGGAATTGCTGATTGTCGGAACCATATCCCCGGTAGAAACTGTTCTCATATCCATCGTAGGCCGACGGATCCGAACGGATCAGCCGTACGGAACGGGACGGCAGCTCGAAGAGTCCTGAAAGAGAAATTGGGTTAAAATTCTATGTGGATTTTTTTTTTGTTTTTGACAAATATTTCAGGTTCTACAGACAAATTTTGTGTGGATTTTCGGGAAATTGTTTATTATTTTTCAAAAAAATTTTCGTGGCATCTTGCTAAATTTAGAATTTCGGGGAAATATCAATTTTATAAATAATCATGAGAAAGTTGTTTGAAAAATTATAAAAAAATGTCACGAAAATCACATTGAAACCCAATTACTCGAAATGTGATGTGACGTCACAAATTATCAAAAAAAAAACATTTCCGCCTTTCGTTTGCAGCGGAAATATTTTTTTAAATATAAAACAAATGTCTAAATAACTTTTTTTTTTTATTTTTCTGTAAAAAAATTTGAGACGAAACAATTTCTTATTTGTTCAAAAAAATAATCAAAAAAAGCGCAAATGTTGAAGATTTTCAGAAGAAAAATTCACAAAAAAACCTACAGCTAAAAAAAGTGACAAGGTGATTGGCAGAAAAACATTACTCACCTCAATTTTCTTGTTAGAAAATTCTTACGAAAAAACACGACGCAAAAAAATCATGAAATATTTAAATGTTAGAAAATTCTCGTTCCGTTCCGAGATTCTTAGAATTTTCAATTTTTGCCTTATTCGGAAGAAAAAAGTACTAACATATCTGAGTGTTTACGTAAAAGTGACTACGGTAGCAAAGTTGACTGAAATTTCAGAAATAAAAAAAAGGTAATTTTTGTTTAATTAAAAAATTTTACTTAAAAATTTTCTGAATTGTATCATAATTTTTTTTTTCGTTTACTAACAAAATCTCAGTTTTCGCAAAATTAGATAATAACGAAATTTATGGTTTCTTTCTGAAAAATTGTTTACAAAAAAGACTTTTGCAAAAAGATTTTCAGTCGTAGTGTTTTTAAAATTTAACCAATATTTTGAAAGTTCCCCCTCGACTTTAGTGAATGAGTCAACCGAAAAAAAGACATTTGGTGCAAATTAAAATTCCGTCCATCTTTCCTTTAAAGAAAATGTTGAGCAAATTTGTATTCTAAATATAAACTGGGAGTTCTGAATTAGTAGATTTTAATTTTAAGAGTTTCAAAAGATTTTTTTTTCAAGTTTCCAAAAAAAATCGAGTTTTTGAAATTCAAAACTTCCAGACACACTTAAAACCACTGTTACAGTATCTCAAAAACTTCAAAACAACGGAAAAAAACTGACCTGGAGCAGCTGAGACTGTGAGGCAGAGCACAGACAAGCAGAGCACAACGAGTATTTTGCAAACGAGTCCCAGCATTTTTTATTTTCCTGAAACTTTATTAAACATTTTAGAATTGAATAAGTTTTTTAAGTTGTAAAAAATGTTCGGAATTTTGAAAAAGCATTTTAAATTTTAAAAAAAGTTGAAGTAAATAATTTTTTAAATATTTTAGTCTTCAGAAAATTTAAAATCAAAAAATTGAAAGTGAAAATTTCAAAAAAAGTCTGAATTTTTAATAACATAAAATTAGAAGACTCTAGGTTTATGAATATTTTCAAAAATAAGTAATAAAAAAATTAATTGGAACAGAAAAACTAATACCATAATTTAATCAGTTATTACTAAAATCCATATTACTAAAAAAATCCGATTATCCAGAGTCTTCAGCTCAAGACCCCCTCTTTATCTAAGTGATGCCAGAGGGTGCTCCATGAGCAAAAGTGGGTGGAGCTTAGAGAATAGGCGGAGTCAAACGAAGAAGGAAAGAATGACGGAAGAAGGAACAAAAAAGTGCGTGGTACTAATAGGAATTTTTGATTTTCTTATTCATTTATTTTCAGATATTAATGTAATCTTAAAAGAGAGCTTTGGAAAAAGAGAAAAATATGGAAGTAATTGGAATTTTGAGAACGGAATAATTTTCGAAAAATTTCAAAGTGACAAAATTGTAACAAATGAAGTTCCTACAAAATTTTGTGTAAAAAAAATAAATTTTTTTTAATCACAGAAAAATTGAAAAATTTCTGTCGGGTTTTTGCCCAAAATCTCAGAACAGTTTTCTAGTTTTCTGAAAAAAAAAGTTTAAATTAGGTAATTTTAAGTATTTCACCAAATACGTATAAAATTATTTTTTAAAAACAGAAAACCAATTTATCACAGCCGAAAACAAAAAAAAACAAAAAAATCCTAATTAATTTTTAACTTTATTGAAACATTTTCTAGAAAATTAAAACAAATTATGTTTCTTTTTGTAGAAAAAGTGACCTTGAAACAAAAAAAGGAGATCATAAAAAATTTAGAAAAATTATATAATTTATTACTGTTTAATTTGGATTGAACTGGAATTTTTTGTTGAAGAACTCGCTCCTATAGTTATTCTGTAATGTCTGAATATCCGGACTATACTTGGAAAAATGCTGCTGATAAATAACGAACATCAAGAAGTTGTGAAATAATTTTCGGAATTATTTAATTCTGGAGTTAAAAGTAGTTCTCCTAACTTGTATCGCAAAATGAGATTTACACCAAATCGTGTATATTTATGAAAATTCCTAATCACATTGTGAATATATATTTAATCCCACCCAGTTATTGGAAAACAGTTAGTTTGTGAAAATTTTCAAAGAAATTGGTTTATAACTAATTCAGCATATAAAATGTAGGGTTCGTTGAAGAAAAACAGTTTCCCCAGTTTTCTATAGAGTTCAAAAAAAATAAATTCAAATTTTTGTCCCTATTTTTTCAAACCCTTAATCTTCTTTCCCATTCAAATAAAAACGATTTGATTTTTGGCTTCTCTCTGTTTTTCAGTAAACCAAGTCTGATCTGTTTTTTATCATGGAAAAGCTGAAAATCTCCAAGAAATAATCCTGAAAATCTTGAGGGATTTTTGTAGTAAAAAAATGGGGAATAATGTGATGAGTTTTGATGAATCAGAAGAAGGCAACACGGAAAGAAAAATACCAAAAAAAAAAGAAAGAAAAACAATTCAAATGAGATTTTGGGATACAAAGAAGGAAGCAAAATGGGATTAATGGAACGTGTGAATGACTTGTGATTAGAGGAAACATGCTATAGTAAATTATATACGGGTATCTAGACCTAGTTTCAACGTATACTATTTCAAAACCTTGATTTTTTCACAGGTGCCTAGTCTTAGATTTTAACATTTAACTTACCATATTCCAAAAGTACCTCAACTTTCAACTTTTGGCAAAATCCAAAATTTTTTAATCCATCTTTTCCCGGAAAAGTAAATTATCCACTCTAACTGATTATAATCATTTTATCAAAAAGGTTTTCTGTAATCTTTCCAGATCCTACTCAAATCCATGTCTTTAACACCTTAACCCGCTTATTAGATCCCAAAATTCCCGTGAAAAGAGGGAGGCGATTATCATGACTTGCGAGAAAACAAAATTGTGTATAAAATAATGCTTATCGAGCTGCTATCCTTCTATTTTAATTGAAAAACAGTAAAAAATGCTCCCAAATTTCTGGAATTTCCAGTTCATTTTTGTCATTTTCTGCTGGATACCTATTGTAGTCAGTGACGAAAAAATTGTGGTGAGTTTTACCTGCGTAGATCAATTTTTTTGTAGGATCATATAAATTGTACTTGGTAGGCACTATGACGGGAAATTATTCAATTTTCATTGGGGTTCTAGTTTGTTTGAAAATTGTCAAAGTTTTTTTTTATATGGAAATTTGAAATTGAGGTTTAGGTGTAGCTACTGAACTTTTTTTTTTTGAAAAAAACAGCAAGAAAAATAAAAGCAAATCAACCAAAAAAAGCAAAAAATTAGGCCAGGTAGTTATATAGCTCGCCTACTAAGTATACTGAAACATTGATGAAGTCCACATAAAGTAATTAGGTCAACTAGACTAAAGTAACACCGAGACAGCTCAAGACAAACATCTCATGTTTCCCAGAAAAATGACTCACGAAACGGGATTTGTTTTCCTTTTAGGTCACTCATACTATTAATAAATTTAACCAATTAACAAACAACATTTTCAGTTGAAAATCGGAAGTATCAGCTCAAGAGATAATGCAAAAATGTTGGAGAGCATTTTGGAAATGGCAAAAAAGAAGATGACGGAGCAGGGGGTTCTGGGAGAAAAGTTGGATATTCAGTGAGTTTTATTGAATTTCAAGTGTAATTACACTGTTTTTTGTATATAATTTAAATTCAGTGCATTTATAGCTTCAAAATGACCCCTATATTTCAGTTGACCCCTTTTTTGCGAAATTTGTTTTTTTTTTGCTGAAAATTATAGTATTATTGGTAAAAGCTATAAAATGACAAAATTTCATTCAAAATAATAGAAAGGCCGCGTAATTCCAGAATAATAACTGTGGAAGGATGTGGGGCCTCATTTGAAGGAGTGGCGGCTGCCGCCGAGCTTTATCATGTCCAGAAAGTTGACGCATATTTTGGACCTTATTGCTCTAAAGGTAAGTGTATGGAAGTTCATTTTGAAAAATTGTGATAAAACTTTCTAATGATTTATTTTTTAAAAGCAACAAATTTTTTAATTTTTTTTTCCTGGGAATTTTTATATTTTCAAATGTTGTAAACAAAAAAGTTTTAATCAATAAGTATTTTTTTTTTCTTTTCAAAATTTTAGAAAAAAGTTACCTTGAGTAAGTTTAATGAACACACATTTTGGTATAAACTTACGTTTGAAAAAATAAAAAAATTAAAATTGAAGATTAAAGGAACACTTATAATTTAAATTGGTTTTTTTTAGTTTAAATAAATATTCAATTTTTTTACTCTTTAAAAATATGTTCCAGACATTTCAATCAGGAAAAATCTTCAAATTTGCGATTTTTTTTTGAAAACCTCACAAAATTAATGTGTCCAATATTTGAAATTTTAATTTTTCAAAAATAATCTCTGATTAAAAAGGTCAAAACGAAAAATTCCCATGAAATTTCATAGAACAATCGGGTTTAATGAGTTTCCTCAACTCAAAAGTTCAATAAAACTTAAAGTAAAAGCTGAAAAGTAATTGAATTCGTGACAAAGCACACTTTTGCGTAAAACTTGCATTTAATTTATGTCATCATCGTCATTTTTTACCGGGGAACACACAAAGTTGGGAGATTCCTTGGAAATATTTTTATTTTTGACTCTCTCGGAACTGATTTTTATGAATAATTTAGTGCTTACCTACTAAGAGAAAAAATATATTAAAATCTTGGAGTTTGGTGTGAGCAAAATAAATAAATTTTGTCTAGCATTTTCTAGTTTTCAAATGAAAATTAATATGTCGAAAAACAAGTTTTAAAAAATATTTGTTTGAAAATTAATAAATGATATTTTTTTCTCTGAAATCTAAACTGTTTAAAAATTAATTTTTAATGGTGATAAACAGTGTTTATAATTTTATTAAAATTTAACTTTTCCACCAAAATTTTTGTGAAGAAAAATTGAAATTCCCACCAAAAGATTCTCCCACAAATGTGAAATTACCGCATAAAACTTTTTCAAAAGGATGATGTGAATTTTGGTAATTAAATTCACAAGAAACACAACTCATTACTTTCAAGATTTTTCTAAGATAATTCTAAAAATATATAAGAGGAACTAGATAAAGACTGAACATGTCTTCAGTATTAAAGATTACCTTTTGTAATACAATGAAAAAATTTGCAAAAGGTCAAATGACGGAATAATGTTTAAAAACATTGAATGGAAGTATTGAGTGTTGAAAGTGATGTTTCAGAAAACTGGATTAATCTGAAAATAATGTTTTTTCATCAAAAGCAGGAGTTAGTTTTGCAAAAGAAACTTGAAGCTGTATTTTTAAGAGAAAATTGAAAATTTTTAAATTAAAAAAAACTAAATTTGGAAAAAAATTAACTAAAAACGAACGGGATAAATGTTGAATTTAATATAATTATTTTACACTCAATTTCTTGTTTCAGAACTCTCCCCAGTGGCAACAATGGCATCCTACTGGAATATTCCCATATTTGCATACACTGCAACTTCTGCCGAATTTGCAAATACCAAAGTCTACAAGACCCTTTTGAGAACATCTTTTCAGTCACTTAACTCAATTTCTGAAGCAACAGCAGCTTTTATGGCTCATCATAATATCACCAAAGCAGCAATTGTTGCGAATATTGGGACAGATTCATTCGAGAAAATTCAGAGTCTGGAGAAGGCTTTGCGGAGCCGGGGGATTACCGTAGCTCGGAGAGTTATGTTTGAAGAAGCTGCCAGTGCACAGGATTTAGTTGATAATGGATATATGAATGAGTTGAGGGATAATGCTAGAGGTAAATTTGAATGAATTCTTGGAAATTGAGAAAAATTTAGTTAAATCTGACTGCCAACAGTAAACTTTTTTTTTGAAAAACAAGCTTGAAGCAAAGCAAACTAAAAAATTTAATTTTCCTGCAAATTTTCAGGATAGAATTTCTCGTCAAAAAATTACATATAATCTTCTTAAGAATTTCTTTTTGAAAAACAGAAATTTTTTGAAAACTAAAATGTTCCTCTTATTTTTTAAAATCCCGCAGTAAGATTGAAAAACTTAGAAATTCAGATTTTTGCCAAAAAATTGGAAATTAGATATTTCCATTTCCGCAAAAAAATTTCCCGCTAAAAATTTTGAAATTACAAAATTAAATGCCCCACTATCAATTAAAGAAAAATAGATTTCTTAAATGAAATTCACTTAAAAAAATTAACCCGCCAAAATTGTTCGAACCAAATTTCAGTTATCCTACCAATCTTCTCTTCCACTCGAGACCTCTCCACAGTATTCCGCAATGCCACATGGCTTGCAAATATGGCATCTCCCGAGTTCATCTACATTAATCCTCTAATAGTGGCACGGAATTCAGAGGAACCACCCGTTTTCTATGGAAAAATGGCACAAAAGTCAATAAAAGCCGAGAATCCAAATACAATTCAAATTTACAATTCCTATGGATTTTCGGATGATTTGCTCAACGAATTTCTCGCAATTTTCGATCAAAACCAACGGATTTATATTGATGAGAAGGATTTATTTAATTATGTGGCACTTTATGAGAGTTTTTGTGTTTTTGCAAAACTGACGGAGAAATATTTGCACAGTTTGAAGGAGAAACCAGAGGATGGGAAAATTAGAATTGATGGAAAGGCATTGTGGAATATGGCGGTTGGAATGACTTTTCAAGGTAAGAATTTGGCAAAGGTCGAGGCGAACATTTTGTTTCAGGAGTGTTGGACAATGTGATATTTGACAATGGAGCTGAAAGAATGACGTCATTCAGTGCGTTTTATGTAGATGAGAAGAGAGATCAGGTACGTAGACATGCAGTAGACAAGTTGGCAGGTAGATACCTTGCCACGTGCACAGACAGGTAGAAGGTAGGCATGATTTAGGTAGGCGTGAGATAAGCATGTACACACATACATGACGTCTGATAGCAAGTAGGTATGAATTAGGTACGTAGGCAGGCGCGCAATAGGCACTAATGAAGTTATGTACTTGCCACGTAGGCAGAGGCAAGTCAACAGACATGTGGTAGGCATGTTTTTACAAAAAACGGTTCCAGATTCGAACAGTTTCCCTCATCAACTCAACAGTAACATCGAAAAATTGCATGGACCCAGTTTGCATTGAATTGGTAAGGTTACCCTGCTAGTACTTTTTTCATTTGTCATATTTAGGTTGTCTCAGACGTGGTCACAAAATTCTGGTCCTCTCCTTCTGGAAAACTTCCGGACTCGGAACCGGAATGTGGGTTCCGAGAGGAAAATTGCGACTATACGCAAACAATTGTAATTGCTACAGCCGTGGTTTGTATTATCTTGACTGTTTTCTTGGGAATATGGTTGAGAAGAGCATGGTGGGTCAAACACAACATTTTGGCTGGAAATTTGAATCTAAAATTTGCAGTGAAACAAGTGCACTTGACAAAATGCCATGGCGAGTGTTCCGTGACGACGTTCAAATTCTCGACGAGGAACAAGTAAAATCAGTGGTCTCGCTGAACTCGGCATCGACTAAAATGTCACAAGTAGAGACAAAACTCATCAAGAATCATGCAATTGTCGGGGTTAATACGCATGCAGTGTATGACTTATATGAGCAAAGACAGAACATTAGATTCACGAGAGAAGACCTCATTTTGTTGACAAAGGTAGATTGTTTGTGTTTACTGTACTTAACTTTTGTAGGTTTTTTCGGGGGTCTTGATTTTTTTCGGGGAACTATTAAAAATTTAAGTACACTAATAGAAGTACATCATATGTATATCCGAATATCATGTTGAAATCAAAAAATTTAGAGAACTTTCATATACACATAATTAGAATACAAAAATGTTTTTATTGTTTTGTATACGCTACTCAACCTTTATCTGGTAATGTAGTAGGTTACTAATAACTAATGTTCATCACTCATAAAATAATCGATGTATGGTAACTTAAGATGAAACAAGCTGTCCATGACAATATAAACCCGTTTATCGGGGTCTCCTTCAACGAGAAATCTGAACTTTTGCTTCTCTGGAAATTCTGCTCCCGTGGTACACTGCAGGATGTGATCTACTGCGAGAAATTTGCAATGGACGAGAAATTTCAAGGAGCTTTCGTCAGAGATATCACAATGGGTCTCGAATACTTACATTCTTCACCAATAGGGTATCACGGGGGACTTGCATGCTGGTCGGTGCTCATTGATAAGAATTGGATGTTGAAGCTCACTGATTATGCGGTTTGTGATCCGCTGAAACGTTGGGAGAAGCATGGAAGGATCAATTGTAAAGTGGACAATGAGGCCGAGAAGCAGTGGCAGAAAATGGGTAAGATATACAATTTTACAATTACAATTTTCGACAATTTTTAACATACTGTTAGGTTTCAGCTAGTCTCTACGTCCCACCAGAAATCCGCACAGCGAACGAGAAGAATCGATTGAAGAGGATGGATCAAAAATGGCAAGGCCAGACAATTCTGAAGAGGCAGCAATCGGATATTTATGCATTTGGAGTGATTATCTATGAGATTCTGTTCAGAAGTTTGCCTTACGATGAGAAAGTCGATTTGACAGGTTTGTTAAGAACCCTCTTTTGAAAATTCGAGAATTTCTGTCTCATAATATAACATCAGATGTATGTATCTTACTACTTAAATGATTAACAAAAGTTTTGAAAGAAAAATTGTTTCAATAAAACTCCAGAATGTTGACGTACTCCTAGATAATTTGTTTTTTATTTCAACAATTTTCGAAAAAGTTTATGAAATGCTCTGAAATTTATGAAATTCCTGGAAGACAATTTCTCAAAAACTTCTGGAGGAAAATTATCAAACTTTCAAGTAAGTTCCAGGAACTATTGCAACTTGTGAAAACCGCTAAAAGTTGGAGAAAATTAAATTTTTTCCAGAACTTGCACAAAAAGCCGCCGAAGGAGATAAAATCCAAAAACCCTCAATTCAACGGAACAAAAAGTTGAATCCGGATTTGATAGCTCTGCTGCAGGTTTGATATTTTATTACTTTCAAACTCCAAAACTATACAATTTTTGAAAAGTCTTTATTTTCAGGGTATCGTTTTTGTCTCCCTAGCCGCCTCCTTAGTCAACAGTCAAAATTATGGACTCGAAATTAATTCACACCTCACAAAAATGTAGTCTTAACCCCCTATTTATTCTCAGGACTGTTGGAGTGACCAGCCGGATATGAGACCGACGATTCGACGCGTACGCCTGGCAACAGAGATTGCGCTGAAAACGTGAGATTTTATAGGAAACTTTAATTAAAGGGGTTTATTTTAGAAAAGGAAATCTTGTGGATAGCATGATGAGGATGATGGAGGAGTATGCAAACAACCTAGAGAAGCTTGTTGGGGAGAGGACTAAGTTGGCGGAGGAGGCTAATTTGAGAGCGGAGAGGCTTTTGTTTCAGCTTTTGCCTAAGTGAGTTTAAGCTTTTTTAGATGGTTTGAAAACTTTTCATTCTAACTCACATTTTATTAGGTAAAAAATCAAGATTTTGATTTTCAGTAAATATTTTAATTTCCAGCCTGTCAGCAAATTATTTTCGATTAGATTCAAATTTTACTTTTCTGAAACATTAAAGTTAGAATTAGTCGCCATGGTTTCCTGAAAATATTAAAAATACGTCCCGGATTACGTTTTTTCATAACAGTAAAAATTAAAAATTCCCGCAAACGATAAAAAAGCGTTTGAAATTTGAATTTACTGACAACTTTTTCGAATAAACTGAAAAAAAACCATACTACCAGAATTTTTGAAAAAATTAAAATTTTGGATTCCCAAAAGTTTTTTTTGACAAACGGTCCAATTTGAAATACCAAATTTCATATTAAAACTTGATTCAAACTTTTAGACACGTGGCAATTGAGCTGAAAGCCGGACGGACCGTTGCACCAAAAATGTACGACTCGGCAACAGTGATGTTCAGCGATATTGTGGGCTTCACTAAACTTTGCTCAGCTTCCACCCCTATAGAGGTACGACATTTCTCAATCACAACCATGTATACCTTTATTACCGTAATCATAACACTACAGTAACCTAATATAGTGGCCTATTTTATCAAAGTCTTTTCAAAGCCTTATCAACTACTTTTTATGTTCCAGGTCGTGAACCTCCTCAACAAACTCTACTCGGAATTCGACACTGTAATTTCAAAGCATGACTGCTATAAGGTTGAGACAATTGGAGACGCCTATATGGTTGTTTCTGGAATTCCCATTGAAAATGGGCAGCGCCACGTGGCAAACATCTCAGCGGTCACCTTGGGAATTATGGACCTACTGAAGGTGTTTGAGGTGCCACACCGAAGAGATTATCGTCTGACGATTCGATTGGGATTCGCGTCAGGACAAGTTTCGGCGGCAGTTGTTGGGTTGAGCTCTCCGAGATATTGTCTATTTGGGGAAACCGTAGGTGATAAGCCACGCATGTAATTTGTTAAGTAGTAAGATTTCAGGTTAACATTGCGGCGGTCATGGAATCTTCTGGGGAAGGCGGCCGAGTTCAGATAACAGAAACGTCGAAGATACTTCTGGAGAACGAGTATCCAGAGTTTATTATAGAGATCCGTGGAATTAATAAGGATGTCGTGAGTTTTTTATGTTCACTGCTATTGTATCTCTACCGAACCACTATAATGTCTCATCAAATTTTTGATTTTGGTAATTATCTGTAGTAATATACCAGATTTTTCCCCAAAAAATTTTCAATTAGAACATCTCACATTATTGACAGTGACTATATTTTTTTTTAGAAACAAGACGACTTTGTCACATACTGGCTCACTGGGAAAGATGAGGATTACTTCAAAAAGAAGAACAACACTTTTGATTTTTAAATTTTTTTTATTTTTTGCATTTATTTTGTTCTTACATTTTAATATACTATTGCATTTATTTGTCAATCATGTTTATATGATAAAATTCATTTTAAAAAAACTATTATTAAAATGAATCGGTAAATTTTTGACCAAGAACCAAGTTTTCTTATCAGGATGATTCATTACGATAAGAGCGTAATGGTGACTAATTCCCTAACAGTTATATTGATGTGCCATACCATGCGAACCTATTTTTCCTATAAAATTGTAGTTTTGCGGAAAAATTCCAAGTTCTCATTGTTTGAATGATTTTTTTTTGTGTAAACCTGGCTTTTTGATTTGTGCACTGTTGCTACCACATTTTGTAAAAAAGTACATTGTAATTATGAATCAAACTTTCAGCACCAGCAACATCCCGTTAACTTTGGTCTTCTGCTTTCTGAACATGAACCCTTTTGAGGCAGTGTACAATTTAGCTGTTGCTAAACCAATCGGTCAGATTGAGTACAAAAGCAAAGTCATTACTGTCGGAAATTGCTATCAGAGTGTGATGGACACAAGTCTTACAGGTGGAATGAATTGGTAAAAAGTTTTTCGTTCCAAAAGGATGAACGGAAGATTTTTAAACTTTTTTAATTGTAGTGTTTGGGCACGAGTTAGCAACGACAATACAACAGGCGGTAACAATCGCCGAGTTTGTGTGATGCGTATGTGCTTTAAAGTTATTTGTTTTTGTTTTCTTATTTTCTTTGAAGACGATAAATACAAAACGTTCAATTAATAAATTTTAGCCAGTCATTTCGGAAACGGACGTCAGTCATTCGGATATAAAGTTCAATGGACATTTGATTGGAATGCTTTGCAAACTAACGGAATGGATGGATTTTCAGGAGTGATTATAATAACCCCTCAACAACAACAACAACTAGAATTTGATCCATTTGATTCGACTGACAATAGTGAAACTACAGTGCTCCACATAATGATACGGCCACCCCAAATTTTGGTATAACTCAAAACTGGGTTGAGATAGCAAAACATAGTTTCTTGTGAAAATGTTCGCTGTACTGGCTAACTTTCAGATAAGTATTGGAAATATACCTGAACCGTTCGTAAAAAAAGATAAACCATTTTTTCATGAAAACCATATAAAAAAATCCACAAAATGATACGGCCACCCTTGGTTTTTGTTTTCTTTTTTCGTTTTTTTTTGCCAAAATCGTATTCAGTTTGCTAAAATCAGCCAGAGAACTAACTGGAGACAAGTGAGGATTACGGTATGATCATTCAATCTCATGTTTTGGTCTCAGATCATCTTCAGTGGCGAGAAAAAGTTTAACTGTGATGATCCTGATGGCTACCATGATTACTGGCACGATTTGAGAAAAGAAAAGATGATCTGAAACCCAAAACTGGGCTTGAATGATTATACCATAATCCTCACTTGTCTCCGTTAGTTCTCTGGCTGATTTTAGCAAACTGAATACGATTTTGGCAGTGTTTTTCGGTAATGAAATAAGCCTTTATTAATTTTCGTCTTTTGATAAACTGGGACTTCGAAGGACACGTCGTACGGTCTCAACAGACACTGGCAGGTTCATCTCGCTCCTACTTTTCGAGCAAGTCACTGTTCAATTGAATGCTCGACGAACGATTTTTCGCTTGTCTCTACCAGAAAGGAGTGGTGGGCGACCGGAAGCCTTTTTTGTGCAATAAGCGGCAGGATTGGAAGCATATCGAGTGATCATATCTCTCGAAAGTTTCAAATCACGAAAAATCTGACGATCCGAGAAGCCTTGAGATAATTTTGCACAATTTGTCCTTTTTCGTAGTCAGTTAAAGTTATTCCACGACCCATAGCTGTAAAAACACAAACGAACATGAAACCTAACGTTTAGCAAAAAACAAAAACCAAGGGTGGCCGTATCATTTTGTGGATTTTTTTATATGGTTTTTCATGAAAAAATGGTTTATCTTTTTTTACGAACGGTTCAGGTATATTTCCAATACTTATCTGAAAGTTAGCCAGTACAGCGAACATTTTCACAAGAAACTATGTTTTGCTATCTCACCCCAGTTTTGAGTTATACCAAAATTTGGGGGTGGCCGTATCATTGTGTGGAGCACTGTATTAACGTCGATTTGACTGCACCCGTTCAAACGATTGAAGCTTCTCTGGAGAATTTGATTCATACCCCTCTTTCGTTTCAATACAAACTAATACCATACAGAACTGCAATTGAAAAGGTTAACTACGATGAAATGTTCCTGCCAACAACTGAAATCGATGCAATCCTTGTAATTGGGAATAAGAGGCTTAATGTCAACAAAGCTGTAAGAGTCTTTGTTGCCGAGATTTTAAATTCTGATGGCAGATCGCTAAGAAACTTCTCGAGAAAACGATTCGTCAGATGAATTCCATTGAGAGTGCGAAGAAGTTGAAGGCATCACAGGAATACTCCAAACTTTCCAATGACTCGAAAGCAAAAGTTCTCGATCGTCTCATGGACCTTATTTAATTTACTGAATAGTTTTCAATCTTATTCAAAATAAACCGCAGATGTCAGCAAAAATATTAATTTTGTAAAAATTTAGGCAATTTCACAGCAACATTTGGGTACTTGCACCAACAATTGTGCCACAAAATCCATGTTCTTTCGCAACTCCATATTGCAAAAAAAGACGTCAAGGGTGACATTTTGTCGGTGCAATCGCTTTTACATTGATGGTCATCGCATGAAAATCCAAATCCTGAATGTAAAATTTGTTGCTTGAAAATCGGATATTTATTTAAAAATACCTACCAGTCCAAAGTTTTTCAGAGGACATGACACTAACTCGTCCGGAATTTTCATGACTTTCGTGACTTTCAGCCAACACATTGATGGTTAACAGGAATAATAGGACGAAAATAAAAAGTTTCATGGTTTTTCGCGTAGCTTTCACTATTGTGAGCGTCTTTTCTACCACTTTTCCGAGTGCGCTGTGTCATGTTTTTAATCGTTCTCCGGTAGTGAATCACAGCTCTTGAAATGGAAACATTTTTTTTCAATATTTTTTTCGATTTCAAAAGAAACGCGCAATCCCAGATGGCGAAATTTAAAATTCAACTTTTCCGACAAGCTGAGCTTTTTTTCCCCGGCCACGTACTTTATTTTCTACAAAAATGTTCTAGTTGTTCGATTTTTGATCAAAAAAAATCATCTTATGACCTGTTTTCATTACTTTTTTCGGGTCCCCCGTAATATTTCTGCAGAATTATGTTATTTTGATTTTTTGCCATATTTTTTTGCAATAACTCTTCCGGTATAAATAACGTTTTCAATGCAAGAGTTTTCAATTTTTTCAAGAAAAAAAACTTGGAAAAAATGTTACGTGGAACTTTTATTCTTCTGATTTCGTCTCTGCTGGCAGTTGAGGCATTTATTCGCCCGTCGTATTACGGTGGCGGTGGTGGATATGATGAAGATTGCGATTGTGATACTTCTAGTACGGTAGTAGTACCCACCAGTACACCTACCACAACTACAGAAGGTCCTACCACGACATTGAAATTGACAACCATATGCCTAGAGGGATGGACAAAATACCCAAGAACTCCATCGGCAAGTAACAATAATCAGGACGCGTATTGTCTCAAAGTAAGTATTGGATGAACATTTTGAAAATCGCGCCTGCCTACGTGCCTACGTGTCTACGTGACTATGTTCTCAAACAAATCGGAATTTTTCAGTTCATCTCATCTAACACCACCATCACCATCAACAATGCCTCTCAAATATGTCAGCAAGCCGGCGGACACCTAACTGCTTTTGAGAACGAGATTGAACGACAAGCTATTATGGGTTAGTAACTTTCGCCAGATTTTTTCGAAACATTTGTCGAATGTTTGACGAACCTTTACTAATTCAGAATTTTTCCAGAGAAAATTGTGTGATTAAGACTAATTTTAAGACTTCTCTAGATTTTATCAACCGATTATCGCTGAACTTCTGACAACTTTCTAGAAGTTTTTTTTAATTGTTTGTTGTTCTATCGAGTATTGCAACATGTTCAAAAACATTATAGAACGTTTCCATAAAGTTTCTGTGACTATCGACGAAATTTCGGCAGCTTTCGCCAAACATCATCAGATTATCGCTAAACTTTCGACAATTTTCAGAAACTCCTTCCTATTGTCGCCAAATTTTTTACAACTTTCGGGCAACTTTCTACAAGCCTCTCACAATTGACTTTCTACAACGTTCGATTCACGTTCTACAACCTTCGATAAAACTTAGACAACTTTCTAACGATTGCCGCTGAACTTTTGGCAAAGTTCGGCAAATCTCTATCAATTAAACTAAATATCGAAAACTTATGTCGAACGTTTTCCAATGATCGTCAAACATTTGACAACTTTTCACAGACTTGTGCTGCTTGTCGCTAAACTTTCGGTTAACTTTCGACAACTTTCTCACAAACTTCTTGTGATATTTTTTTTTTTTAAATTCCCGCATTTTTCAGCAGAAGCTGGTGACCATATCACCAAGACCATCAAATCTACAATCGGAGCAATTGCGCTCGCTGGTGATCGTATCAAACAGTGCTCAACTAAAAATTCAACAATCATCGAGAATCCCCCGTGCAACGATAAGACAAAAGTGTTCACCCTCCCACTTACGGCCCAGACGAATCCAGAGTATTTGTGGACAACTTGGGCTCAAGGAGAGCCAAGTGCAAATTGGTGGGAATAGTAAGTGTGCCACGCCACGTCCCTTTAATGGCTTCGCCGAACTTTTGCAGCGATATCGAGGATTGCCTCCAAATGTTCATAAATCCGTCCAATAACACCGGAGCATCGGGACGAATCAATGATTTCTACTGTAACAGGCTGGTGGCTCCGAATGAGCCAGACAATATCCGATACATGATGTACGGAGCGCTGTGTGGACGGGATGTTGAAATGGAGGCCGCTGGGTGAACAAATATTGAGAATATTTAATGAAGAGATGTAAAATTTTCCAATATTTTTTGAACAACAAAACGAGGCACAAACACAACACAACAACAATGGGGGAGGGGGTATTTGGGAGAAAATGATGGAAATCTGGAAATTTTTTGGAAAAAATCGGACTGAAAAATTTGAAAACATCAGCTTTTTTTTTGGAAAAAGACACAAATTTCCGAAAATGTACAGTTTTTTAAAGAGAAAAGTACAATTTTTTCTGTAGAAAAAATGTATATTTTTTCAATGTTTCAGATTTTTCAAAAAGTTTTCGAAGAACAGTTATTTTTCTCAAAAATGAAATGAAATCCAGGAAATTATTAGAGCTTTTTTTTTAAATTTCAGCATGAAAAACGAATTTTCTGGTATTTTCCGGTAAATTAACAGTTTTTTAAGAGAAAAAAGTAAAATTTTTTTCTATGAAATAATGTATACTTTTTCAATGTTTCGGATTTTTCAAAAAGTTTTCGAAGAATAGTTATTTTTCTTAAAAATGAAATGAAATCCAGGAAATTTTTAGAGCTTTTTTCTTAAATTTCAGCATGAAAAACGAATTTTCTGGTTTTTCCGGTAAAAAAATTTCCGGAAAATGGTTTTTTCTGAAAAATTTCGATAATGTTTTTAAAAAATTACAAAACGTGTCTTTTTTTGAAAAACATATTTTTTCATATTTTGGAGAATTTTTGATTTTTTTAAAACAATTTTTTTCAAAAAGCTTGAATTTTCAGGGCGACTTCGAATTTTTCAGACATTTTTCTCCAGAAAATTTCCAGATTAAATAAATTCAGCAAAAGTAGGAATTAAGATAAACGGCGAAATGATGATCTACTTCTCGGCGTCGACCTTCAACATATTCGGAATTCCATCACGAATCGGAAACACCGTCTTGGTTTCCGGGCAGATGAGTTCTCCGTCGATGACGTCAATGTTCATGAGCAAATGATGGAACACTCTGAGCTGCTCATCGGTCAGCTCATCCCATTTTTCCGGTTTTTCACGTGGAATCCGGTCGGATTGATTGACTGCGGCGGCGGCGACGATGAGCGCTTCGTATTGGATCTGGAAAATTGAATTGTTTGTTTGAATATTCATTTTTTTTCTTTGTAATGCCGATATTTTAATTACGCAAAACTGGTGAAAATGTTATTTTTCAGTTTCTAAAAAAACTCAACAATTTTTTTTTCTAAATTCAATTTTTCAAGGAAAAATGAAGAAAAACTATAAATTTTACAAAAAAAAGGGATAAAATTAAGATTTCAGGAAACGTTTTTGGTAAAATCAATTTTAAAATTCATTTTTTTTTTAGTTTTGAGTTAATTTTTTTCCTTGGAATTCTGAAAAAAATGCAATTTGAAGAATTTTTGAAATTTTGATAAATTTATAGAAAATGAATCGAATTTCAACAAAAAACCAATTTTCGAGAGGAAATTTTCAATGTTTTCACTAAATTCCCTAGATTTTCTGCAATTTTTCTCAGAAATTTTCCGATATTATTACCCTGTCAAGCATGACGATGGTGTTATCCCTATCGAATTCGATATCCTTCTCGACAAACTGCTTAACAACCAAATTAAGCGGATATCCAACGGTGACGTTTTTCAGAAAACGGGAAGACATGAAGTTGTGCACAAAGAGCTTCATCTGCAAAAAATTGGAAATTGTTTTTATGGAAATTTTGAAACTTAAAAAAAGGATTAAAGGACGATAAATATGATAAAAGTGCTCAAAAACACATTAAAAATATGGAAAATAAGAAAACATTTCAATAAATGGGTACAAAGTGTGTTCATTTGATAGCTCGAATCAGGGAAGTTAAGAAAAACAGGAAAGTGTAGTAAAAAAGCCCCAAACTAGGCAAAAAACCAGTCGACAAAACCAGAAAACACAGGAAAAAGACACGAAAAAGTTGGATCAAAAGAACAGAAAGAAGGAGAAAAACTATATAACTTTTAGATATTGAAAATGTCAATTAATATGGAACGAATCAGTACAGGATTTTTTGAGGTCTTTTGGACCATTTTTTGAAGCCATAAAGAACATAAAAATCACAGAAAATGATACAAGCAATATGAAGATCAGATGGAATTAAAAATTATATGGAAATTGAATTTTTTAGGGAAAAAACCAGGAAATGAGACAGAAATTGTGCCACGTGGATATTGAAAAAAAAGTCAGAAAATTTGATTTTTAGATTTTTTTGCCCAAAAAATTTGGAAAATTTCTGAAAAAACCTAAATTTAAAAAAAACCTGAAATTTTTAAATTTCAAGGGTGAAATTTTTAAAATTATCATTTTTTCAGAAAACTTTTTTCCGTCAAAAAACTGCAAAAATTCGAAAAAACAGCCGCATTTTTTAAAATTTTAACAGCTTTTCTGTACGAATACAATTTACAGGTTTCTTCAATTTTTTGAATCTTTTTTTCGAAATTTTTAAAAATTCATGTGGCACGAGGCATATATTCAATCTTAAAAAATTGAGATTTTTTCTTCGAATTCCGTCTATTTCTCTGTATTCTCGTCCTCCTCGTCGTCATCATTCAAATCCAGCCTGCCACGTGGCAAATTCACTGGATGGCACCGTTGTAACGGAGTTCTCATGGCTCCAGGAGCATTATGATTAGGATGAATCGGCGACATGTCGAACACAAAACGTCTAAAATCTTGTGGACCGCCACCACCACTGCCTCCGGAAGTGATAATCCCGCGGAGCATTGGGTTGCTGTTCGCCGAGCCCGGAAATCGACGTGGCGTCCAGTCGAGATCCTCGTGACGTGGCGTCGCGTTGGATGAAGAAGAACGGTCGAGAATCTCGTATTCGTTGGCATCTGGAAGAATTTGAGATTTTTGAGACGATAATTCGGAAAATATTGGAAATTTTTTTCAGATTGGAAAATTTAAATTTGGCAAAAAATTTGTTCGCATTTTATGTAACCCTTACAGTAACCTTGAGATTGAAAATTTTTAAAATTAAATTTTTAAAGTTTTAATTTAAAAAAAATGTTTTTGAAGAGATTAAGGATATTTTTCAAATTTCTGGGGTTTTTTTAAAAATATAATTCCAAACTTCAATAATTCCCAGTCATTTCTCTAATTTTTTAAAATTAAATTTGCTTTTTTGCTTGTCAAATTATAGAATACTCTTAAATATAATTTAATAAATCTAGAAAAATCGAATGAAAAGGCAAAAAGGGGTGTTGTGAATGAAGAATGAAGAGGTGAAAAAGTGAGAAAAGCAGCAGCTGATGACGAGAGATTTAGAGACGCAGGAGGAGTATTCTAAAGTCTCTTGGCAATGTGCCAGATGAGGAGAAATTGAATGAAAATTCATTTTTGGAGGGTTTTTTTGGGAAAAACAAAAAATTGGATCTTGACTGGAACATTGAGTATCAAAATGTAATTTTTCCGGTTTTTCTTCCCGTTTGTTAAAAAGATTTTCCGCATAAAAATCTTGCCGAAAATTTTTTACGGATTTTCTGAATTTAAAATTATTTTAAAAATAATATTTATGAATAAATCCGCAATTTTTCCTCAAAAACGACCGTACCCAAATGAGAATGAGAGAAGACATTGTGCTGATGATGAACAGCTTCATTTTTCCCTTCTTCCTCATTTCCATCAATTTCTTCTTCGTCAATCGAGTTCATCATACAATCATTGAGAATCGAGATATTAATTGCAATTTGTGATGCAGTTGCACCGGAAGTTGTCATACTTGTCTCCGGTTCATCAATGTCATCTGTCACGTCTTTACGTACTGGCGAGAGCGAGTCGTTCTGAAAAATTGCGAATTTTTAATCAAAAATTAGTTTTTTCCCCAAATTTCTTGATTGTCATTTTAGAGTGAAATTTCGAGAAAAAGTTTGCTTTCTCAACTTTGAGAGAGAAATTTGGTAAATAAAAAATTAATTAAATGCAGAAAAACTCAAAACTAGATTTATTTTTTCAAAATTCGCTTGAAATTTACAGTTTTATTTTTTAGCTAGTTTTTAGAAAAAAATCAGCTTTTTGGAAAAAAAATTTAGCTAAAATTGAAATATGCAGAAGCGTCTATAAAATTTCTCTAATTCTTTAAAAAGCGCATTTTGAAAATTATAGTTTTTTTTTGTCGAATTCCCAAAATTTTATAATTTTTTTAACTAAAAGTTGACAATTCCCGTCTAAAATTTGAATTAAATTTTGAATACGAAAATCTTTAAAAATGTGAAATCCGAGTTTTCAAATGAATTTTGATTTTTTTTTGAATATTTATTTTCAGTAATTAGTTTTTATTTATTTTTTAAATCTAAAAAAATTTAAATTTTGACCAAAAATTGCTCAAATTTCACAAAAAAAAGGTTTTTTTATTTTTTAATTGCTATTTTCGATAAATTTTAATTTTTAAGCTTTTTCAGAAAAATAGCGTCTAAAACTAATTTTTCTCTCCAATTTAAAAAAAAAATTTTTTTCCAGCAATTCCCATCGAAAATTGTTTATAAAATCGTACAAAATGTTGTCCATTCGTCTCATTTAGCATCAAATCATCGTTAGAGAGCATCGACGAATTTTCCACGTCATCAGCTTCATCCTCGTCATCTCTCGGAGCTCCCGGCGTTCCACCAGCAGAGAATAACCGTCGTCGCGTGGAGAAATTCGATGAAACCGACACATTGAACACTTCCTCGTCGTCCTCCTCGTCCTCCTCGTCTGGCTGATAGACGAATTGCTCGCCGAGCAACTTTTTCAGGTCCAAATCCAAATTCGGGGGAATTGTGAGCTCGGTTTGTGCTGGACGATTTCGAACTTGGCGAATGTTCCTGAAACTTTTTCGAAATGATATAGGGCTCAACTTCTGAATTTTTTTCAGGAAAATTTCGCGCATTTTGAACAAATTCGGCACAAATGTAGTGCATTTTTCACTACATTTGTTTTTTTTTAATTTTGGTGAAAAATTCATTTTTCAAAATTTTCATGTTTTTGATAATTTTATTTAAAAATTTCCAGTTTTGGCAATTTCTTCCACAAAAAAATTGTTCGCAATTTTTTTTTGTTCAATTTTTTCCAGTGGAATAAAAAAATTGTTCAATTTTTGACGCTTTTTAAACTATTTTAGTGAAATATCACAGTGAAAAAAGTAAAAATTTCAAATAGCGCACTAAAATTCTTTGATTTTTTTTTCTGATTTTTCGAAGAAAAATTGATTTTATTATGAAAAATTAGTTTTTTTCAAATTTTTTCAAACTTTTCCGCTATAAATGCAAAAATGTTTTTTTTTTTTACAAAAAGATATTTTCCTTTAAAATTTCGTCAAAATATGGGGAAATTCTACAAAAACTTTTTTTTTTTTCAGACCGAAAAATTACATTCCATATGAAAATTTATGTGTTTTCTTCAGTAGAAATACGCAAAAAATGTTTAATTTTTAACTTTAAAGGATTTTCTCAACAAATCCTTTTTTTTTTGAATTTTCCGTTATTTTCCGGTAATTTCCATACTTTCTAGGCCTTTGTTTGGGTGATGACGTGGCGTAGGCGGCCTTCACAGCCTCCTTTTTCCGTACAATATTCGCCAGTGATGCAGGAGTTCCAGCAGCTGCTCCTGGAGCCGATGATGACGTGGCATTCTCTTCGGCGCCATAAGTGAACGTGGTTACTGTACCATCACGATGTGATAGATTTATGTATCGGGGACCGTCTGGAGATGGAATATAACTGACATTTTTCGTCCAATACTCGTTGAGCACCTCCTGAATCTTCTCCTCCACCTCGGGAATTCTGAAAAAAATATATAAAAATTTGGATAAATATTAGAAAAAAAAGGCTAATATCGGATTATTTGCCAAATTTTTGGAGGAAAATTTGAATTTTCAAGCAGAAAATTGCCTGAAAATAAAGAATTTCGAGGGTTTTTATTTTTAAAAAATTATGAAAATCTGCTGGAAAATGGGATTTTTTGGCATAAAAAGCCAAATTTCAAGTTGAAAAATATTTTTTAAAGGGTTGTTTAATTGAAAAAAAATTGGGAATTTTAGCCGTTTTCTATGACAACTGAATAAAAACTAACTTTTTGGGGTAAAAATTAATTTTCAGACTCCAAAAACCGAAAATTTTGCTGTAGAAAATGAATTTCAAGCGAAAAATAAGAATAAGGCCCGTTTTTCCGGCCGAAATTGGATTTTCGAAAAAAAATTCAAAACATAGCCGACAGCTTGTGATTTTTCAGAGTTTTAGTATTAAAATGTATTAGAAACTGGCGGAAAATTAGATTTTTTTAATTCAAAAAGGTATGTAAATCAGCTGAAGATTTCAGAATTTTGGCGTTTTTTTTTTGCGTCAAAAAAATCAAATATTCATCTAAAAAGCTTGAAATTTTGCTAAAAAAAATTCCATTTTTCAGGACAAAAACTGATTTTATTGGAAAAAATCGGGATTATTCAGCCAATTTCCTAGAATCTTCGCACAAAGTGCTCAGTTGTTTCCCGTTCCTTACGGTGATCGATAGCTCGCCGCAATTTCATCGTCTGAAATATGCGCGGGCTTCAAAATGGCCAACTGTTCGATGCTCCATTGAAATTTTTCGCTGTCTTTCTGCTGACTACACGATTCTTGCTGGAAAAAACACAAGAATTTCCTCTTAAAAATCGTAAATAATTACAGAAAAAACGACGCGAGGGCTGAAGTTGATGGATTTGTGCAGGGAATTGAGAAGAATCGAGTCCAAGGGGTTTAGGCTGTTGTTGGCTATGAATGATGAAAGTTCTGCAGACATTGAGAGCTTGGGATCGCTGCAAATTGGATTTTTAGGCTTAGAATATAATTTAAAGTCCTAAAAAAGCTCACTTTTGCTGTGGTGTGATACTTTTAGAGTCATATCCGGAAGTTGACGGGTCAGTAGTCTGAAAATCAGGTTTTTAGAGATTTTTCTAATTTTCATTCGTACATTAATGCTTCTTAGCGGAGTTTTGAACCCGCTTCTCGCTTTGTTCGGAAAAATCTTGCTGGGACGCTCTGCGGCGATTGGCGACACCTTCCATTCAGCTGTAAGTTTAAGATATAATTTAAATATTTTATATTAAATTTTTAAAAAAATCGATATTACCGGTTCGCCCATTCTCATCATGCTCTAACGCGGTGCTGTTGAGTTGTCTAGACTCTTCCCCTTCGCAAAACGACGAGACATTGAATTCCATCTAGTTTCTAGTGCTCGAATAGCTGGAAAATTATTTTTTTTAATAATTAATGAAAAAATAAAATAAAATCACGGAAAGTAGCGTTTAATTTAAAGAAAATCACATTAGAAAATATAAAAAAGAAGAAAAAATTGCTTGTCGTAAAATAAAATACATGGTACGCAGCGGTGTTTGCACACAAACACGCACCGTAGTTTGAGCCACCACACCTAACATAACCCTGAGAAATCATAATTACCGGAACAATTATATACACTTATTGTGAAAATACATTTTTAATTGCAACATTTTTAGCATATTTGCAATTTTAGTTTTTTCAGAGTTCTAACTGTAAAAGTTTAATTATTTTTAACGTGAATAGTCATAAAATTAAACGTTTTCCCGAAGAGTTCATGTCTACAAAACACAAAGTTGTGAGGTCTCCTCAAGAAACTCCAAATTTTGTGTTCAAAAAACACACAAATATTTTTTATTTTTCTAATCTATGTTCCCCGAAAAAATGCGATAAACATCTTATCTATTCTCTAACATTTCAGGGTAATCGAACCGCAGTTTATGTGCAAAACGATGGGAAAGTTTTTCTTCTTCGGTTTTGTGTAGGTTTTTTTTCTAAAAAAATTTACAATTATTTCTAATTTTCAAATTTTCAGCGGACTTCTGCTTTCCTGGGGAGCTCTCTACTACCGATACAGTGACGAGAAGAACACTTCGGCGAGAAAATATCGATTTGATCCCCCGCCAGCACTCGTTGGCAACCTATTTATAAATGCGGGTCTGGAAAAGGCCGAGCACATCCTTGACGGAAAAATTGTTGGACCCGAATCTATGGTGGTAGATGATGAGGCGATTTATGTGTCTGTTAATGATGCAAAAGTGCTGAAAATCGTTGACGGCCGGGTTGTGAGCAAGGCTTCATACTCGGAAAAGTCGAAATTCTTCCCAGACTGCGGGCATTTCGATACGGAGCCCGAATGTGGACGGCCTCTTGGAATCCGTCGACTTGTGGCTGGAAAACCGAAATTCGTCGTTTGTGACGCTTATTTGGGAGTCTACATTGTCGATTTTACCGATGAGCAAAATCGTATGTGGAATTTCTGGAATTTCGCTCAAACAAATCCAAGAATTTTACATTTCCAGTTGTTGAAATTTCTGGATATTGTTTTTTACTTCAAATTTAGCTATCAAAAATAGTTTTTCCTGAATTTTTCTATTTTTCATGGAAAATCTCTTTTTCTTGCAAATTTACCACTTTTTCGAATTCCAAATGGCAAAAACTGGGTTATGTTGTTCAAAAAATTTTTTAATTTTCTAGAAAAAACAGAAAATCTTCTCCAATTTTTCCAGCAATCTCCACACAAATCCTGGACTCAAAGGTGCCAATCGATGGTCTAAAACCTCGATTTTTGAACGATTTGGACGTAATTTCAGAGGATGAGCTTATCATTTCGGATAGTTCAACACGTCACGACCGTCGGCATTTTATGGCTGCAATCCTCGAACATCAAGCCGACGGACGCATTTTTCATCTGAAAATCTCGACAAAAAGCGTAAAAGTGTTGGCTGATAAGCTGTATTTTCCCAATGGAATTCAATTAACGGAGGATAAGAAATCTGTGATTTTCGCGGAATGTAGTATGGCGAGAATCAAGAAATTGACGATTGCATCGAAAAAAGTGGAAATGTTCGCGGCCAATTTGCCAGGCCTTCCGGATAATATTCGTAGCAGTGGCCGTGGAACTTATTGGGTTGGACTTACAGGTTCGTTCCTACCTGCCTGCCGAAAGTCGAGAATTAAAAAAATCGAAATTTTGAAAGAAAAATCGGAAAATTTGAATTTCGAATCAAAACATTTTTTTTCTTAAAAAGATGTTTAATTCACCTAAAATTGTTTAAAATTTAAAAAAAATAAAAAATTTTTAACAATTTCAAATTTTCAGCGACTCGCTCAGCAACTCATCCATCTCTTCTCGACCGGCTCGGCAGTCTTCCTGGTAAAAATTTCTTTTTACAAAAAAAATTAGAAATCGTCACGAGACCCAGTTTAATCATTAGGTTTACATAATTATTGATTTTTTCGATTATTTCGGCGAGACCATCATGTAAAAAAGTTTCTAATTTTAAAAATTCCACCAGAAAATTGAAGCTTCGTCCGAAATTAAAATTGCTACCTAGTTTTAAAAAAAGTTTTTAAAAAAATCAAAATTCCAGGAATCCGGCAATTCCTTGTTGACATCGTGCCAGGACCCTACTGGAAACCACTTCTCGGTCTCTTCAAAAACCCGCATTCCATCATCATCGAGCTCGATTCCGTCGGAAAAATCGTCAGAAGTCTGCATGACGTCACCGGAAAACACGTGGGCGACGCGTCCCAGGTCACCGAACACAACGGGCATTTGTATATAGGAAGCTTTGCGGATCATTATATTGCTAAAGTTAAATTGTAGAGTTTTAATTGAAAATTAAAATTTAATTTACGAAAATCAATAGTTTCGGACACCTTGCCTTTGTGATACTTCTTCATATTCCAGTTTTTCACTTTTAAAAATATAAATATTTTCTTTTTTGCAGGATTTTTGCCACATGGCCGCAAAATGCTGCACATTCCACCGATTTTTCCAGGAAAATAGTTCGAAACTCTGATTTTTCATTATCAAAAGCGGAAAAAACTAAAGAAAATTTTGTAGTAGGGTTACTGTACTTCTAAAGGGCGCAGACGTCCTCCGGGCTAAGTCCAACAGCAAATTAAAGTTAACCATTTATTCATCTTTGCTTAAAATAAGAGAATGAAATTATTATTCTTTTTCGAATAATTCTTCCAGATTCAGCGGGCACTTGCAGACACAACTATATTTGGGATTCCACCACGGTTTCGTACACGAAAAGCCGACGAGGTCCTCACATTTTTTACGGCAATCAGATGCACATCGTTCGATATCACAGGAAAACCATTCTGAAATATTCATTGGCAACCAAAAACTGACATTCGATGGCAGAATTATCGATTTTCTGAAGCAAAAAAAAAAGAAAGTTCACACAAAGTTCACACATGTATATGCGTCAAAAATACCGTGCCCGGTCTCGACACGATAGATTTATATTTAAGACGAATAGGTGTGCGCCTTCAAAGTGCACTGTAAATTATTTTTCAGGTGTTTCAGAAAAAACAAAAATTCGCTGAAAAACCATGGTTGACCAATAAAATTCTAGAACAGCGAACGGTTGTAAATTACACGTCTCCATTTGAAAATTTCCCGGTCGTGTTGAGACCATCTACCATAGTCTCTAACGACAATTCGTAAAAGCTGTTGTAACATTAATAAAATGACGGAATGAAAAAACAACTTGCCTCCCCAAATTGTCTCAGTTGAATAAGGAATTGGTTCACCTTTGATCCCATGAGCAACTATCCCGCCAGCTAGCGCCACAACCAAACAAATCACGAACAAAAATTTCATTTTTGTGTGAATAACCAAGCTTTCCAGCAGCTTTTCTACTTTTTCGAAAGGATATTATGAATATCGTATCTAGTGAAAACATTTGATGAATCATATCGAAAACATATACAATTTTTCTTCGACTTTCTTTTTGTAATCTGAGAAACTCTAGTCCTATTTTAAAAATCTCATCATAAATCGCTTCTCCGTGTGTGTAGGTGAACAAAGTGCAATGAACAACATTTAATTTTGTTTCAACAAAAAAAAAGAAAAGTTCTGAAAATATTTCAAATAATTATTGTGGTGGATCTCTCGGTCTTCGAGAATTATTAGCACGAGCGATAGCCTCAGCGAATGTTTTCGGCGGTCCTTCCGGCCAATTGTCCAACTCCATATCCATGAAATCGCAGGTTTCCGTTCGGAGAACAACACCACGTGGCAGAGCTTCTTCTTGAGGCCTGAAATTTGATTTGAAAACATCTTTTTTTTCGATTATGAAACCGGCTTACTCTTCATCAACATGATTTTCAGCAACTTCTTCTGGCTGTTGGAACTCGGTGAAATTTTCATCGTAAGCAACAGTTTCCAGTACAGCTTCCACCTTTTTCTTGAAATTTTGAAAAGCTTCATGTTCGAAGTCGACTGGAACTGTTGTGATTCCACGTTGATATGATGCTCCGCCACCATGAAGAACTTGCATTTCTGTTTGTCGCGTAGACGCCGCGTGCACATTTTGAATTGCCACGAAATCACCGGACTGCAAGACAATTTTTCAGAATAGAAAATAAATTAAAAGTGTTACATTTAAATTCTTCAAACCATCACGATGATCGTCATAAACGTCGATTTCAATCAGTAATTCTTTTCCATTTTCTTCAATCGCTTTTCCGATTCGTGGATTTGGTGGAACAATGTATCGCTTGAAGGAATCCTGCGTAACGTGAAATAGCCTTCTTTCTCGCCTCTCCGCGCTTGCTCCTGGTCCGAACTTTCGGCCTCTCCACACTCTCAACATCTGTGCGCCGTTAATTGTTTCGACAACCGAATGAACTTGGGCCAGGACGTCGAAGTATCTGTGATACTGTTTATAATAACGCTCATCATCGAATTTACATGCAGCTTCAATACGACGGTCGAACGAGGACATCTTTACCTGAAAAAAGAATCGTATTTGAAATTTGTATTTCAACAACGGAGAACAAAAATTTATCGGAATGAAGAGGTAAATCTATAAAAAAAGCTCAAAAAATACTAATTTTAAATACTGAAATTTCTTGTCAAAATTAGTTGAAAATAATGAATTTCAAAAAAAATGTCGATAAATCAGGCTTACATTTTTTTTTTTTAAATTAAATTTTTAAAAAAGTTTAAAAACGTTTTCACAAGTTGTTCATTTTGTCGTAAGATTCAGTGTGTTGTATTCAACACTGACTGCGCGCGCTTTTTTGAACTTTAGAAAAATTATTGTGTTTATCCCCTAAAAACTGACTTTTTTAATGAAAAAATTATCGTACTAAAAAATCTGACTAAAAATCTGAAAAATCTGACCAGAATTTGTATATTTTGATCATCTGAACTACGGTAGTTTTCAAAGTACGCAGAGCGCGTACAATGCGTTACATACGACGCGCAAACAAGTATCATGTTGTTTTTCTTTCTTTAGGATTTTAACCGTGTTTTCTCAGCAACGGATAACGTTTTGTATATTTTTCATTATATTTATTTTTGGATCCACCGGAATGTATTTTTAATTACCTTCCTTCTTAGCCCATCATATTTCTTTCAAATTTATCGAAAAGGCAGTTTATTAAACTTCCAGATTAAACTTTCCCGAAATGGCTGATGAAGTGATTGAGTATAAGTTTACTTGTTCTTCATTCTATTACGGTCGCGAAACTTCGCAAGTGCTCAACACTAGTATTACTAAAGGATTAAAATGGTAATTTCCAACTGATTTGGAGCTTAATATTACGAACTTATTTTACAGCGTCTGGAAAACGAGATATGCTTCAATTGCAGAACAAGCATTTTTCTCATGGGAATTCGACTGGAATGAGCTGAAACGTCTGGGAATCGATAGTCTCGCTGGAAACATTACCGTCAAATCAGCTTCAATGAGCCCACTGAATGTCCAAATTGATTTGAGAAAGCCGACGGAAATTGTTGAGAGAGCTTTCTATTTGCGTGATGATGATTACGCATATAATAGCTATATCAACAAAACTACTTTTGAATATTCCTTTGTTCCTTATTGCGCCCAAGTCGATGAATCCTTATATGAAAAAATGTTCCTCCCATCTGACGAGAACGATGCAATTTTGGTGATTGGAAATAAAAAGCTTCATGTCTGCAAAGCTGTAAGTTTTTTTTCATACACGTTTCTCGACAGAATTTAGTTTCTTTCAGTTCCTCTCGTACCATTCAAGCTTTTTCCGTGCAATTTTTTCGTCAGCCTTTAAGGAAGGCCAAATGAGTGAGATTCCGATCAAGGATGTTACCTACAAGGATTTTGCGCTGATGCTAAGCACAATCTACCCTGACGCTGTTTTCCCAAATGGTCCCATTCACCTATAATTATCAGATTTAACTTGAATAATTCAGATCGCACTGTGGAGAAGCTTCTTGAAATGGGTGATCGTTTCATTATTCAATCCGTTATCAATCACGTTGAATATCATCTCCTTCACAACACGAGTATTGGAAATGAAAAGTTGATGTGGATGGCGGATAGATACGGAATGCCGAAGCTTCTCGTGAAGTCGATCCAGCAAATGAATTCTATCGAAAAGGCCAAGGCTCTGAAATCTTCTCCGGACTATGCGAAATTGTCGAAAGAGGCAAAGGAAAAGATTCTCGATCGACTCATGGCGCTGATCTAAATGCAATTTGTTTGATATGCTCTGAAACAGACTTGTTATTTTTCCTTGTTGATTTTTATTGTTAAATGTTTTTTGTTGGCTCTTGTTATTTTATTTTCGAATACTTGTCACGTGGTGTTATATTACACTTAACATATTTTTTCACAGGTATGTAAACACCGAAAAAAGGCTTCAACGGTGCGTGCATTTATGCGAAATGGTCTCACCTCGCGCCATCCATTAATTTTAAAATATTTTTTTCAAAATGAATGAGTGGCGAAACCATTATTCGCCCGCCTTTGAAGCCGTAGAGAAAAAAAATACACCGTAATATATAAATTTCCAGATAAAATTATGCCGAAATGGCCGATGAAGTGATCGAGTATAAGTTTATTTGTCCTAATATCACTATCTATCGCGAATCTTTGCAACATCTCTACACAAGTTTTGCCAAAGGATTAAAATGGTAATTTCCAACTGATTCGGAGCTCAATCTTACGAATTTGATTTACAGCGTCTGGAAAACGAGAAATACTTCAGGACAAACATTTTTCTCATGGGAATTCGACTTGAATGAGCTGAAAAATCAGGGAATCGATGGTCTCATGGGACGAATATCCGTCAATTCTGATTCAATCGATCTACTGAACGTCCAAATCGATTTGAAAAACTCGACTGAAATTATTGAAAGAGTTGTTCATTTGTATCATAATAATTATCAGTATGGGTATAATTATATCCCCAGCGCGACCTTTGAGTATTCCTTTGTTCCTTATTACGCCCAAGCCGAAGGATCCTTATACGACCAAATGTTCCTCCCATCCCACGAGAACGATGCAATTTTGGTGATTGGAAAGAAAAAGCTTCATGTCTGCAAAGCTGTAAGTTTTGAAATAAGCATTTCACGACTGAATTTTATTGATTTCAGTTCCTCTCGTATCATTCAAGCTTTTTCCGTGCAATTTTCTCGTCAACTTTCAAGGAAGGGCAAATGAGTGAGATTCCGATCAAGGATGTTACCTACAAGGATTTCGCTCTGATGCTGAGCACAATCTACCCAGATGCTGTTTTCCCAAATGGTAAAATTCACGATTAAATTATTTTTAAAAATATGAATAATTCAGATCGCACAGCGGAGAAGCTTCTTGAAATGGGTGATCGTTTCATTATTCAATCCGTTATCAACCACGTGGAATATCATCTCCTTCACAACACGAAAATTGGAAATGAAAAGTTGATGTGGATGGCGGATAGATACGGAATGTCAAAGCTTCTTGTGAAGTCAATCCGTCAAATGGATTCTATCGAAAAGGCCAAGGCTCTGAAATCTTCTCCGGACTATGCGAAATTGTCGAAAGAGGCAAAGGAAAAGATTCTCGATCGACTCATGGCTCTGATTTAGAAGAATATATTTTGAATTTTTATCCGCATCCACGTTTTTTCGATGTATTTATTATTATTGAATGTTTAATGTAGTTTTCTGTCAAATTTCAATTTAAAAAATCCTCACAAATGGTTCTAGTTGTTTTGGTTCTGATGAACCGTACACGCCAGGGGTGTGCGGCAAATTTGCCGAATTTTCCGTTTGCCCAGCTCGGCAAATTTGCCGAATTTGCCGAGCACGGCAAATTTCAAAAAAGTACATTTGCCGAATTTGCCGAGCTCGGCAAATTTCGAAATTTGCCGCACATATCAAAAAATTGACAGTGCAATTTTGACTAAAACCAATGATTTTTTCGCCAAAAATTTAGTAAAATGACACAAAAATGAGTTATTTTGAGGCTTAAGCAGACATACTACACTGAACTTATTCAGAAACCAGATGAGTGTTAAGAATTCAGTAGTTTTGGTGCTCCAAAAAACATCAAAATTTTCCGAGTTTGTTAAGCACGGCAAATTTTCCGAGCTCGGCAAATATTGAAAAAAGAGATTTGTCGAATTTGCCGAGCTCGGCAAATTTTGAGATTTGCCGCACACCCCTGGTAGACAAACTAAAGTATTCTTGTCAAAATTGCTCTTTTCACCAACACCTGGAAAACGTTTCCTTATCAACCACACCTTAATTGATTTATGAATTTGTCCCTGAACTTTTCCACTGAAGAATTTGAGACCGGAATATTGAATAACACAAACGATCGGGGAATTTGTGCCGAATTGTGACCCAGCTGGAATGTACCGGTTTGAAAAGAAAAGTGAATTTCATAATGATAGGCATTTTGAATTCGGAAAATGATAAGCTGGGACATTTCAGATTCTTGGAATTTATAGAAGGCGCCGTGCCTACCTACGCGTTTGCCTTTACCTCACGCGGAGTCAGAGTGTCTCATTTTGGATTGATCTACGTTGATCTACAAAAATGCGGGAGAAGAGACGCAGAGTTCTCTTCTGATTTCGCATGGTTAAGAACGTGCTGACGTAACATTTTTTGGGAAAAATATTCCCGAATTTTTTGTAGATCAAACCGTATTGGGACAGCCTTGGTTCTCGGCAAATTGGCGATTTGCCGTTTGCCGAGCATCAATTTCCCGGAAGTTTTCCGAGGAATTTTTTAAAGACGGAAACACTGAAAACTGGCTTCTTGAAAAAATTCCCTTTTTCTTTAGATATTTTCATAGAATTTGCTTACTTTTCAAAATAGATGTATGAAAATTCATAGGATCCGTGCAATTTTGAAATTGAAATTCTGAAATTTCCAAAAAAAAAAGTGCAAAACCACAATTTGCCGAATATTTTTGTCATTTGCCGTTTTTCCGGCAAATCGGTATTTTGCCGAAAACTTCAATTCCGGCAATTTGCCAATTTGCCGGAAACTTCAATTCCGGCAATTTGCTGATTCGCCGATTTGCCGGAAAAAATCGTTTGCTGCCCACCTCTGATGTGACTTTCAAATCGAATTTTATATAATTTATGTCGACGCAATAATCTATTAAAAACAAAAGAAAAATGCAATATCCGCCAATAACATTATTGCCCGTGGATGGCGCTTGCACATCTAAAATAATTTTTCTCCGTCCCCATAATAACAAATTAATTTAATATCTAAAGAAAAAAAAAAATCATTTCCTGGTTTGAAGTTGCACTTCTGAATATTTGATCGATGAAATCTCACCTGCCAATTGTAGCTTGTCTCAAAAATGATATCACTTATCTGAAAAATTTCTGAAAATGTCTGAAACCTGCAATAATCTTAAAGATCGCTAAAATGTGCTAAAATTGAAACAAAAAACCATTCGCGAAACGGGTTATTAAACTTTAAAGATGATGTTGGAATTGGCGGAAGACTCATATAAAAGGTTAAACCAACCTAGGTTCAGGGAATTTAATATCACAGTCAATTTTAAAGTTTAATTTATAATTTTTTACCTTTTTTTGAAATACCAATTCAACTATTGTATCAAATTTCTAATTCTAAATGCCTTATAGTTAGATTGTAATTTTCCAACTGACTGAAAGAGTGAAATATCCTTTTTTAACTTTTATAATTGGTTCTATAACCGGTTTTACGGGCTCATTTTTCATGGCAACCCTATACGTAGGCAGGTATGCTGTAGGCAAGTAGTTCGAAGGCATTCTTTTTATAGAAATGTAATCAAAGTTCCTACAAAAGAACATAAAACAGTATTATGACCTATTTTTCACCTGCAACTGAGGTTGAAAATTGGTCTGAAAGTATGATAATCTAAATATATTGAGAACACGAAATTTTGTAGTCAAACTACAGCCACATTCATTTTCAGTAAAAAATACTTTCAGTGCGAGAAATGTTTAGTAGAACATTTCTCGCACTGAAAGTATTTTTGATAATTTAAAAAATGTGCAGCATCCGCTGTCCACTGATAAGAATAGTAATACGGAAGTTTAGTCATGACAGCAATTAGCAATCCATAGATAACAGTATATCTTTTACGGAGAACTTCAAGGCGTACCTGCAAGCCTGCCTGCCTATGTGTTTTTTCGTAATTTCTCTTGCAAAAAAAAATACTGAAAAATTACATGTTTCACCTTCAAACCCCACTTAATTGGGACAGATACTTTGCAACAGCTTTCGCATATTTTGCTTCGAAATATTCCAAAATATTTGATCTTTCTCATTCTAATATGTTTTTGCAAAACATATCGCAACAAAGTTTTCAAAATTTCGTAGAACCTGTGAGCAAACGTGAGCCATAAAAACTGTCTCGAACTAAGGAAATTGCTCATCTCAAGAGTTTGCGCAAAATAAAAAATAGAGTACACGTAAACACAAGCATTATGAGTAAGCGCTGGAATTTTTTTGAAGAAAACTATTTAATTTTTAGGTAAACAGATAAAGAAACCACGCAAAGTTAACGCTAACTAGTTTAAATTTATTAAATGAACATATGTATCTGAAATTTTGAGACAACGAGTTTTATATTTTAGAATATATTTCAACCGCTTAAGAAATTCAAAAGTTTGACACAGATGAACTTTTCTAAATTTCTTTTAAAAATTCAAAAAATGTTTTGACGAAATTTATTTTTAAACTTTTAAAATTTTAAATTGTGATACTTGGTGGCAGAATATACCTTCAACGGGTTTTTCAAACAATGGAAGCATTTAAAAAAAAATCGGATGAAAGTTTTGGCAAACGTCCAATTTACCAAGAATTGCCAATTTTTCAAATTTTGGCTGAATGCTTTGAAATATCTTAAATTTTTCAGAGTGGGGATTATATTACTTGTTGTTCAAATATAATCAAAGCGGGTTTTTGGAATATTTCAAAAACTTTGAAAAATTGATTTAAACTGTTGGCAAAAATCCAAATTTTTTAAAAATTTCTAATTGGCAGTTTCCCAAAAATCCGACAAAAATTTCCAGGATAGGCTTAAATTTGTTAAATTTTGCTACTTAATGCCCAAAATGGGTAAAAATTGTTTTTCATTCCATAGTTTTTCGAAAAATTCAAAAAGCACAATGTTCTAATGTTTCAAACAATTGAAAGTATTAGAATACATTTTGAAAATTGTAAGAAACTCAAACCAAAACCAAATTGACTCGAGACTCCGATCTAAACTTGTCTATCTTTTAATTATTTGCCAAGATTTGTTTGTTATAATTGAACATTCAGAACTAATTGATCGTTCACTGAGTTGATATGATAAAGAGACTCAGAGAAGTCAAGAAAAAAAATGTGGAAAATGTGAAAATGAAGAAAAATGTGGAAATTGTGAGCTTAATGTTTGTTCAACGGACCGTTCTTTTTCGTGCAGAATAAAAATAGTGACGTTTTTTTCCGAATCAAAAATATGGATGCAATGACGTTTTGCACTAATTAAACCTCCCACACAGAAACAAACAGGCAACTTACTATAAGAGTTTAAAAAAATTGAAACTTCCTAGTTTAGTGATATTTGTTACATTTTTAAGCAGCGAAACGCCACTGTATATATTTATTTATATTCAACTTCTAAGCCACATTTTTATAAGATCTAATCTAATTGAGACTTCCGCGCAATTATGGAATATTAATTGCGTTTTTTTTTTGCAAATTCTGCAAACCGACAAAGCCGAGAATTTTCAGAAAATTTTTTCAAAGCATCAAAATCTAACCCATAGTAAGAAAATTCTGAAAAGGTTTCATTTCTACAAAAGTAGGTATATCGAAAAAATGTCAACAATAAATTTTTGAAATCATTGACTGGATTACTGTAGAGTTACCTTCAAATAGAAACGTTTCACCGGGATCCTGAGCAATATGTGGAAACTTCATTGAGAAAATTTTAAAAAAATCATTTGTGTAGTGCTGAAATTATCGAATACCAAAAAAATCTATTCGGAATTTTAGAGTCTTAAAAAAACATTATAGTTGAAAAATGATAAGTTTATTTTAACCGTGTTTCAATTATTTATATCAACATTTAAATAGCACAGGAATTCCAGTTTACAAGCATGTTCTAAATTACTCAAAAATTCAAAACCTTTTCTACAAATTTTTCTGAATATCTTGAAAAGTTTTTTCATGCTTTTTGAATTGGCACAAAGAAACAAATGAAAATTGGGGGGACTCATTATCAAGAGAACCCTCAAAACGTCCTTTCTTAACATATTTATCATCTTCATCCTGTACGGTGACACACTTCTCCTATTATTTGTCTCCAAGAAGAATTTTAAAATGGCTTATCAATTTTCTGTATTAATTATAAGTAGTTGATAAGAGTTGTATGTGCTACTTTTGTGAAATTCGGCAAAAAATATCTAATGTGGCTCATAATGATACCTTTAAATAACATACTATGTGATTTATGACAGCGTTTTTAAGTTTAAATTGAATAAACAGAAAAGAAACACTCCCAGCATTAAAAACAATAATGATTCGAGCGAGATAAACTGGAAAAAATAAAGTTGGAGTTGGAGTTTTCCTGCGAATGGCAATGCGCCTCACAACAAAAATTGTAAAATAAAACTCTCGAAATCAGGTTTTTACCGCTGCTTTAGAGATCAATCAAAAATAGACTTTTTGTTTCTTTAGAAGTATACATAATTTTTTAATTTACAAATTTTCAATTGTTTTTCAAAAATTTCACATTTCCAAAAAGCTTCAAGAAATTTTGCTTAAATTCATTGAAATTATTGTTTTAGATACAGCAGTTTTTTTTGCAATTTAATTGGTAGTTAAGACTACAATTTAAGAAACCATTCTGGACAATTTTTCAATTTTAATAAATGAATATATTCTTGAACGGAAAATGTTCAACTCTACCAAAGAGACAAATTTTGTTTTTTTCTGGTTTTCTTGCAGATTTTTTTGCCTGTAAAAATGAATTGGATACAAACGCCCCCCTAACGCGGCTCAAATTGTAAATCTAGATAAAAAATGTGCACATAATTAAAAAAAAAGCTTTTTGAGAATTTTAATTTTTTCGAAAAATTTTCTGGCTTTCTCCAAGGTTTTTGTTTGAAAAAAAAATCTGAATTTTTCAGAAGTTAAAAAAAATCAATTTTTTTCTAAAAAACTTGCCTCTATATTCAATTTGAAGGTTTGAAACATGTCCTTTGAAATTAGACAATATTTCAAAATAATTTCCTCATGTTGGTTTACCGTTCCCAAAAAAACCATAGGATCACAGGGTTTTCCTCTGAGAAAGTTCACTGGCGCCCCCCCCCCCTTACACATTTTTTACAAGTTCCAAGCGGAGCTCATGACTAAGTTCCTCTCAGTTAGTCATTATACTATCAAAAACAAGTTCACCTTGTTTCCTTATCACGTTTTTTGTATCGTTTTCTTTCAGGAGGAGGAGGAGCCATTTACTGTTTCGCTTGCTTTGAACTATTCAGCAAACTGTGGAAATGCTCATAAAAAGGAAATGATTTTCCGGACTCCACCCATCAAAAATTGTGCCAATCAGTCATTTCAATATGATGAGCTTCGAGAGAAGTTGGCAGTTTGTACATTCTTTGGTGGCCTATTTAATTTTATTAATCTCTACTACCAACTGTTATCCCATGTTCAGTGAGAAGGTGCACATCAAGTGTGGAGGTCAACCAGTGGCACATGCAAAAGTGCATATTCACGATTATAAAGATGGTGAGCATTTTTTTATTATGCGATGTCAAACAAAAATTTTCACCTATTCAGAATTTACAAAAAAATTAAGAATTTTTTTTACCACCCGGGTCCGAGCAAACTGTTCAAAAAAATGCTTTATTAATAGCGAGTGTTTTTTTCAATTATAAAAACTCCAGAATATGTATCTTTTACACATTTATTTTTCGAAAATAACTTTTTTTATGATGAGAGGGCAAAAAAGTCCCTTCAAAAAAGTTTTTGTTTTAGTGAGGTCTCGGATTTTTTTTTGCATCAAATATCATAGTGAAAAATTCAAATTCAAAAAAAAAAAAAATTTCTAAGTTTTATAAGATTGTTTGAAAATAGGGAAAATCTCAGTATTTTCAACTTTTTTGGAAGTTTTTGTAGCTCCGAAAAAAAAATTAACATTCATATTTTCAAAAAAATTAAACGTTTTAATATGATATTTGGTTATTTCGGTACGATTGTGATTTAAAAAAAAATTTTCTTCGCTGGGGTTACTCCACGACTTTTCATTTTTTGACATTATATAACACCTTACCCAGGTGGGAAGCGAATCACCTATGACATGAAACTAGTTCACTATTTCAGTTTTTCACGACACTCCACAACAATTATTTCTAACTTTCAGGACATTTCCATCAATCCATCTGGGACCTTCACGGAATTACAAACGAGAAGGGGACATATCACTTTCCCAGCTTAGAAAGTCTAAATTCGTTGGACTTTGAAAGCGCCCGAATCATGATTAAGGACACGTGTGTGCTCAAACAAACTGTAAGTTTTACTTGCCACAAAAAGTGATTAACTATGGTACCTACAAAAACTGATAAGAAATTCTAAAGTGCAACAGTTTTCTATAGTGATGCCATTTTGAGGAAATAAGGAAAATTGTTTCCTATTGCTATCCTAGGAAAATATGAAGACCATCTCAGGAAACTCAGTTAGAAACTGATTATCATTGTTCTATACGAGAGTTGATTTTGAAAAAAACCGTTTTTTTTTCGTTGTGGGAGAAATCTGAACCTACAAAACCAGTTTAAAAAAAAAGAAAAATTGGTATAGAAATATGAACAAAAAACTTGATTTATTATTTTTTTTTATGAAAAAATATGAAAAACTTGCTGAAAGTTGTTAGGTGCTAAAATAAAACTTTCAGTCAGTTTTCAGATTCCAGTGGACTTTTTTCAATAAAAATATAACATAATTTTCAAATCAATCAAATTATTTTCAATGTATATTTTTAATTTTTAATTTATGAGTTGGATTATTGTGTATAAGTAGATAAACTTTAATGTTACATTAAATTTTTATGGAATTTTTGTTTTTATTTTTTCAAACATTTTTCTTAATATTGAGGGTACTATAAAACAGACTGTGTAAAACGCCCAAAATTGATCAAGCTTAATCAAACATATATTTTTACAGAAATGCAACCTTCCCTACAACCAATTCGAAATTCCACTCCACTTATTTTTAACGAAACACCACCACACACTGGACCTGAGCCTGCCCGAATGGGAATCATACACACATAGCCATTGCATTTAACCCGCGGGTTTAATTTTCTACGGTAGTACTCTGTTTTCGAGTTGATGTTTATCATTTATTACTAATTTATCACGTCGTTCACTTTCCGCGAACTCTTCTGTGCGGGTATTTCTTTTTTTGCATAATTCTGTGATGACAAATCAAACGTGACAAAAGTCTTTATGACAAATCAAAGCTTTAAATTAATAAACGAGTTGGAATTTGAACGGTTTTGTGTTTAATGTTTAGCGAAAAAAATAGAGGGGATTTTAAAATAGAGAACATTAAAAAAAGACAAAAAAACTGAAAAAAGCTTTAGCAAAATCTTTAAGAAACAGAAAAAAAGAATGAAAAAAAACATTTTTTCAAAAAAAAATTTACAGTTTTTCAATTATTTTCATAATTTTTCCGTAATTACTCTGAATCATTTTCTAATGAAAATCAATGTTTTTTTGATAAATTAATCCCGGGAACTTTCGTCATGCCTAGACTCCACGATTGCCTTAAAAATACATTTTTATATTTTTTGGTCTGAAAGTTTCCAGATCTACTTTTTCCAACTTATTATTGTGTTCTATTTTTACCGCATTTTCAAAATAAGTTTCGAAATGTTTCAGGTCTCGTGTAAAGAAAAGATAACTATGAGGAAATACACAAAAAAAAGTGACGGCCTTGACTTACTGGCGCCATTCTTGTGGTTTCGGTGAAAAAAATGACGCTTGATAGAAATTGCTCACTGTAAACGTGATATGAAAACCGCAACAATTGAAATGAGGAAATCTCTTATTTTTTTGGTGTTTTAGAGAAGACTTTTAAAAATCAAAAAAAAATATTGAAGAAAAAGTCAGTGGGGGGAGGTTGGCCTTACAATTAGATTACAGAAATTGGGTCGATTATAACTGAAAATTTATGTATATATAAATATTTTTTTAAATTTTTCCCACTTTTTGAATTATTTGTGTTTAAACAAGTTTAATTAGCCTTCTTTGGTTTTTAAACGATTCCTTTTAAAAAATCCAATTAAATTTGTTGGAAAAGTCCAAAAAAAAAGGATATTTTGAAAACCAAAATTTAAAAAAATCATTAAATAATTTCAAACATTTTATAATTTCTTTTCACAGTTGTTTCAGCTTTTTCTGACATTTAAATGATCGAAAATTCAAATAATCTGTAAATTGAAAAACGAAATTTCTTTCTTCATATTCAAAAAAGTGTGATTACACCAAGCCAAAAAATACATTTTTGGTTTCCAAAAAAGTATTCTGCCCGATTTAATAATGTCAGGCACCTGAAGACGTGCCTGCCTACTTTTTTACAAACCTTTTTCGAGTTCTCTAGTTTCAATTCTACTGATAACAGCGTTTACATTTCTTATCACCACACCCTGATATGTACTTCAAATTTCAACACGAAAAATTTTTAATTGAAGCACAAAAACATTGCTGTTAATGCGATTTTTGGTTTTCAAATACTCTGGAGCCTCTCTACATGCCCAAGCTCTTGCCAAATTCATAGATTTGGACCCAGTAATTGTTTATGTTATCAGTTTTCGTGTGCTACCACACCCAAATTGTCGAGCGAACTCTACTCGTTGTAGTGTAGAGAAAGTTGGTGTGGTTGTGAAATGTGATAACTTTTCTGAAAAAACAGGAAACTTTACATAAAAATAATTTTGATTGGAAAATACAGAAAGGGGTCATTTCACCACTTTTTAGCGTGATGGGTACTGACGGGGGTACTGTAGTTGTACTGTAGGTATACCTTGTTGTTTTTTAGGATTATAGCTTTAGAAAAAAGGTTTTTGTACTTTGAAGGTGAAGTGGGTTGGCTTAGTCGATGGATAATGTGAGAATACTGTAGTGGTACTATAGGTGTGCTAAAATTTCATGACGTATTCCAATGGTCTGTTATAAGATTTTCCACATTGTTTGGCAAGTATATTACCAACAAAATAATAACATCCGCATGAAAACTATTTTTCCACCAAAAAATCTTTCAGTTTCTCACGCACACAACATTTGGAATTTTGATTACTGGTGATAAGACAGATGATCCCAAAAGTTAGTCATATAGTTGTGGAATTTTAAACACGTGCAGTAAAAAAATTGTCTACAGATGGAGTTAGTTCCTCAGTGCCTACTTGCCTACCTACCTCCTAATTTGGTATCAGGAAGTCGTGTAGACAGGTGTAGGTCACCTTTTTACATGAAAAGACCACAAAAAATGTTCTTCGAAAAAAAAACTTTACGGCGTATTCACGTGACAAGTTCCAATCTTTTTTTAAGTATTAAAATGTTTTTCATTTCAATTGAAAAAAAAATCAATTTTCAATTTTCCTGTCTGCTTCCTTTATTTTGTCTCGTTATTTGCGAATACGGCAAAGATTTATCGGAACTTGGGATTCATTTTGACAACGGTACGGCCTATTCATTCTTCAACAGACACTAACTGAGAAATTGTAGCCCAAGAACTTGAATTTCTGCGTGTCGAGAATTTCAAGCACGATTTTCTCCCGGAAAACTATTACAGTGATACGTGTCAAGTTGCAAAAGATCTGTGCCATCAGTATTTGGAATGCACGAATAATTGCCATCGATTGATCAAGAAATGGGAAGAATTTCGAAGCAGATGGCAACAGGAGGTATTCTTTTCATTATAGTGTGGTGCCTTTTTAGTTTCTGATTTTCAACAAGAAAAGTTAACATTAAATATATGTATTCAAAAATTTTTGCCGCAAAGTTAATATTTCAAATAATAAAAAATTTGGCGCAAAACTTGAAGCTAATTTCAAATTTTCCGAAAATTTTGGGCCGCTCTCAAAAAATTAAATGTTCATTTAATTTTTCCTAAAAGATTTTTTGTGTGGTTACAAAAACATTTTTAAAGCGATTTTTGGATCAAAATTCAAGTTTGATTTTCCAGAAAATTTAAGCACAAAATTCAAAAACTCCTTATTTCTCAAATCTAAATTTCACAAATAACAATCTATCACTTTGTTCCCTTATCAACCCCCACGCAAGTCTCACATCTGTCTGCAACTTTTATTATCACTAACAAGTGATAACTTGAACATTTTATGTTTCAGCCAGCCTCCGTCAACCCGTGTGTGCTTATGGAAATTAAGTGTTCCGGAATGAGCAACTATGATGCCGGACAACACCTGGATGATTTTTTATGAAACAATAATATTTCGAAATTAAAGAATATTTTATTAGTGTCCAAATATTCACAAAAAAATCAGTTTATCCATAAATAACTCTCTTATAAACATCAATACATGCATATTTGTACATTCCACAAAACATTGCATACTTATAAACTCTCAGCAGGTCGGGCTCAGTGCAATAATTATAAGCAGTTCGTTTAGTCCGAGTACACCAAAATTCAATTTCCCTTGTGTAAATATGGCCTTCGTCTTTTCGATGAAATTGTATTGGCTCTGCTGGTAGTGGTTCATTTGGACATCTCTCTTGGTAGCGTACACAAAAGTCTACTGCCTGAAAATATTTAAAATTGAAAGACATTCTTCTTTTAAAAAATTTCAAATTCCGACTAGAGTTTGAAATTCCAATATTTTTTCACGAAAATTTTTTTTGAACATATTTGGCGCAAATTTTGAGTTTTAATTTTTCCATATATTGTTGCGAAATTCAGTATTTTGGCGCAAAAATCTATTTTAAATATGGCTAATTAGGTCACATTCACTTTTGAGTTTTCGAAATTATTATTGAAAGAAAATTTTAAAAATATTTTTAGAAAATTCATTCAATTTTCGGAAAAAGGAGGGCTATCAAATATTTGAAAATTTTGGAAATTAAAAAGAATTTTTTTTTAATTGAAAATTCTCATTAATGTTTTTCATTCGGCTATTATGGTGAATTCTAGGCGCACAACGAAAATTTGTCGTGTCGAGACCGGGTATCGTAGTTTCAAGACAAAATTAAACATTCAGATTTTCCAACTTACATTTTCCGCAAAACTTTGAAATCTCAAGGGATCTGGGCACACGTATCGAAAACGTTCACGATGTTTCTTGCAATAAATTGAAAAGTCGATTTTGAAATTTCTGAAAATGAAATTCTGGAAACCTTAATATTCTGAAAAAAAAAACTCACTTTACATTTGTGAAAACATTGGTTAACAGAGAGTTTTGGCAATTTTTCACAAAAGCCAGACAGAATTCTCTAGTTTCTTGAAAAGCAGCTAGTGGTGGAGTGGAGAAGCAAACTTCATCATATTCGTCGCGCAAATTACTGCACGCCTAAAATAATTTGCTCCAGGGTCTTGTATAAAAATTGGAATCTTTTACCGGGTCGTCGGGGGATGTCTTCTGAATTGTTTTCTTTGCAAGCTCCTCTTGGATTATTTTCCGAAGCTCGTCTTGAATTTGCTGTTGGGCTGAAGTTAAATTTGGTATGATTTGTTTAATATTAGACACTCAGATAGTTTCTTGGATTATTTTTCTTAGTATTTCTTTTCATTTGTAATGATGTTATATGGTTTTTTGAAACGTTTAAATCTCTTAAATTTAATTGGCCTCAAAAAATTAATTTCAAAATAAGTTTAGACAGTTTTAGTTTTCGGACATACAATATTTGATATCGTGTTTTTAAATGTAAAGTAAAACATTCTAAATTTATCATAGCTCAAATAATGGTTTTTATTGGTGGACCGTGACCAAATTTTTTTTTTAATTTTTTTTTATAAAATTTTTTTAAATAATTTCACGAAAGATTCTGACAGCTTAAAAAATTAGTCATTCACTGACGATGAGCTCGTTATATTTTTTGCTGTTCTAAATAAACAATAATTTTTATATAATTTACCATAGTTATGGATATAACAAAAATATATCAAAGAAAAAATCTTGAAACTGAAATAAAAATTACTTAGCCCATCAATTTCCTCATCCGGCTCTGTCATATCCTTGGGATTCAACAGTGTAGTTTCATTTCCTTCTTTGAATAAAATTTCACCCGGCCCTGGTATTACTGGGCCAGGTTTTTCCGCCGACGCCGTCTTATTTAATATGTCTTCTGGTGAAGTAACAGTTGCATTTGAACTGGCTCGCTCTGAAATGATGCATATTTTTAATTTTTTTTTTGACCGTGCAAACCTTTTCTAAGTTTTGCATAATCCCCACAAAAACCACTATCATAGCCATTGAAGCTTGTACAAAAATTCGCGATCGCTTCAATAATTCTATTGTTTTTTGAAGATGGTAATTTCGTTTTCGAATTCGATATTACTAATAAAAACAGATTAGTAGTAATAGTAATTCTCAAAATAAAGTTAAATGATAAAATCATGTTGATAATCTCGTGATACGAGAAAAGTGATTGTTATCGCTTCAGTGATGAAGACAAAGGGTGCAGTTAGTGTAAAACTGAAACTGATTGTAAAAATGGAGATGAACAAGGCCAGGGGTTCAAAGTTCTTTCGAATCTGTATTAGAAAACTCGGAAAAATTTGAATAAGCTCACTTCGAGGGGCTGTTTTTTCTTTAATTATCTTAAAATAGCACCGAAAGACCAAAGTTTATAATTAGACTTTTAAAAAAATTCTGAGAATTTTGTATGTTTGATAAAATACTGTATCTGGCAAGCTTTTCAAATAAATTTAAATCAAATTTTTCATCACATTAAAAAAATATATATAAATAATTTAACCAATAGCGTGAAATTCTCGGATTTAAAACCCAACCACGTATTTAAACATCAACTTCCCCACGTCAATAATTTATATCTCAAGAATTGTATTAATCAAAATAGCAATGGCTCAGTCAAACACCACCACAACTACTCTCGTTGTCAAGTCTGAGGACCAGGAGGAAGTTCAAGAGGAGCACGTGCTTCGTCTCAGAGCACCACCGAGCCCACCGCACGTTACTTGGGCTGAAGGAGTTGTTGGTATGTTATTTGCTTTAAAAGTTTCAGATAACCTTACTTGAATTTCAGACAACGAACATATGGGTCGTCTGAAGTCCAACTGCTGCTGCATCTACGTGGCACCACGTCAATGGGATGATCCGTCCACTTGGGAGCCGAATGAGTACGAGACGGAGCACTGCAGAGGGCACACGTTGCCGGAGAGAAAGAAGAAGAAGGAGGATGGCGGAGATGAAGGAGATGATGAGAATAAGGAGAATAAGGACAATAAGGACAATAAGGACAATAAGGACAATAAGGACAATAACGGATGTGGTTGTGATCATTGCTGATGGAACTCCAAGCACAAGTCGTTCAATTTGAAAAGTATAAATGTCTAGTTTCGTTAGCATTTTTATATTCTAGCTAATAAAGCAGATGATTTGAAAGAAATAAGTTATGGCGGTGATTGCTTGTTCGTTTTTTAACTTGGTACGCTCAAAAAAATTATGTGCACATCGATGCGACTTCAGGGAATTGTGCCGCTCAATGTCCAATCTCCCGTTGGACGTGACAAACTCGTACATATTTTCGTAGTACGGTGTCCCGTGGAAGGGTCCTTGGGATGTGTTCATTGTGCCCGGCATATGCGCTGAATTTTGAATAACATCAGAAAGTATCATTAAACGTATTACTGCCCAATATTCTGAAATATGAAATTCTTAGCCTGAAGATTCAGCCTGACGACATTTATAGCAGTCCAACATTGTCGATGAAATCCGAAATTGCAGGTTCAATCATCTAGAATTTTTTATATGCAAACTGGTTGACCTCCTGAATTATAATAGTTGAAAAACGGGGTTTCAAAAATACATTTGAAGATTTACTGTAGGCTGGCCATATAGAGCTAAACTGGCTATATTTTTAATCCTTTAAAAATATAGCCAGTTTAGCTTTATATGGCCAGCCTAAATACACATGTTGCACAAAACTGTCAAAAAATAAGATGGTATTGGATTCCCACCACTTAACAAGCTACTGCATCTCCTCATGTAACTATCTTTTTGGCCTATTTTTGAGCACACATAGGTGCACACAAACAAAACAAACGATACGAGTAGAGAGACTAATACCTGGTGTCTTGTTGACTTTGCCGATTTGGTTGGGGGGAGCTTCTCCTTACTGCTTTGACTACTTGTTTAATTTCTGATTGAAAGAAGAACTTGATTTTGGTTCAATTTTTTGAACACTATTGATTTTTCAAAAATTCCACTTAACATCAGTGCGATTATCATGATTTTAATATATGCTATAAACTTTTATATATTGTTTCTTGTTCTCATTCCATCGACGCCTGCAGCAAATGGGCAAGAGGTAGCACCAGGTATGCCAATTATTTGCTTTGCTTGGGAAAATGTCTTCATTCAGATAGCTTATGGTGTGTAGAAGGAGAGAAAAAAATATTCTCACCTGTACAATGTCCTGCTGAAACGACGGAATGTTTCAAATTCACATGCACTGGGATTGAAGGTAGTATTTTTTAAATATTAATGGAACCTGAAAAATGAGCAAGTGTGTTGTCTCAATAATTTTTTTTCAAAATAATTTATTGATCTAAAATATAATAATACTTGTTTTATTTGAAATTTAATTTACTTACATAAGTTGGAACTTTTTAAAAGTGCTCAAAAATTTTCTGAAAATTGCCAGAAAAAATCCAACAATTTTCGAACAAATTTATGAGTCCTTTTTCAATTTTTCCATCTGAACGAAATAATATTTTCAGACTAAGCAATTTATATGATCGAGTTATTCACTGGGATGGGGGTTTTTTTTCTAAATTTTGAAATTCCGGAAAAGGTTCTCGACCTATTTCCAAACACCCAGGAAACCATCAAAAGTCTGCAAAAACAGGAATTCTGTAGGCCTTTAAAATAGGGAGAAAATGATCTGAAAAAACATTCAGATCGAAATTCTCGACAAAAAGTTTCTTGAAGTTAGATTTTTAGACATATTTGTTTCAAGTTATTATCACATTTATAACACGGAAAAAAATTATAAAGTGAAAATTCCGTTCAAGTTGGAAAAATTGAGTTCGCATTTTCTTGTAAACTTCAGTTTTATGAAAATTGTCATAAAAGCAAAAAGAGATGAATATGTTTAAAAGCAAATTGAAAAAAAAAAAACGTTATTTGTGTTATACACCAATTTCAATAAATTTTAGCCACTTTTGACTATTTTCAAGCTTAAACACTTTAATTTCAGAGCCATTCACTGCACGTGGATGTGGTCTTTCAGTGCTCCGATCCGCTGCTGGCCTCCCAAACGAATCCTGTCATCAGGCCCAATCGATTTGTGAACAAGTGGGGGGAGTTTCGGGTTGTCATACGTGTAATAACAAGCATATGTGTAACAGGTTTTCCAATTTTTCCATCATTTTTGTAATATTTTTGACATTATTTTCGGCTTTCATGTTCACTGGTTTTATTTTATAAATTCAAGCATAAATAATTGTTAACTTATCTTATATATTGAAAATTTAGTATATTACTGGTTTTTGAAATTTTCTCAGGTTTTTATCTGTAAAAAAATAGGCAATGAATTGTTAATCACAATTATCAGAATGCAGTGACTTGACCATTAATGCCATCGTCCAGCTCCTCCAATTTCTTCCATAAAGCTTCCTGTAACTCCTCATCTCTAGCTGTCTTCTTATCAATTTTATCGTTATCCCAGCAAGACTCCCAATATTTTCCAGAGATTTTTTCAACTTCTGGGTGAGTAGCACAGTATACTGTTGTCGCTGCCCCCTGGCTGCAGTTTTTTATACAAGGCGTTGAGAGAACAGTTAGCACCTTTCCGAGTGTAGAATCTCTTAAAACTTTTTTTTTCAATTTGACTCAGTTATGAAAAAGTTCCTACCTGAAAATGTCGGTTCTAACTCCATCCCCGGGATGCACGAAATATGTGCTAATTTCATTTTTATACTCATCTCTGTGTAATTTGAATGCAATCAGCATATCTGCCATTTTCGAAGCTCCATAAAGCTGAAGAGATGACGCAGAAGCTTTCTCTTCTTGAAGAATTTTCAACTTCTCAGTTATTCCCATAGATTTTTTGAAACCATGTCTGGAACTGAGAGTTGAAGAAAGTATTACAATTCTGGACGGCGCGGAGAGTCGAACCACTGGAAGCAGGATTCGGAGAAGATGGGATGTGAAAACGGAAATTGATTAATTTAGTGAAAAACACTTACTGTAAAATGAGCAAGGACATTAACACCGAAATGTGATTCAAGGCCATCTTTTGTCTTAGCAACAGCAGGTTGAAAGACTCCTGCATTGAGAATAAGTCCATGTATTGGCCTACAAAATTCGAGTTAAGAAGGAGTAGTGAATATGGGGAACAGGGGTAATTTTGCCGAATTCGCCGAATTAACGAATTTCAGAAATTCAATTTAAATCGGCAAAATTGTACGCATCCTATGAATGTTCCTACATCTAGTTTGAAAAGTAAACGAATTCTATGAAAATATCTAAAGAAAACGGCAAAACATTTCAAAAAGGAACAATTTTAAGTATTTCCATATTATAAAAAATTCCTCTAAACATTTCCGGCAATTTTGATATCCGGAATACAACAAATCGGCAATTTGCCGAAAATGAAAATTTCCAGCAAATCGGCAAACCGGCAATTTGCCGGAATTGAAAATTTTCGGCAAATCGGTAACCGGCAATTTTCCGATTTGTCAAACTTGTCGATGAAAAAATTTTCCGAAGGGCAATTGCCGGCCTCTCCTGATTCAAATTTTGAAGCATCAAACAGGTTTTTCACATTCACTACAATTTCTGCGAAGTACTTTTAAAAAACTCAAAACCAACCACTTTTTCTTCAAATACTCCTCTCCAGCTTTTCTAGCAGTCTTCAAATCGCTCAAATCGCAATAAATAATATCAACCTTCGCATCTGGCTTCTTCTCCAAAATTTTCCTTTTCTGGGTTTCCGATGCTCGTAAATTTCTATTGATTAAGACTACATGAGCTCCAGCCAAGGCCAGTACTTCTGCAGTATCAACACCGATTCCCGATGTGGTTCCAGTAATAGCATATGTTTTCCCTGCCACATCAATCCCTTTCAGAACCTGAAAATTTTGAGTAAAAATTATGAAAAAACTAAAAAATTCTTACTTCGTCAGCATACGTCCGGGAATGGAATTGACGAACTCTTTTTGTTTCGGGCATTTTTTTCGAATGTATAATAAGTATTTCAGAGCAATTTTCATTATTTCTTAAACACCTTTTTCCATCAGCACACAGGTTATCGTAACACATCTGCCAAAGTAATCATTTTGTGTGAGATAGTGTGTTGACACCGGAGACGCAGAAGCTAGTGTAGTCAGTGTTACTAGAGTTGGGCACGTTTTGACACAAATCATGGAAGGAAAACAACCTCTTAAAGTTCGAAAAGAGGGAGGTGAGTGGGCGGAGCGTTGGGTTGACTCTAGCCAACTTCAAGGCTGCAAGAAAAGTTATAAATCAACTTTTGTTCTTGTTTGCAATGCCTAAGTAGCTTTCAAAGGATACCAAAATTTTTATTGTCAAAAAAGGCGTCTTGAACCGCCATACATCAAAAAAAATGAAAAGCTTTGAAGGACTTATATCTGGGGACAATTTTGAGATTGTTTAAGTATTCGGCGTTCGACAATTTTAATACCTAATTGTTAATTAAAAAATTTTAAGAAACATTGTTCGTCAGAGTTGTCTGAAAAAATTTATACTTTTGAAGAAGAATATAAGATTGTTCATTTCAGTACAAAATAAGAAATTATTGGTAAAAACTCGATTTTTTTAAAAGCTAATCAAGTTTTGAAAACTTACTTGATAAAATTTCAAGAAAAAATAACTAAATTTTCAAATGTAAGATAAAATTTTACATGAAAATTCCTTTATAAATTTATTTTCCAACAAAAATCCTAACTATAATCGATCAAAAGGTTATTTTCCAATTCCTAGACCACTCGATACTCCAATCGGTCCGACTCCCGGTATTCCAACTCCCACACCACTGCTAATTCCAAATAGTCCTCCATTTCCCAACCCTAGGCCTCCAAGACCTCCACCACTGGCCGCCTGCCTGGGAGCAGGAGTTGTTGTCTGGCTCACGAACTTCCGTTCCCACTTGTCATCGTCTTCCCAGTCTTCTTCCTTTTTCGAACTTTTCGATGCTTCTGCCACTTCTTCCGAGTTTGGAGGTAATGGAAATTCATCATCGTCTTCTTCTATAGGTTTTTTCTTATGATGGGCTACTAAAATTAAAAACGAAAATTTAGTTTTAATATATATTCAGTCACCCTTCTCCTCATCGTCCTCCTCGTCTGAAAACCTGAATTTCTTCTTATTTTTCTTCTTCTTGTTCTTTTTTCGGTGTTTCTTTCTTTTTTTCATACCACATTCATCATCCTCTTCACACATACTCTCTTGATGATCTAAACAATGTCCATTACAGCCGTAGCCGTGGTGATAATACATTTCATGAGGATGTGTGTAAGGTCTGAAAAAGATATTAATCAAGAAATTAAATAACGTTTAACTTACTGGCAAAAACTTTGACAATTGCAGGATTGATAGATGTTTGGATGGTTACAGGCATATCCAGTCATCGAACCATAAAATGCTAAACAATTCAACTTATTTTTAAATTATTTCAAAATTAAGGAAGTCTTACTACAAAGAACGCTTGAAATCAGAACAATTGAATAACATAGCAGAATGTCTTGAACTCTTTTCATTTTGATAATTACATTAACCTCACTAGATGGACACGTATTTTATACCACGGGTCATCAAGGTCAACTTTTTGTCTAGAATCTTGAAAGTGAGAAAAACAGTTTATTGTTTTCATGGAAAACAACGCGAAAACAATGCAAAAATACAAAAGTATGAGATCAATCAAAATGTACTGAAGAGACGTAGATGTAAGAAGCAATTGTTACTTTGTTACTTTCCAATTCCAAGCCCACTCGAAACTCCAATCGGTCCGACTCCTGGTACACCAACTCCAACACCACTGCTAATTCCAAAGAGTCCACCATTTCCTAGACCAAGTCCTCCAAGGCCACCACCAGCTGGAGCAACTGGCTGAGGTTGTACTACACGTGGAGGTAAGGTTGTCTTTCTTCGCATTGCTGCCTCAATTTCTTCACTTGTGATTTCAGGAAACTCTTCTGAATCCAGTTTTTCTTCGGCTTTGGTATGCGTCGATTCGGTGACAAATTTCTTTTCCCAGAGGTCCTGTAATGGTGAATTTATTTTATTAGTACAATGAGTAATAGATATTATTTTCATTTATTTTGAAACCTACTTTTATTGAAAACAACAATAACGTATTGAAAATAATCCTACCTCATTCTCCCAGGAACTATCAGTTTTTGTAGTTTCAGTGACTCTTGGTTTCTCCTCAATAAATCCTTGCTCCTCACTGTGAACCCTCGAAATTTTTGCACTCTTTCTTGGTGGTGGTGGTGGAAGATCCTCGTCCTCGTCGGAGTCAAATCTGAACTTTCTACGTGGCTTCTTGTGTTTATGGTGGCGCCGTCTAGGATAATAGCCACCGCCACTGCCTCCAGAACATCCTGATGAGTACCCACAGGGGCTTTGGTAGTACTGTGGTTGTTGCTGCATGTATCCACTACAGAATGATGGGCAATTACATTGGGAGTAGAGTTGGGGCTGGTTGCAAGCGTAGCCGCTCATGCTCCATGCTGGAAGCGGGTGAAGATTGACGTTAAAGTATAATCAAAATAGTAATAAAGTATCATTAAAGGATCATTGATGTATCATTAATGTAAGTATTAAAGCATCAGGGTGGGCGGAACTTAAATTTTTGGCAATTCGACAATTCGACGATCTATATTTTGATTTTAACATAACTTTAATTATCTATAATAGTAACTTTAGTGCAACATATAAAATAATCATTCTCTACTCACTTGCAGCAACAGCTCCGAATATTGACACTAATAGTAATAGTTTACAGGTACTGGACATTTGAAATTTTTATTAAAAATAAAGAAAATCTCTACAATTTCCCTTCTTTTATGCTGTCAAACTGACACAATAATTGTGTAACAATAGGCTTCCTTTGTTTCGAGAAAAGAAATGGTCACTTGATAACATTGAGGCTTTCTAATTTACACTGATAATCAAAAATATTTAGAGGTCATTTTTGGGAAATAAATGGACAATAGAAGTTTTATTGATCATTGGTTCCGATTTATGCAATTTATCAGTTTTATAGTTAGCGAATCAAGATTTTTAAAAGAAAAAAGTATAGCTATAGTTTTAAAATTTTCTAATCACTCAAAGCGTATTGACTCAGAGCCATTTTTTCTGTTTGAATTTCATTGGTGGTATTCTCTAAAAAATTGTACAAATTTTTAAAAACATACAAACTATTTTAGTATGAGAAAAAATACCTTTAAAAACTTTATTCACAGACAGGTGAAAACTTGAAATCAATTTTGGATTTTTCATACACATAACTTTACAAACAAAATCAGAAGGTATCAATTGATCCATTGATTCGATCATCAATTTGCTCCAATTTCTTCCACAAAGTATAGCTATAGTTTTTAAAAGTATAGCTATAGTTTTAAAATTTTCTAATCACTCAAAGCGTATTGACTCAGAGCCATTTTTTCTGTTTGAATTTCATTGGTGGTATTCTCTAAAAAATTGTACAAATTTTTAAAAACATACAAACTATTTTAGTATGAGAAAAAATACCTTTAAAAACTTTATTCACAGACAGGTGAAAACTTGAAATCAATTTTGGATTTTTCATACACATAACTTTACAAACAAAATCAGAAGGTATCAATTGATCCATTGATTCGATCATCAATTTGCTCCAATTTCTTCCACAACGCTTCCTGTAACTCCTCATCTCTAGCTGTCTTCTTATCAATTTTATCGTTATCCCAGCAAGACTCCCAATATTTTCCAGAGATTTTTTCAACTTCTGGGTGAGTAGCACAGTATACTGTAGTTGCTGCTCCTTGACTAGCGTTCTTTGTGAATGGTGTGGTGACGAATCCGATGAATTTTCCAAGTAGGGAGTTTCTGAAATTTTCAAAATTATAAGGAAGGCTGTATTCACAACAAATTCAAATTACCTGAAAATATCAGTTCTGACTCCACTTCCAGGGTGCACGGAATATGTGCTAATTCCATTTTTATACTCATCTCTGTGCAATTTGAATGCAATCAACATATCTGCCATCTTTGAAGCTCCGTACATCTGAAGTGTGGACGCCGACGAATCTTCTCCTTGGAGAATACTCATCTTTTCAGAAATCCCCATAGATTTTTTGAAACCGTGTTTGGAACTCAAAGTTGAGGAGAGGAAGACTACTCTGGATGGAGCGGAGCGACGAACAACCGGGAGAAGGATGCGAAGAAGCTGAACAGAAAACGTAATTTTTATAGAAAAACTATTTGACATACTGTAAAATGAGCAACTACATTGACACCATAATGGGATTCGAATCCATCTTTGGTTTTTGCAGCTGCTGGGCGGAATACTCCGGCATTCAGGATTAGTCCGTGGATTGGCCTGATATAACGATGAATTAATTTTATTTAGGGGTTTTTCGGATTTTTTTTGCCATTTTGCCGGTTTTGATTCTTACCAGCATGAAGACGTTTTAGGCATATGACAAAAATCGGCATAATTCGGAAGAATGCTTCTCTCTAGAGAAATACCAAAAAAGTTGACATTATGCATTTGTATAAATCGTTATAATTCGAAAATTGGTGAATTATAATCGTTCTAAAAATCAGCTCACTTACCAATTTTTAGCCAAATAATCCTCTCCCGCTTTGCGTACTGTCTTCAAGTCACTGAGGTCACAGAAAATAATATCGACTTTCGCACTCGGCTTCTTCTCCAAAATTCTCTTCTTCTGATTTTCCGACTCGTGCAGGTTCCTGTTCATCAAAACGACATGTGCTCCTGCTAAGGCCAGAACTTCGGCTGTGTTTATTCCAATTCCAGATGTTGTTCCTGTGATTGCAAATGTTTTTCCTGAGACGTCAATGCCTTTTAGAACCTGGAAATTTTAAAGTAATAAGTTAACAGTTTTTATTTAAAGATTATGACAAACAATGCTTTATCGCAGTTGAAAAGTTAAAAAAAAACTTTTTTAATTTTTCTTCATGATTTTGAATTAATGAAATTATTAAGAATTCACAGTATGTAAGTAAAATAATTTTTTTAGGGTTTACCTCAAAAGCATGAGTTCTTGAATGAAACAAACGGACTCGATTCGCTTGGGACATTTTTGTTTTAGACAACTGTAGAAAAAGTAGACCAAAAAGTGGATCTGATGAGATCAAAATGTACCCACCCGATCCTTTTATACTCCTTCCCATCGTCATCCCTTTCCTGATGGTCTCCTCGCACCTGTTAATGTCATCTTCTGGTGAGACAGTGTTTGTAGTCGAGAGAGACATCATGTGTAGTCTTGTAGTGGGAGTAACATGGTTACGATTAGGAAGAAATATTTGCAGTATGATTGTTCTTTCTCATTTCATTATAAAGGTGGAGGGTAATAAGGTGAAAAATTGTTATGTCCCAATGTTTTTTTTTTAATGAATGCCGTATATTTTGTCTTGCATCCCCATTGCTCTAGTTTAAGCACATCTCGGTTGGCTTTGGCTGTATCAACTTTTTTTTTCAACTACGAAACTATTGAAAAAAGCATTTGACACGTGTATCACTTTTATAAGTACTTTCATAAACTCAAAGACAACTGGAATAAGAGCTGTCGAAGTAGAAAGGGTACTTTCAGTAACTATTAACTATTACAGTAACCTTTTTGAGCTTGAATTTCAAAATGTTTGGAGTGTTAACAGAATTTTTGCATTTTGAATGAACAAGAATCTTCCGATTTTTCATACATGTCATAAAAGTTTTTTAGAATGTATAAACATTAGAAACACATTTTGTAAGTTTCAGACGTTTCTGACAAAAATGATTTTATTTTATTTTATCGGTTTTCCTTTTGAAAAATGTTCGAATCTAATAGTTATCTAATTTGTTTTCAATTTGAGTTGACATTATGAATTTTAATTTCTAGATAGTCAAATTTAATTTCCAAAACTTCAACCATACACATTTCCCAAAAAATTTTACCAAATGAATATTACAGGAATTACCGATTTTCCGAATTTGCCGAAACGCGGCAATTGCCGAGAATTTTCGGCAAATTATGGTTTTGCACATCTTTTTTTCGAAATTTCAGAATTTCAATTTCAATCGGCAAAATTGTCCTACATCTATTTTGAAAAGTAAGCGAGAAAAAAAAGTAACTCAGAAGGAAGGCAGCATTGTCAGGTAATGTTATTCCTCACTTACAGTCTAGCACCCGACTCTCGATCACTGTTACAATTTCGAAAGTACTCGAGTGGAGTCGAACTTTGGATTGCTGCACGCCAGGCGCGCCTGTTGCCTCGACTCCACAACTCAAACCGCAACTCATCGGTCTATAGGGCGTACATGTTACGTTTGCAAAAAAACAGTGAGACCGAGAGAAATATGTATCAAGAGAAAGGAGGTGCATATTAGCGAATCAGGCAGATATAAGAGAATTAGACGAAAAAGAAGAAATCTATCTAGCCGAAAATGATGACAATTCAGAAGGCACGTTTTTCATGGAATCTGATTGAACTGTATTTGTAGAATATCACGTACACAGAAACTGTACTTTGTGTTCGAACACATCAAGATCAGTGGTGTACTTTCTGGAAATTTCAAAAGAATTATTACTCAGACGCGAAATTTTTTTGATTTATGCTCAAAAATAAGGTATCCGGTCTCGACCCGACAAAATCTTGTTACAAAAGATAAAGGGCGAGCTCTTAAAGAGTACTGTAGTCTCAAACTTTCGTTGACGCGGAATTTTCGTCAATTTTTCAGAGTTTGATAATTTTTTGTTTATTAAAATCTCAACAAACCGTAAAAAAATGTAAAATCGATTGAAAATTGAAATTACAGTACTCTTTAAAGGCGCACACCTTTTCGAATTTAACAAAAATTGATGTGGCGAGACCGGGTAACGTATTTTCGCCGAAAAATTGTTGAATTTAAGATAATTTTATGCAAGTATGGGAGTATTATGAAAGATTGTTAAATGTTTTTTATCTGAATTTTTACGATTGGGTTGGCTGTAAGAATTTTAAGATGTTTTTTTTTTAACTTTCAGATTGTATTTTTTACCAGGGGTGGGCGGAAACCGTTTTTTTCCGACAAACGACAAATAGGTAATTTGCAGAAAATGACAATTTCCGGCAAATCGGCAAACCGGATCTATTTGCCGAAAAACGGCAATTGCAGAAATTTTCGGCAAATTGTGGTTTAGCACACTTTTTCGGGAAATTTCAGAATTTCTCTTTTAATCGGCAAAATTGTACTTATCATGAATGCTCCTACATCTATTCTGAAAAGTAAGCAAATTCTATGAAAATAATATTAATTTTCAAAATGGCTCAGTTTTAAGTATTTCCGTCTTAAAAAACACACTTCCGGCAAATTGACATCCGGCAATTTGCGGGAATTGAGAAATTCCGGCAAATTGGGAAACCGGCATTTTGTTGACTTGCCAAATTTGCGGAGAAAAGCTTGCCAAACGGCAATGGCCGCCCACCTCTGATTCCTACCTCTAAAGAGCTCTGAAAAGAAAAATTGCAAGAATCCGCTTCTGGAGCTATTCTATCGGCCTTCAGTTGGGTTCTTGAAAATATATTCACCTAAAATATTTCAGAATAGGTGCACATGTTTCCAGATGCACATGTCTTCTGGTGTTCCCCCTTTCAGAAATAATAAAATTCCATAAAACAATCTTCAATATGTCACGTACTCACTTTGATCTTATCATCCTCTCGATTAGCAGTTCAGATCATAGAACAGACTATTTGAGACACAGACACCCAATCAAATGTTTTCAAGTGATGATTTCCTAGTTCTCATCATATGGAGCAAATATGGGCGGTGCTTATAGTCCAAAAACACACGTTCATTTCACAGCGGATGGAAGTATAAAAGGTGAAGTTTGGAATCTGATGAAACATGTCTTCTGGTTTTGCACTTTTTTGTAGAAATTGTTACCTCAAGTGTGAAAGTACTTTACTAATGTGTTCCCGGCGAAAAATGATTTTAATTGGACCGTCTTTTTTTCATAGAAACCATCCAGAATTCCAGTAGTGAAAGTTCACAAGTTTCAGATAAATTTTAGGGTATTTACAGTAAAAGAAACTAAATAATTTTTTTGAAAATTTCAAAAATCTCGGATATTTTAATTGTTAAATTCGATCATCTTACAATTAGACTTCTATTAGTAAAGGCGCACACTATTTTTATCAGCTTTATTAAAGATAGGGATTCCATTTAGGCTTTAAAAAGGCAGGCGTCAAGCCCTGAAACCGAGCCTGCTTACCATGGATGCCCTACTCAATCGTAAATCGAAATAAAATAATATGTATAACTAATTTTCAAAGGTTTGTATTACGGGAACACAGTTCTGAGAATGCGCATTTACGGGCTCGATTTTTGAAATTCTGTTCATAAATAAATTATTTTAACTCATTCCGAAAATCGTGCCCGTAAATCGACACCATCACTACAGTAATCACTGAAAGAATAGTTTTCGCTACGTGATATTTTGTGCGTCAAATATGGTGTGCAAAACGCATTTTCAGAATTTTGTGTTCCCGTAATATCAATTTGATCTTCCGCGTCTACCAATAGATCAAATTACTTTGATACCAAGAAAAATGATGACAATAACTGCCGCCCGCCCTTATCGTTTACTCATCTCGCACGTATTATTGTTTTCTACCTGATTGGTCTTCATTTCTTATCACTATCGTTATATCTTTTCGTTAATTTTGTTCTTATTCTTTTTTATTACGCTTTTTGTTGAAAAGTTCGTCTTTTTGCAACATTATAGTGTAGTGGATTTAATTACTCCCTTTATTTGAATTCCTGCGAAAAATCTTTTTAAAACTCTTATTCCATTTTTTTTTTCAGAGTATTAGTTATCCTCTGCCAATCAACTCATCATGTCCCGCGAACTTATGGTCGAAACCGGTGGTGAGCTCATCGGAAACACCCCACTCCTGAAGCTCAACAAGATCGGAAAGGATCTCGGTGCATCGATTGCCGTCAAGGTAGAGTACATGAACCCTGCCTGCTCGGTCAAGGATCGTATCGCGTTCAACATGATCGACACAGCTGAGAAGGCCGGGCTCATCACCCCCGGCAAAACTGTGCTCATTGAGCCAACCAGTGGAAACATGGGAATTGCGTTGGCCTACTGCGGAAAACTTCGTGGGTACAAAGTTATTCTTACGATGCCAGCGTCGATGAGTATTGAGAGAAGGTGTCTGTTAAAGGCCTACGGTGCTGAGGTGATTCTTACCGATCCAGCGACCGCGGTCAAAGGAGCTGTCCAAAGAGCCGAAGAGCTTCGCGATGTGATTCCAAATGCGTATATCTTGAACCAATTCGGAAATCCAGCAAATCCAGAAGCCCATTATAAGACTACAGGACCAGAAATTTGGAGGCAGACACAGGGCAAGGTTGATATCGTATGCTTCGGAGTTGGATCAGGTGGAACTTGCACTGGAGTCGGACGATTCTTGAAGGAGAAGAACCCAAGTGTTCAAGTGTTCCCAGTTGAGCCATTTGAGAGTTCTGTGATCAATGGACTTCCACATAGCCCACACAAAATTCAAGGTGAGCATTTTTTTTCCAAATTTTCGGGGCTGGGGAATTGTAAATCAAACAAAAAAAAGTCGATGCACCATGTCAAAAACGGTTATATTTTCTATTTCCAGGCATGGGAACCGGAATGATTCCTGACATCCTCGACTTGACCCTTTTCTCCGAGGCTCTGCGAGTTCATTCCGATGATGCTATTGCAATGGCCAAGAAGCTTGCCGACGAGGAGTCGATTTTGGGTGGAATCTCGTCTGGAGCCAACGTGTGCGCTGCAGTTCAGTTGGCCAAGCGACCGGAGAATAAGGGGAAACTAATTGTCACCACAGTTAACAGTTTTGGAGAACGCTATCTGTAAGTTTTATATTCAATATTATTGCAGAATTTTCAGTTTTTTCCATGAAAAAAATGTAGGGCTTTCATGGGCGGTAGGCGCGGTTTCAGGACCTGACGCCTGCCTCCAACCTCGAAAGTAATAATTTAACAATGAAATTAAACTCCAAATAGACCTTCCCAAAAACTGTAAAAACCCGAAAAATTGAAAAAGTTCAAGAAAATTCGAAAGCCAAGAATTGGGCGGGGCTCAATTTTGGTCACATTGGGTAAATGTTGTTTCTATAATTTGAAAATATAAAACTTTCTCGGGAATCTTTGTCTCAGATATTAAATATTTCAAAATAAGCCCCGCCCAATACTTGGCTATTTCAGTTCAACCGCCCTCTACGCCGAGCTCCGTGATAACGCCGCCAACATGAAACAGTTGAACCTCGACGATTCCATCAAGATTGCCAAAGAATACCTAGGAATTTAAACTTTCGAATTTCATATTGTGTGAAAATGTTTCATTCCAAAAAATGTTGTTTTGGAAAATAAATAAATTTATTTAAAAAAGACATGAATATTACACATTTCGTACAATGAAAAGACTTCAAAAACCCGGATAAACTATGAATCACTGAAAATTGAGTGGGTGTGGGGAAGGGTGAACACAGACAATTCGAAGAGGGGTGGGGGAAGAAAAATGAGAAGAGGCAAGTTTATAGTTCAGAGGGGAAATGAGAAGAAGAAGAAAAGACCGATAACAAAAATTATGAAACAAGAATAAAGAAGAAGAAGAAAACTATTTTTCAAAAGTAAATCTTCGGATTCACTTCAAGAATTTTTGAAAAAAAAGTTAATGCACATGAAACAAATAATTAAATAATCTTCTGTCCAGTGCCCAGAAGTGTATAAACCATAGCTCCAACAACACACTGAGCCGCCGTCACAACGAACACGTACGACCAGTTGTTATTCGTGGCTTCCAGGATGTGACCAGCAATGTAGACACCGACGAATCCGGTGATGGCGCCGCAGGCATTGAAAACTCCTGAAAAATGGTTATTTTAATATAACTTCTTTTTTGTTTTTTTCAGGCATCAATCTGGTGGGATTCCGGATCTAAAAAAATATTTTTTCGCCAAATCAGCAATTTGCTAGAAATGCAAAGTTTGATATTTTTGGCAATCAGAAAAAACTTTCGTGCTCATGTTCAGAAGAAGTCTACCCTTACCAAAAACAGATCCCGCATGATTTGGTGCAAAATCGTGTGGATTTACGGAAACACCACCGTGGTGTAGCCCTCTGGCAGCCATTGCCATAGTGAATATGATCAATGATATCCAGAACGATGATGTCATTGGTACTAGCATCAAACAGAATGCGATTCCCAGTAGACTGGCTCCTTCCATCAATTTTCTCGTATAGGTCACAGTTTTTCCCTCGGACAGCGCACGAGACGCCATCACTGGGGCCACCAATGAGGTGACAACGATCGCCAACGATGGTACCACATTGTATACAAAACCCTTCGCAGTCGGGAATGTCTCGTGGAAATACGATGGGAGCCAGTTGAACAGAATCGAATACGAGTTGCCGCCAGTGTACTGAGCAACTGCGGCAGCCCAGAAAGCAGGATGACGGAACAGGGTTCCCCATGGAACCGATGGGCATGGTGATGTGGCGGCGAGATGAGATTCAATTGTGTCCTGAAAGAAGAAAAATGGTTTGATCTACGAGATTATAAGAAATTTCGAAAAATTCCAAAAAATCGCCAACATCGGGAACATTTTTAAAGCGATGTCAAGATTTAAAAAAAATCAAAACTAGTCGAAATTACTAGATTTTGCAACTACCGGAAATTTAATTTTCACTCAATTTTCACTTTTTATTGCATATTTTAATTGTTCAGGTGCATGTTTCAGATTTTATCGACTGAAAATGTACCTAAATTTACATAGAACCGCGTTTTGAAGGAACAAAATATGCTGTTTTTTTTTGTTTTTTTTTATTCAAAATTTTAATTTTGTTTTTTTCTAAACTTCAAAAAGCTTCTATATAATGCATTAATAATGCACTAATTTTTATTCGAATTTTTTTTTCAAAACTTTGAAACACTATAAACAATTTCTGAAAACTTTCTAACGGTCCAGAAATATTTATATAATAATTTTTTTTCTCATTTTTTTTTATTTTAAAAGTTATCGAAAAGTGTGAAATATCAAAAAAAAAATTCAAAACGCTTCTCTCGGACGATTCTTGAAGGAGAAGAACCCAAGTGTTCAAGTCTCTTCAAGATTTATTTTTTGGCAAGAACTTCCTGTCCAAATTTGGCTCAAAATATTGACTTGAGGCCAATTTGTTTTTTTTTTCTCTTTTTCAATAATTTCTCGAATTTCTTTAATTCCTCACATGTTTCTTATCGAGAAGAACTTCTTCATCTGGCAGTGGGGAACTTCTTCCGCCCGGTCCTTTTGCTCTATCCAAAACCCATCGGAACACCCAGCACCAGATAAGTGAGATTATTCCAACAAATTGAAATAATGCTCTCCATCCGATCCACTCGATCAGGATGCTTCCAATTGCACCGGCAAGCACTGTTCCCCAATGTGAACCTGGAAATTCAAAATTAAAAAAAAGACTAATATTTGAAAAAATACTTTTTAATCAATTTGTTGTCCTATTTATGAGTTTCAGATTTCTTGTGAATAAATTAATGTCCAAAAATGATCAAAAAATCGTAACTTTTCGGCGATATCCTTGATTTCAACCACAAACAAAAATCTACACGAGCCCTGCGTAAATCTACAAGAGTCTGCGTAAATCTACAGAGCACTGCGTAAGACCACATGAGCCTGCGTAAATCTACATGAGAGATGCGTAAATCTACAAGAGGCCTGCGTAAATTTACGAGCGTCTTAAGTAAATCCACACAAGTTTTGAACACTCGGGATTTTTAGGGAATAAATCCCATACCTGCTAAAACTATTCCAAAAACTCGTCCCTTGTCCGCCGCGGCAAGATGTTTGGATACAATAGACGCTAGAGACGGAATATGAAAAGCCTGGCAGACTCCTGTTAAAATCCGCACCGCCAGAAGAACCACAAGCGGGTAATTTGTCCAATATGCGAAATCGAATAAGTGTGGAGTGAAAAATGTGAGCATTGTCCACGCTAGACTAGAGTACGGGAGAATCTGGAATTTTTTTAAAAAATTGTTTAAAATTAAACTGTTGAAATTTAAACTTTTTCTGCTCCATACTTGTCTGCTATCCGTCCAGCGAAAACTTGTGTCAAAGCATATCCCCAGAAAAAGCATGAGAGCACGGTACCCTGGAAAATTAGTTTTAAAAAAATTGAATGAAAATTTTTTTAGAAGGAAAATTGAAGATCTTACCGAATCCGTTTTATTCCATGCAAACTCCTTCGCTACAGCTGCAGCACTAATCGGTAAACTTGCGCGAGACGCGTATAAAACACACGTGCCGCTGAACATTGTGATCGTCCACATTCGAGATTCCGCTCTGAAAAAAATTGTTTTAAAAAATTATTTTTACAATTTTTAGAGAAAAACTTGACCAACCTTGTCCAAATTTTGCCTAACGGAGGCTCATATTCACCAGGCCTTTTCAGCATTTTGATCTGAAAGTCTAGACGTTACTGGGGGGAAACGAAAGTTAAACAAATAAATTTTTAAAAGAGTGAAATGACAATTTTCAAAAAACGAGTAGAAAAGAAGAAATAGGACGAGACGCAGAAAGAATGAAAAACACACATAAACGTGGCGACTAGTGCATAATATAAGGGATGAATGGGGAAACGCCGACGGACAAACGTTTTCACTTTCTTTTTCTTTTTTTTTTTTTTTTTGAAAGTGACGAATCTAACCCGTGGGAAATGGGGAAAACTGATAAGCATGCTTGTAAATTATTGGAGAGGACATATTATAATCAAAAACACTTTTAAAAATCATGAAATACTCAAAAAATTAAAAAATTGCGTGGAAATAAAATATTTTCTGTAAAAAATTAAATATGTTAAATCGACTTTTCCGAGAGGAGTACACCGTGTCGTCTCTTCCAGTCGGATCCTTCACACCGGAAAGTGAGCGCGCCTTTAATTTTGTCATTGTTTTATTTTATTTTTTCGCTAAATAATTTATAAATTAAGTACGACTAAATAGTGCCTTTCAAAGAGTTTTCTTCTCAAAAATATAGAAATAAGGCTTCCGCACAAATTCCAAATTCCGGAATTCTAAAAATTGTGTATTCGTCGAGAGGACAGCGCGTAATGAGAAGGGATTTAAGATTGAGATTGAGATCTTGAGATTAAATTCGCGTTTTCCTATTCCCGAAGCTTTATAGGAAAGAATTAAAAGTCCAGGGTACATTTAAAAATAAAAATTTGCAAGAAAAAAGTCTAAATTATTTAGAAATTTGTTGCGAAATCTTGAAACATTTCGAAATGAAGCGGTGCTCTGCAGAAGTGGAGTTTTCGAGTTTTATATCCTAAAAAACTTTAATTTTTCGTTTCCACAGCCTCAAGACAATTCTCCTTTCACAATTTACACGAAATTTGCCAATTCTCGCCACGTCTAGTTTCAAAAAACACCAAAAACGCGCCAGTGTGTGCCCGCTTGGCGCATTTGGTGACCGCCCGCGAACGTTTTGTCATCGTTCGAATGAAATCGTTCATTTTTCGCTGTTCCTTCTACATTTTAATCTTTTTTCGAACTTTATAAAACTATAATTTCAGGAAATAATGCCTATTGTCAATGTTAAATGGCAAAAGGAGAAATATGTTGTGGAAGTCGACACCTCAGCACCTCCGATGGTGTTCAAAGCGCAACTTTTCGCTTTAACACAGGTGGTACCTGAACGGCAGAAGGTAGTGATTATGGGACGCACACTGGGCGATGATGACTGGGAAGGAATCACTATCAAGGAGAATATGACGATTATGATGATGGGATCGTGAGTTATTGGCTAAGTTTTTAAAAAATTACAATATTGTTTTCAGTGTTGGTGAAATTCCGAAGCCTCCCACTGTGCTCGAAAAGAAACAAGCAAACCGGGATAAACAAGCCGAAGAGATTTCAGCGCTCTATCCATGTGGGCTCGCTAATCTCGGAAACACGTGTTATTTCAACTCGTGTGTGCAAATGCTCAAAGAAGTCAACGAGCTGGTTCTGAAGCCTGCCGAGGAGATGAGAATCCGTGAGCATAATGATCGTCTGTGCCATAATCTTGCTACACTCTTCAATAGTCTTCGCGATAAGGATAGAGCTCTTCGCAGCAAGGGAGAGCCGATCAAGCCGTTCGCAGCGATTCTTGTAGGTGGTTCAATATTTTGAGCTCAAAATCACCTTAAAAAACCAGATTTCTGAAGAATATTCGAAAAATTGACATTTATATGAGCTAAAATCTCGAATACGACTCAGAAAAGTTAGCAAAATTTGAGATTTCAGCTAACATTTGGCGTTTTTTTTTCTCTTTTTCATGAAAATCGGTCTTTTGGGGTAATTTTAAGCAAAAAGGCCAAATTTCATACCGAAGTGAGATAAATTACGAAGACGAACAAGATCAATTTGCGATCACTGTGACACTGTAAAATATGCGAAGTTCGAGATTTCAGTTCAAATTAGGCTGTTTTGAGACAACTTTTGAGTATAATATAGCCCGAAAAATCTATATAAAATATTTTTCAGACTCTCTCCGACAGTTTTCCTCAATTCGAAAAGTTCAAACAACAGGATGCCAACGAATGTCTCGTATCGATCATGAGCAACGTCACGAGAATTTATGGATTGTCCGGGTGGAATATTGAATCACTTTTCCGAATCCAGACAGAGACCACGATGAAGTGTCTGGAAAGTGACGAAGTTTCTGAGAAAAAAGTGGAGCGGAACAATCAGTTGACTTGCTATGTGAATCAAGACGTTCGATTTTTGCAAACTGGAATTAAAGCTGGATTTGAAGAGGAAATGACGAGAAATAGTGAAGAACTTAATAGAGATGCGAAATGGCAGAAAAATACTCAAATCTCGCGTCTTCCAAAATACCTCACTGTGAATATCAATCGATTCTTCTACAAGGAAAGCACCAAGACCAACGCGAAAATTCTGAAATCCGTCCAATTCCCCATGCAATTAGACACCTATGACTTGTGCAGTCAGGAACTCAAGGATAAACTTGTTGCTCGACGAGCTGATATCAAATTGGAGGAGGATGCGAAGCTGGAGCGAGAGCTGAGGAAGAAGGTGTTGGACAAAGAGCAAGGCGATAAGATTTTCGATGATGGAGTTGCTCTGCCTACCGCTTTCGAAGATGATGCAGGATCGAACAACTCTGGATTTTATGATCTCAAGGTAGACAGCGTGAAGCTTGAATATTAAAAAAAACACTTCAATTTGAACAAAATCTGGAAAAAAATTATGAAAAATTGATAAAAATTCTGATTATTATAAAATTTAAGTATTTTTTTTAAATATAGGTATTTAATTTTTCTAAATAGTTTTTCATCAAAATACAATAAGAAATCGTTAAAAATCCCGCTACAATTTTTTTTGTCGGCAAATTCGTCAAATAGGCAAATCGCCGATTTGCCGTTCGCCGGATATACCTGAAATGCCTGAAAGATTTGTTTGAAATGTTTATACGGATTTTTTTATGAGTCGGAAACAGGGGTGTGCGGATAACCGATTTTTTCGGCTAACGGATAAATCGGCTTATGCCGATTTTGTGAGAATTGGCTAACGGCTAATTTCAAAATTTTCGGCTAACGGCTAATTCGGCTAATCTCAGTCATTCAAATCGGCTAATTTTCGGATAATTCGGAAAATATTCATTTGGTTAAGTTTTTTTTGTCCATTCTGTTAATTCAAGTTTTGGGTTAATTTTTTCACTGTTATTGAGCAAATTCAGGGATAAACGACTGTTCAAATAGGATAAAATCATACAAATTCACCACATTTTGTTTTCCAAAAAAATATGTTAGTTGAATTAGCCGAAATAGCCGATCGGCGAATTCGGCTAAATCGGCTATTATCCGCACACCCCTGGTCGGAAACAAACTGTGCCTTTTTGAAAAATTACCGTTTTCTCTAGATATTTTCATAGAATTTGCTTACTTTCAAAATAAACGTAGGGACATTCATAGGATACGTACAATTCTGCAAATTTGAATTGAATTACTGAAATTTCCAAAAAAATTGGTGCAAAACCTCAATTTGCCGGTTTGCCGGATAAAAATCGTTTGCCGCTGACCCCTGATTTATACCTAAAAATATAAAGTAAAAAATGTTATTAAAATCATGTTTCCAGGGAATCATCACCCACAAAGGCCGATCCTCTCAAGATGGTCACTACGTCGCCTGGATGCGATCATCTGAAGACGGCAAGTGGCGTCTTTTTGACGATGAGCATGTCACTGTTGTCGACGAGGAAGCCATTCTGAAAACGTCTGGAGGTGGTGATTGGCACAGTGCCTACGTTCTTCTCTACGAGGCCCGTGTCATCAAGCAATTCCCTGAACTTCCACCAGCACCAGTACCGACTGAAGTTGCCGCTGATACTGCTGAGCCAATGGAAGTATCGGAGAAGCAATAAGACTCATATTGTGCCTCATTTTTTCCGGTTATTCTCCGAATTTTCCCTTTTCGAAAAATTATTTATTCCTGTTTTCAGTAATTTTATCCTAATTTTCAGACCCAATTCAAGTTATTTGTATACCTTCCCCGTTCTTTTTTCTTCGTTCCACTGGAAAATGTCTGTATTTGATCGAATGTGATTATTATTGATAAGTAAATCATCATCACGCCCAAAGTTCTACAACACACGATGATTTTTCCTGGGTACTAAAATTTTTTATATGTTTTAGCTATAGGCTCAAAAGTTGAACCTATTCTGGGCGCGGTTTTGAATTTCATTTTAGAAAATGTACTTTAGTTTCCCCTGCTACCTACAACATACAAAAAAATTTGTCAGCATTTCCTGATTGGTCTGATTGAAGCTGAAACGAAAAAGACCATTTTTGAAATCCCATTGTATGTGCGGTAAATATACGGCGGCAGGTCTCGACACGACAAATTTTTGTTACATGCAAAATGTTGTGCGCCTTTAAACAATACTGTAATTTCACTATTTATCGACTTTTCGTTGTTCTTTTGATAAAAATAAATTTTATTTGATGATAAACATGAATAAAACAAGAAAAACATTTGAATTCTAACATTTCGTGGGAAAAAGTATAAAAACTCGATGAAAATTTCAAAAAGTGAAATTGCAGTATCCTTTAAAGGAGCTCACCATTCTGCATTCAACAAAAATTTTGTCGTTTCGAGACCCCAACATATAGCGTCCGACTAATACTTGAAAACAAATTTCAGAAGTTTTATAATTGTTAAGTTCCATCATTCATAATTGGTATTGAAACAAGAACGAATTGCCCATTTTTCACATAACTTTCTGGCAATTTTCGCGAAGTGAATTTATGACATCTCATAAATCACTCTCACCGGCAATTTGTTATTCCTTTCCCCTTATTTATACGAACTTTTTTGCGCGAATCTTCTTTCCGCTGCCAGTTGAATTTTTTAACTTTATTCAGTTACTGGACTACGGTAGGACTACTGTAGTTGTACATAGAACATTTGTTTTGTCTCTTCCAGGGATATTGAGTGAGATATGGTCGGGGTACTGTAGTACTGCAGGAGTACTGTGAGAGCACTGTAGGAGCACTGTCGGGGTACTGTAGGACTACTGAAATAGAATTGCACGGGTACTGTAGTAGTACTGTAGGAACATGATAGGGGTAATGTAGGAGTACTGTAATAATAGACTAGAAATTCAAATTTTGAGTTTAAAAAAGTTTTTATCTGCATTATGGCAGTAGATTTCAAAAAAAAAACTCAAGAAACTCCGGAAAATGCTCTAGAAGATTCTGGAAATGTTTTTCTTTTGCAAAATACAAGAAACATCTGGAAAGTTTTCGACAATTTTGGAACTTTTTGGGAAATGATAAAAAATCTAGAAACTCCTGGAATACACAAGAATTAGCTGGAAAAGTTTCACCAACTTGTGAAAAACTTGGAGAATTTTAATGAAACTTATAGGCAACCTGGGAAACTTTCGAAAAATTCTGGAAACTTTTGATAATTACTGAAAATTTTCAGAAACTTCTGGAAACTCAAATAAATTGTCAGAAAGTTTCGGAAGTTTAGAGAAGCTTTTGAAAAATTGAGAATAATTCTATGAACTATTGGAAAACTAGAGATAGTTTAGAAGTACTCTTTTAAATAAACTAGAAAAATTGATTTGAACCAATAATCAAACTACACATGAAATTGGATCAAAGGTTAATTTGTTCAGTTTGCCAACGAATTCTCGCATTCCTCAAAGTCTGCAAACATCAGTCAAATAAGAATATTTATTTACTCATAGGCAATAGCTAAACTAAAAGAAATTGAAAAATGACATTGATCAACTTTGAGAGAGAAATAGACAGCTTGAGAGCTCTGCTCACAAGTCAAGTGGCACAAAAGTAGTGATCAAACTTTTTGGTTTTCGAAGTTTTTTTTCATTTGGTTCAATTTTTCTTTGTTTCGAATCTAAACCTAATTGAATCCAAGGTAGGCGTACCTCTGTGCCTACGTGCTTTATTTTTAATTCAACTTTTTTTTCAGAGTTCAAATTCTCAAAAACCGATTTTTTGATATTTATCAAAAGTTTTGATGAATCTAGTCTAATCCCTAACCCAACCGGAAATCGAAAAAAGGAGTTTTATCGGATTTTCGTCAGGTTTTGTTATTTTTAAGTCAGGCTCTAGTGAGATTGACGTGGGAATATTTCTACGAATATTCGAGAAAAGTCTAGTGTACTTATTCTTTGTTTCAATATAGGTATTTGTAATTATTTTCCCTACTTGTCATGGTCACTAAGAAATTCTGAGTCATTCGCTGACCTGACAAAAGAAGCACATTTTTTTATTTTTGTACTAAATGAGTCAGGAATCTGACATTTCCAGCGAATTCTGGTTCGACTAACCTTGAGTCGTTTAACGCGATTTGTAAACTTTCTTCTTCGGAACTTTTCATTTTTCGATTTCAAACAATTTCCGTTCGTTCCACCTTAAACTACTTTCATTTGTCACCTGTCGCCGCCGCGTTTATGCTTTCTGTTTCCTTTTTCCAATTACTACATGCCCGACTTCGAAGTTAGACAAAATTGTAATTAAAGTAGCTAGGTCGGGCTTCTGTATTGTGCTGTAAACTCTTTCTGGTGTTTGAGGTGCACTTATTTTTTGTTTTCTCGTCATAGTTAACAGTTCATCATATCGACCCAAAAGCACGATACGGTCTTGGCACGATCAACCTTTTGAGATAACGTACCCAGAAGTATTTTTCGACACACAGAAAGGGCTAAGCATAATTTTTAGTAGTGTGCCAGTTATTCAATCGTACTGCTGAAAAGCACACTTTTTAATCTACTGTATTTTCTCAAATAGTCTTACACATATATTAATTTCGGACACCTGAATCATCTATTAGTCTTGCACTGACGTTTTGTCCGTACTTTGAAGAAAGGATCGGTTAAACACACATAGGCACTAATTATTATTGCACCTGCAAAAACATGCCTAGTTCGTTTACCAAAAAGTAAACCTCCTGATCTTGCCTATGTTCCTTACTACTAAATACATTGTGATCCAAGTGATCGTTCAATGGAAGGTAAACATTCCGACCTAGCTAGGAGTGAAGTGCAAAATTTACAAGATCGCGATCAAATGATGACAATTTTTTGTACCTATTTGTGCAAACTGCTGAATCATTGCACTTGTAAGTCCATCAAGACTATCCGTTAGGACGGCCAAAGAATACGTTTGGTTTACGTTAGCAGTAGCAGTAGACACATTGTTTGTTTGTACATTTTTTTGTTTGTGGGCAAAAAGGAAAAAAAAATTGAAAAGATGAGTCATGTTGGTTTAGAACTTCCATTGTTATGAATATTTTAAATTCTTTTCTATTTACTATTTTAATAACCCATAATAAGCCTTCCGTCTGAAGTTTACCCAACCCTTCCTTTACGATGCCCTGCCTACTCGGCAAATCTCTCGTCCTGGAGCGCGGACGGGGCGCAACTAGATCACGGGTTCGCGCTCCAGTCACCCTTTTTTTCGCGCTCCTTACGCGCCACGTCCGCGCTCCAATCGCGTTTGCTCCGCGCGCATTCCGAATTTGAAAAATTCTTACGAAATTTTATGGGACGCGATCTGAGCGCCAACGAGGCGCGGAAGGAGCGCGAAAAAATGTGTGACTGGAGCGCGAACCCGTAATCTAGTCGCGCCCCGTCCGCGCTCCAGGAGGAGCGATTTGCGGAGTAGTGTTTAATTTTTGACATTACATGTAACATGGGGTATATATAAATATGATACCCCGTAAGGGCATAAGGCAGGGGGTCTTTTTCTATATCCGGATGGAGATCTAATAGGTAACATACTGGTCTGTTAAGCGTTATCACTGTAGAACTGCATGCTTTATTAGTATAGAGTACTATATGTATAACACACCAGTTCCGCTCTCAGAAGTCGTGCGAGAAAATATTTCTTCTATAATTATGGATAATACTTTTTTTTTATTCACTCCCTAGTTAGACTATTATTTTCTGGTTATCCAAAAAAATAAACTATTTGCTCAGTTGCCTTTACTCTTGCCCCGTGTCAGGATGTGATCATAACTTTGCCCGAAGAGTCTACATTTTGAGGAGGCGGTTTTATATTTTAAATCAAATACATGTCAGTTCAAATAAACAGTTCATAAGGGTTTATCAACAAAATTAAGTTTTGATATATTTTACAACGCTGTTTGACTGATCTCATTGATCACTGTTTAAGCGGTTCAAGCATACTGTGTTTAGAGGTCAAACTGTAAAACGCTGAACATATATGAGTAGGTGATTTCACGTGAGATATCATCACACAAAATAACAATTTTGAAAATTGTAAAACCATACTCGACATTGAAATTTCTAATAAAGTATGTAGTTAGATTTTTTGCTCGAACTCCAGTTTTGTGTTCGTACAGTTCGTTGAGTAGGTATAAAGGTGCAACATCTCCGATTTCGCAAACATGAATATTCTGGAAAGTGCCTCTGTTTTCTTCTTTGAAGTTGGATTTCCAGATTGAAAAAGATTGGAACTTAAAACACAGAGTCAGGCTCAAATACGCTCCTTTTAGGATTAGTTGAACATTTTCTACCAAACGGATTCCTAAAAGAATACTTTCTTCGTTCTAGCAATTATGTTCCACTGAAACTATATTGTCACAGATGAAATGAAAATTTTCATAAATCACTTTAGCTATATGAAAGCGTGACTTTCCATCCCCGTCTTGTTAAACACACATATATCTTCTTACTACTCGATTGCGCAACCAAGGCTTATCCATTCAAAAAAGTCAGAGACCGTCACCTATGAACCGGTTTCCGGGTCGTCTTCTCCCGCACATCTTCTCCTCTCTATTACATCTTCATTGTCGGGACGAGAAGAGGTTCGTCTCTTTATTGTTTCCACCCACCCGGGGCATTTCATCTTTTTTTGCAATTTTCCGCACAGTCCTTTTGGCAGCATGAATGTCAAAAGCCAGTTTGAATATATGCCACTGAATGACTGTTGGTTGTAAATTTATTTATGTATATCTAGTTAATTGTGGGGGGAAGAGGACACAAAAACACGCGACGATCAATTATTATAATCTCAGTTTGTATTATAATAAACAATACCTACCGTTTATTTCAGAAGTTCGGTTTATATTTAAAAAAATTCCTTTTCTTAACTTCAGCATAACTTGCAGTATTTATAGCCCGTAAATGTTTTACAAATGCAACGGTCTACAGTACTAACTTTAGTTTTTTGAGAATACTGGTTTCTCTAGAGAAACCTAATAATAATCAAATTAATGGCGGGAGTGTAAATATTGTTAATTTCAAACCGGTCTGGTTTATTATGGTAACCTTTTAAAAATTTGGTTTTCGTTTGGTACTGGCGGCAAAGTCGTAAATTCAAATGTTTTCAGTTATTTTTGCCAACCGAGCAGAACCTTTTTTCTACAATTTCCTCAAGTTCCATTTCCGACGGCCACCTTCCTAATTTCTTTGTGTAGTGACAGTTTCTTTCGCTCGTTTTCCGCACCACTCAAATAAGAGGCATGCCTGCCAATTAAGAGTCTAAATTGCCCAATTCATCGTGAAATAGGGGTTTTTTGAAAGAGCCTGTGTGGTTTTGTGTTATTTTCATTATTTATAAAGTTCAACGATTGAAAAACTGACTAATTATCAGAGTTTCACTTCCACGAGAACTTTTTTCTGCAGTGTCTCCGTGGTGAAACTGCGCTCCACTGATACATTTTGCAAGCGGGAGTTTGAAAATTGTAAACATTTTCTAATTCATTTTGCGCATTTTTCCAGTTTTATTCACAAAAACGCTATTTCCCTGCCGATTTTACAGGTTTCCCAAATGTTAATTCTCAAAAAATTAATTTTATCTTTGTTTTCATGTGTTTTTTGTTGTTTCTAGTGGTCAACGAGACCTAAAAACTGAAAAAAAAAACCTTTTCGATACTCCGCCCATTGAGTTCTCATCAGAAATTATGTTTGCCTGAACACTCACTCTCTCCTCCCGGTATTATCATCGTTTTTAAACCCCGCCTCGCGCCCTAACACAACTTTTTCATTTACTTTTTGGAAAAAAAACTTGGTTACTCGATTTTCAATTCAATATTTTCAAAACACAGCTTTTTCACAAAATTTCCCCAATTTTTCAGGATGAAACTCCAATTTCTCCTCGTTTTCGCACTAATTCAACCTTCCTACCAACAATTCGACGCCTCACAATGTCAGATTTCAAAGGGATGTCATATTCCTGAATCGACCCAGTCTAATGGAATGGGTGTCGCTTGGAGCTTGTTGGATGATGAGACACTTCTATTGGAGTTGTTCGTGAATTCTGATGAGGAGAAAGGACGTTATGTGGCTGTTGGGTTTTCGAATGATGAGCATATGGTAGGCAATATATCAGAATAATTTTTTAAAAACACATTTTCTGGACAAAAATTCGTAAATTTTAAAGAAATTGCGTTGCTTTTACTGAAAAAAATAGCTTAAAACAAAAGAATTATGAATTTTCGAAAAAAAAAATTTTTGTAACTTTCAGCCGTTTTGGTCGCTTGTTCCGCGTTTTTCAATTTATTTAGGCACATTTTCCGTGAAAATGCCAAATTTGACTGAAAATGTGATTTATTAAATTGAAAAACACGGAATGACTCAAATAAAAAACCCAAAAATATTCTCAATTCTAGAAAAACGAAAAAAATTGCGAAAGAATAGAAAGAAAATTCAATTTTAACTAAATTTGAATTTTCTCCAAAATGAGAAATTCGACCAATCAACGACTTTGAACTCCTTCTGAATTTTACACTAATTTGGATTTTTCTGTTGATAGTCGACCTTCAAGTGAGCAAACTTGCTCCATTGATTTCTGTGAACTCCGAGAGGACAACTGAAAATTTAGGCACTTAAAACTCATTATTTCGCTTGAATTTATAAAAAAACGCTATTTTCCAGTTTAAACTTTAAAATTTTAAATCTATTTTCAGGGCAACGAGCCTGTGATCGAATGTTCAGCGATTGGAAATCAGAAGCCTTCGATGAAATTTTCATTCGACAAAACGAATGGAAAAGGAAACGAGAGAATCGCTGGGGTGGGCTTTTTGAAAATTTCAGAAAAAAAATTAAATGTTTTTTTTCTAAACCTATAAATTTTCAGGACTACACCGCCCATTTCTCCAACAACACTGCCGTTTTCGAAAATGGAGTTCTCTACTGTAAATCGAATGTCAAAGTGTCAGGGTCTTCTGAAAATTCGAATGTTTTCAAGTTTGACCCTTCTACTCAATATCATTTGCTTCTTGCAAACGGGAAAACTACGGCCAAAGGGCTCGGATATCATAAGGACCAGTCGTCAGTTTCTAGAAAACTTCGACTTTCTGAGGTGACTGATTTTTGTTGAAAATTTTGATTTTATTTTCAGATTAAAAATATATATTTAAAGACTTTTGGTGTTCTATATTTTGAGAAAAAGGTTTAATTTTCAATATCTTCCCAGAAATTGGAGAAAAAGCATTAAAATTCCAAAAAAAAAATCATTTGTTTTTTTTTCTGCAAATTAAGAAAAAAAAGTTTTTGAGAGCTAAACTTCATAAGTTTTTCAAATTTTTCCAAAAACAAAAATTTCAGAGAAATTTGAAATTTTTTTCTAAAAAACGTTTTCGAAAGCCAAATCGTTTGAAGTTTTCATATTTTGAGCGAATAAAATATTTAACAAAAACTTTTTGAGAGCTAATTTTTTTAATTATTCAAAAAATATATTTTTCTTTCCAAATGTCGAAATCTTCTCCTCACTTCAAATGATTAATTTTCAAGCAATTTTTTCAAAAAGCATCGCCGTTTTCCGAATTTTTCAGCCACAATGTCATCAAAAACTGAAAAGTGCGTGCAACTTCTTAACTTTTCCGCTTAAAATTTATCATTAAACCGAATTGTCATTAGATGCATAATCTGTCAACTTTAATGATACATTAATGATACATTAACGACACATTAATGATAAAAAAAATGTCGCAGTTTGATAATAATTTCAAAGTTCATTGACAAAAGTGTATATGAAGAAATCATCTGAAAAATTTCAAAAAAATCACGCAAAATATCAAAAATACAGCAACGGGTCTCGAAGCGATTACTTTGAAAAAACGTGCGCCTTTAGTTGCTGACAGGGTTTCCGATAATTTTTTTTTTGAAAAAAAAACAAACCGGGCGAAATCAAAATTAGAAAACAATCATTTAAAAAATTTTCAGAGCTCTCCAGGATTCGATCAATCGGAATGTGGAAAAACAAAAGGATGCACAATGCCTGCAGCGAATTCGTGCTATAATGTCGATGGGAATATCGGAGCATCGTACCAGGTTATAAGTGATAATCAGATCGCGTTTGAGATTTTCGGACCCGCCAATACGACGGTCAATGAGAATGTCTACGTGGCTCTTGGATTTTCGGATGATGAGAAAATGGTAAGCGGGTTGGTTTTAAAGGTTCAAAAATATTGAAAAATTGCGAGAAATGCTGCGATTTTGAAGGAGAGAAAATCGAAACTGTTTTTTAAAAATATTTTAAGCATCAAAAAATCAGCCGATATTTTATATTATTTATAGATATTTTATAGAAAAAAGAAATGACTGAAATTCGAATTCTGAAAGTTTTGAAGAAAAAGATCATAAATGTTTTTCTTCTATGGAAAAATCGAATAATAATAAAAAAATGTCGAAAATTTTTTTTAAAGAAAAACTGAAATTATCGAAAATTAAACATTGTTTTACAAAAAACAAATTGGCCGGAAATTGAATTTTTTCAAAAAAAAAAAAGAAATTCAAATTTTCCGTGAAAAGTCTTATTGCAGATTTTTTCTAAACCTATACTTTTAAAGAAAATCTCTATCTTAATAATAAAAATAACATATATTCTTTCAGGCAAACATAAGTGTGATCGAATGCTCAAATCTTCCATCAGAAACCGCTCCAACAATGAAATTCAGCTATAACCCCGGCTTCAAAAATGCCCGAATCGACGGAGAACCTCCAATCCGTGCAAAATTCATCCAACAATCAATTGGCCGAATCAGCGATGGCTCAATATATTGTAAAGGAGTTGTGAACGTCGGCGGAGAGGCTGAAAATCCGCAAATTTTCAAATGGAATAAGAATCAAGGCTACCATTTAATGTTTGCCGCCGGATTCTCGGCAGACACTGGCCTCACTCAACACTGGGGATCATGCGTTTCGATTCTAACATTTTTGGATCAAGTCAACAATTTGGGCTTTAACGATGCCACATGTGGGCTTACAAAAGGATGTTTCACCCCAACTGACTGCACGGATGGTTGTGATGATATCCGATCATCATGGTCTCTGTTGAGCGATAATCAAATCCATGTCGAGCTTACCGGAAAAGTGAACGCCACGAATAAATACGTGGCGATGGGATTCTCGACGAATGGAACCATGGGCAACACGTCAGTCATTGAATGCTCGTCTTTTGATAACTCGAATTTCTCGATGACCTTCTCCTATAACTTAGTTAATGCTCCTGATTATTCGAATCTGCGATCAACTTCCGATGTATCCGGCTTGTTCACGAACAGACGTGTCCAGTTCGTTGATGGAGTTCTGTACTGCTCAGCCGATGTCGCCGTCGTCGGCGATGCCAACGATCAAACGGTGTTCAAGTATGATCCAGCGACAAAGTACAGTATAATTATGGCAACTGGTGATACTTCAACGAAGGGAAACGTCAAGGGTTTGGGATATCATAAGAAGAAGCGAAGTGTTGCCCCATTGCAACTTCTCAGTGATTATACGCCACCAACTGCTGCTCCACCGCCAAGTGGGAAGGTGAGAAGAAGGATTTTAGGAAGTGGCTATAGAAAAAAAAACGGAATTAATGTTTGCACTGTAAGAAAAATTATTTTGAGAATTCCAGACTTATGGAGTATGGGCAGGGATAGGCGGCAAACAATTGTTTTCCGGCAAATCGCAAATTGACGGAAATTTTCAATTCCGTTATTTGCCTATTTGCCGGGAATTTCAATTCCGGCAATTTGCCTATAAGCCGAAAATTTCAATTCCGGAAACTGCGGTCCGGCAAATTTTTTTTGTCGTCAAATTCGGCCAATCGGCAATTCGCCGGCTTGCCAATTTGCCGGAAATTTCAATTCCGGCAATTTGCTGATTTGCCGGAAATTTCGAATCCGGCAATTTGCAGATTTTTCGGAAAAGTACTCATGATATAAATAGACACGTAACTTAAAGCCACTAATAGTAAAACATTTAACATTTCTGGCAAATCGGGAAACCGGCAAATTGTCGATTTTTTCCAACCTTGTTGAACCTTAAAAAAAAAAATCAATTTTGAAGTTGGTGCCGATGAAATCCAAGTACTGAATTATCAATATCATTTTTCTTGTAGCGTACAAAAATTCTCCGTTTTTTTTTTCGTTTTTTCTCGTGCCATTTTATGAAAAATTCCCGAAAATCGGTTTATTCAAAACTTAGAAAAAAAGTAATCTTAGATGGAAAATCAAATCCGACGAAAGCGACAAAATCCTACGAATCAAGTTTGTTTTTAGCTTAAAATATATTTTTTCGCAAAATTCCCGCATGATCTTTCATAATTTCAAACTTTTTCCACTTCTTTTTCCTATCGATCTCCCTCATTTTTTCCTTTAAAATGGAGTTCTACTAATTTTTAATAACTAAACTTGAGAATTCAAATTATGAAAAAAAAAAAATTTTAAGGGAACATTCGACAGCTCCACGTGTGGTAAAGACAAGGCCTGTTATACACCGCCCAATAATGTTGACACTGTGGCCTATAAGTGAGTTGTTCGTCCTTCACATGCACGCCTATCCGAAGTGTTTGCCGCCGTCGGTTCCATGGTGTAGCGGTTAGCACTCAGGACTTTGAATCCTGCGACCCGAGTTCAAATCTCGGTGGAACCTATCGTTTTTGATCTTTTCGAGTTTTGAAAGGGCATTTAAAAATCGAAATTTTTAAAAAATCGGTTTTTTAATAAAAAAAAGGAAAATTTCCGTTTGCAAAATATTTTTGATCGAAAAATAATAAAAAACTTTAATTAGTTTTCCCAAAAAGCGAAAAATTCAATATCAAAAAAAAAAGAAATATATTGAAAACTTAATTTTTTCCAACAAAAAAAAAAGAAAAACAAACATTTCAAAATTTTGTACTAAAAAAAGTTTTTTCGTAAATCTGGGAAAAAAACCAAGAAAACAAACATTTAAAAAATATATACATTTATTCCCAAAAATTCAAAAAAGCGAAAATTTGTAAAATCGATATTTTGAAAAATTATATTAAATTTTTTTTTAATATTTCGCAAAAAAAAACCGAAAAGTCACGATTATTGGAAACCAAAAAAAAATTTTTTAATCGAAAATCAAAAAGTTGAAATTATTGAAAGCTTTTTTTTTCGGAAAAAAATAAAAAGAACTACATATAGGCTTTGACCTTTTTTTTTTGAAAAAAAGGTTTGCAAGAAATAAAATGATTTCAGAGTGCTCAACGATTCCTACATTGAATTCGAAATCTCGTCTACACAGTCATCATCTTCTGGAGTCTACACAGCTCTTGGATTTTCAAATGATGGAAAAATGAATCCAGCAAATGTTATAGAATGTTCATCACTGGGCTCCCAACCACTTTCCATGAAGTTCTCCACGAATTCCGGATACTCAAACGACCGGATTAGTGGTGAAGAAGCGATTCGATCACAATATATCACGAATACTGAAACTTCATACGTCGACGGAAAAATTTATTGTAAAGGAACTGTCAGATCCGATGGAAATTCCAATGCAGCTGTGAGTTGATTCATTTCATATTAAAATTTTGCAATAAATCTATGCAAACACGCCCGAACGCACACGCTGATGGTTGACTCCTCTCGGATATTAAAATTTCATTAAGTTTTTTTTCGACTTGTGCACGTGGTGTCAGGCTGTCCCATCGTTTTACTGCACACGAAAGAAAATATAATTTTTTGAAAATTTATGATTTTCAATTTAAGCGTCGATTTTTGTAAATTTTTTAAAATAATTTTTCAAATAACTTTCTCATTAATTTATAAAATTGATATTTTACAGAAATTCTAAAAATTTAGCAAGGTAAGTGGAGAAAGTGAAGCAAAATACAATAAAAACAAAAAATGTCAACGAAAATTTAGCTGAAAATTAAAAAAAAATTTCACGAAAATCGACGCTTAAATTGAAAAAAAAAATTCGAAATGCTCGAGGACGTCACAAATGTTCAAATAATATTTTTTCGCCTTTCGTGTGCAGTGGATCGATGGGACAACCTGACATCAAAAACCAAATACAAAATGAAACCGAACCGGGAAACTCCGAGAGGATTACACAGCCGATGAGTTTTCCTCGTCCGCGTTTTTGTTAGGCCATTTTTTGAATTTTCTTTCAGATTTTCAAATACACACCCAAACAGCAATATCATCTAATTATCGCCAAAGGAACCGCCAGCCCGGGAGGGCTAGGCTATCACGGCACAAATAGATACATATCGACTGCTCGCCTTCTCACTGATCTTGGAGCAGGAAATGAATCAGGATCGAGCAATACCCTTTTAATTCTACATGCGATGTTTATGACTATCGCCTGGATGACTATGGTCCCGATTGCTGTGATTTTTGCGAGAGTTTTGAGATCTTCATGGCCAACGACTAAACCAGGAGGATTGCTTATATGGTTCCATGTTAGTATTCGAAATTTTTTTGAATATATCAGCACGAAATTATTCAGAAGTTTTTTTTTAAATTTTTAAAGTAAAAAAAAAACTGTTTTTTTAACAGTTAAAAAGAGTTTCCAAAAATTAAAAAAAAATTACTTTTCGCATAAAAATCAACCTAATTTCGTAGTAAATTCACAGTTTGGTTATCGTTTTCCGGAAAGTATCTGAAATTTTCGAATTTTCTCTTGAAGAACCAAAAATCAAGAAATGTCATTCTTTACTTTTTTTATTATCTTCTGATTTTCTTTCAAAATTACTAAAAATCTTTTTAAAAAAACAAAAATCAATTTTTTAAACGATTTTTTTTATCTGAAAAAAAGCACCAAAAAGTTGGAAATCCGAAAAAGATTTAAAAGTTCTTGAATTTCTTTGAAAAAACACCGAAATTTTTTAGAAAAAATCGCAAACTCGCAAGTGTCAAAAAAAATTAAATTTATATTTTTGGATATCTCTGATAAATATAATTTTTAAACGAAAAATCAAAAATTTTCGAATTTTCGTTTCGATTTGCATTCAAGAAAAGAATAAAAATCTAGATATGCTGATTTTCAATTTTTTCAATTTTTTATTTAAAAAAAAAACACAAAAAAAATTGAAAAATTATTTTCAAACTTTTTGATTTTTTCTGAAAGTCGCTGGGAAAAATCTGAAAAATTGTTTTAAAAAAATTTAAATGCTTTTCTTTGAAAACACTCGAAGACTAAAATTTCTCCATTTTTAATTTTTTAAAAAATCCTGTGTAAAGCACCGAAAAACGAACAATTTTTAGATGATACCCTTGGCAAATTTTTTTCAATTCCAGCAATTCTTTTTTTCAATTTCGGCAATTTACCGATTTCCCGAAAAAATCGTTTGCCGCTCACCCCATTCATATTTTTCCTAAACCAGCTTGATAATTTCAGATTCACCGCGGCGCTAATCTCATCGGAATAGCTCTCATGATTGCAGCCTTTGTGCTAATCTTGATACATAAAGATTGGAAGTTCACTACAATTGGCTGGGGTGGAAAGCATGCAATTATTGGAATTATCGCACTTTGTTTGGCATGGCTTCAACCATTTATCAGTACTCTGAGATGCTCACCAAATGATTCTCGACGTCCAATTTTCAATTATATCCATCGAGGAATTGGTGTCACTGCAATGGTTCTAGCTAGTCAGTTCTATCGAATTGCCCCCTTCAAGTCTGAATTTTTTAAATTTTCAGCTACTGCCATATGTATTGCTGGATATCATTTTACTGGAGGGAGACACGTCGTTCAGCTCGTTCTAGCGCTTATTCCAATTTCCGTGATCTTTGCATTATCATTGTTCTTTATAATTTTCAACAATGTTGTCGATGTGGACACAAAGTCATTTACAAAGGTTTGTGGAAAAGAAAGAAAGAATACCCGTAAAATCCACCTGCACCATGTTTTTGTATCACTGCTCAAGCTAGGCTTATTTAATACAGTAAACTGATAAGTTAACGTGTTTCTTTTGATAAAGGAGGAGTATCGTTTGTGGGTTTTTGCCCTAAATGTTAGTATACAGCCCCTATATATACCGAATATACCTGTAAAAAATTTTTATTAAATTTTTCTAAATTTTTAAAAATAAAAGTAAAAATAAAAGTAAATAAAGAGTTTTTTACTTTATTATTAAATAAATTAAAAAGGCTGAATTTTTTTGAATTCCCGCGCAAATGAGTGACGTTATTTTTGACATTCTTGCGTTGTCCGGCTTGGTTTTTGTCTATTTTTTCTTTGTTTCATAATTAGTAAATTTTTCAGACATTTTTTCGTAAAGAATACTTGGTAAAACTCAAATTTTCTCAAAAATCGAAAATTTGACATTAAAAAAAAGTTTTATTTACGGAAAAATGTCTGTAAAATTAAAAAATTATGTCTCAAATTATAAAACAAAGAAAAAATGACGGAACCTTAGATAAAACAGCCGGAAAATGTCTAACTTGAAAAAAGAATCGATTTTTCATGATTTTTAAAGAAATTATAAAAAATTAATTTTGAAAAATGGATCAAATCAGGTCGTACTAGTATAAGAAATACTATAGAAATTTTCCCCATTTTGCTTTTCTCCCCACTCAATCTACCGCCACAAAAGTCCGTCTTTTCTCCCCAAATCCGTTTGATAATGAAACTTTTAGACGAACGGAGCTTCGGCCAGAACCGAAGATATACCGATGCGGCCCACTTCGAAAACTGAATCTGAAACAACTTGGGCCATTCAGTCCCCGCCAACCAGCACCGATAGCAACCGGGAGGTGCCTGCCGAGAAGAAGAGGCTTTGGGTAGGTATAACAGAGCACACATTCCTTTGTTCAATTTTTTAATGTTTAATGTTTAATTTCATTATCAAAACTTTTGAAACACTATTATTATTTAAATTCCAGGTGAACCGCTTCCGGGAGTTTGTGGTCTACGGTGCTGTACTGATTTTCATCGCTGTTGGCACAATTCTGTCAGTCTTCTTTGGTACCGGATTCTCATAATTTTATATCGCAAATTTACCATACGAAACAATTCTTGTCAGAAATCTTTCTCTCTTACCGGTGATATTTATGTATTTTCCTTATTCTGTGAATCCTTTTTTATCATATGTATATGCATGAATAAGCTTTAACTCGAATCTTCCAATAAATTCATTAAGTCTACACTTATTTTGTATGAGACACATATGAGAAACGACGAATTACATAAATTAATGAATAAATAGGAATAAAATAGTTATAGAAAATAAGCATGCATTCTCATCCCATTGAGAGCATTCAGAAGCAAGGAGGGATAATACAATTGGGCTTGGGCACCATATTGCAGCTATGTTAACTGGATTATTGGCGGGACGATAAGCTATAGGAGGCTATTGGGTTGTTGAGAGAACCCCATTTTCTCCAAGGATGTGCAAATTGTAAACTACTATATTATGCTGAATTTGTATTTCACTAGAAAAATTTAAACTGAATTCCTTTCGCCTAAAAAAAATCTCAGGACGCAAATATTTTACCAATTTCAATCAGTGACGAGGCATTACAGCGTATTCAATCGTATTTATAGGTCCAACAACGAGTGGTTTCCCGCTATTTTGCCTTAATAACGATTTCAACATGTAAAAATCTCATTTAAATGAGTTCAGATATTACCGGAACACAAATTTCTGACAATGCGTACTGCACAACATATTTGACGCGCAAAATATCTCCTGGCGAAATACAGTAAATTTTTAAATGACTAATGTAGCGCTTGTGTTGGTTTACGGGCTCGATCGATAATAGACTCCGCCTCTAAATAGGTATTTTTATTCTAATTTTTTTTAAACTTTATCATGTTCTTTGTACTTGACTTTTCAGGTTCTCGTGCTACTGCGAAACTTTTTTCGTCAGTATTTCTTCAGGACAGACCCCGATTCCACCTTCTTTTTTTTGTAATGCAAGTTTTGATTTCAGTTAAACAAGTTCTAGTTAAGAGTCCCAGCCTTAATGATCTTTCATTTCCCATTTTTTCTCCATCACGTTTCCAATTGTTTGCCCCGTCCGCGCCTTCCTCCTATTTAAAATCCTCCAGGGGTTCGGAGGTTAAAACTAAATGAATTTGTGTTGCTTTTCCCTGCTCTTAAATAGTTGATGACTGCGCTCTTCCCAAGAGCGAGTCAAAAACTCATGTTACTACCAAATTCGGAGAACCCAAGCTCATCTATCTCATTTTATCCATCACTTTGTGCATGCTCCTCTCATCAAATCGAATAAATAGGGAGGGCAGCACAAAAGAGGGAAACAGCGAGGTTAAAAGTAAATGAATAGAAAAATAGAAAAATGGAAGGGTGGTGGTAGGAGGAGCACCCAGAAGCAGAAGGCATTGCAATTTCCGTCCGAATTGATAGCCACCTAGGCATTATGCAAAATCAAGAGATCCCCAGAGAAATTAGAGACACAAAAAGCGATGCCAAATTCAGCCCCAGACATACAGAAGGAAACGAATTAACATTTTGATAGTAGTGGTCCCAATATAGGCTCCGCCTCCCTCCTCACTATTTTTTCGTAATGAAGCCGCGTGTATTGAGAAATGCTGGGAAATATTCCAGCCACGCCCCGAGTTTACGCGTTTAAGGGGGGAAATGGGCACCAAGCGGGAGAAGCGGCGCACACACACACAAGTTTAATGAAATTGTCATTTTCGTCTGATACACACACACACAACACATATACACTCCAATTCTAATCCTGAAGAGCAGGATGAAGTCACGTCATATTGTTTCTATTACAATGAGGAGGGTGAGTGTCAGTTTTAGCCCAACCTGGGATTTTGCAATAGAGCGAATTTGCGATTTGAGAATGTATATTTCAAATTTGAACATGCTATAGGACATATTGGGGTGGCCGAATGTGAATGTGGTTTCCTTTATTTTGGTGTAGAACTTCTTCACTTGTTTCCTGTTCACTTGAAACCTTTAGAGAATCCTTAATTATGAAAAATAAATATACTACATTTTACCTATAATGGGGTTATTCAAGTAGTGTAGTTAAACTAAAAAATGTAGGTAAATGACGTCACACTAATACAGTTCAAAAAAGTAGGATAATTTTCGAAATCACTATTTTTCAAAATATTGTTCTTGTTCGCCCAATTTTCGAGCAACCGAAAAAATTTGTACATACAACGTAGGTATTTGAAATAATGCATCCAATACAAATATCAGTTGTTCATCAAAAGTTTTAAAATGTCTTAGAGCCGTCACTTGAAGGTGGTCCTATAGCAGTTGTGCAAACTGTAGGGTTCTATCTTATTTTCAAATTAAAGAGTGATCGGTTTCAGATTTTTTTCGTTTATTTCACGTTTTTTAAATATTTCTTTGAAGAAATTGAGAAGTAAAGATAACTATACAAAATGCAAATTCTTTTGATCACCACTAAAAACATCGAAAAATCAAAAAAGTGTCGTCTTTTCTCTGTTAGTGACCCGCTTCTATAAAAATTGCAGCCATATTTGTTTTCAAATTTTAATTCTTTCCGAAATATTACTTTCTTGAAAATCCTGGTTCAGCAAATCGCACTTTTTAATTCAAAAGTTCTTAACAATTCACTTACATGTATATCCTTTAAACGGTTTCAGAATAGTAATTTAAAACTATCAATAACTTTCTAAAACCCAGTATGTGGTTGTCCACTTTTAATTATATAATACAATGTATAACAGATCAATGAAGCTTTATTGTTTCTTTTTGAATAATTTTGTTTTAAAAATAGTAAAATTCGCGGGAAACGTAGTAGTACAACAGTCTCCATCACTTTAACATCTAACTAGTCAACAAGTGCCAAAAATTAGTGTTGAATGTGTTATTAATAGATCTAATTCGGTTTCCATAAGACTCTTAACTTCTGTCAAATGAGAGGAGATACTCACTAATCAAATCCAAATCGTGGTCTAAAATTTCAATATTGGAATTTTCTCATTAGTCCCTCACAAGCTTTGCCAAAGCTTTATGTTTCAGCTGTCTCATTCCTGATTTATTATTAACCTATAGGACAGCTGATTCTTATTCCGAAATTCCCGATTCAGGCTAGATGTCACAAATAGTAAACAAACGTTCTTTAAAAAGTGTATGTCGTTTACTTTAACTACACATTCTTCTAATTTGTCACCACTGCACTTGTCTTACTAACGTTTAGTAACTCTGTCATTGAGCTGCCTGCCTGCTACCACAAATATGTAAATGGAGATAACATAAGAGGAAGAGCGCAGGTCGAATTTCGACGTTAGTTTGATTTTGCTGACGAAGCCTTCAGTTTACCAAGATTAATGTTGAAAGGAAAATGTAATTTTCAAAATAAACAGAAATAAAAATTTTCATCAGATAAATAAAGGTTCAAGTAATTGCTAAAAATATTTACTTTTTACTTAAATTAGGGCTACAGGTGTTTCTTTTATTTTTGAAGTTTGTTTTGGTTTTGCAAATAAAAAGTAGTGCGGAGTTAACACGTAATGCTTTACATCAATCGAAAAAAACCCAAGTTTATGAAAATATATCAAAACGAAAGTTTATGGCTGAAAACTTAAAAAAACTAAAATGCCTGTACTCTCATGTTGGACTATTGTTGATTATATTTATACACAATTCCCACTGACATTTTATCGTAAAGAATGGATAATTTATTTTTCTAGAGGCTTAATTTTCGAAATTTTTGTACTTTAATTTTTTTTTGAAGATATTCGATCACTGAATATTCAAAATAAACCAACTGAACCAACAAAAAAAACCGAAAAATGCCATCACACTATCTTCACAACATTGCATGCAATAGTCTCATTAAATTATGTGTCCTTCTTTCTTCCCTTTTCTTCTTTCCTTGACCCCCCCCCCCCATCAATATCTATGTCACTACTCTATTATGGCACTTTTTTTTCGAACTCATCCAGTATTTTACCCGCTCAATTTTATGCCATTTCCAAGTCAATTGTGCAATTGTGCAATTATAATGGAACGAAAACGGAACAATTTTTGGAATTTTATGAGCCATAGGCGATCGAAATAAAGCTATGGCTGATCCTTTGGAAGTCTTTTTAAAATATCTTGTTCAAAGTTTTTTGAAATCAGAATTTCAGAATATTCGAATCTATCAAATATTATCACTTCTAATACTGGTAAGTTAGTGTTCTATGTAAGTTGAAACACAAAAAATGATCAAACGGTATTCCAGAGTTGATAATAAAAATGCGTCAGTCCGCAATCTATTATTGCTCGAGAATACCCTTTGACTACTATGTGTACGTTTTTATTAGAATTTAAGTTTTAAGATTAATATAATACATGTATAACAAATAATCATCATTCAAAGTGGTAAGTGCACATTTGAAACGACAGGCACGTAATTATACAACACTAAATAATTGCAGACTTTTATTTTTATTTTTATTTTAAATTTCACGTTGTTTTCAATATTTTCTTTCATTTTATTCCATTATCAAAAAATATCAATCGCACAGGCCACGTGGCTTTTGTTTTTTATTTGTTTTTTATTTACGCTCCTCCCACAACTTTATTTTCGAAGAGAATTTAAAAATTGAACTAAAGGTGAGACATGGGAGGAGCGTAAATAAAAAAGAAATAAAAAAGAAAAGCCACGTGGCCTGTGCGATTGATATTTTTTGATAATTCATGTTACTCATGGAAATATGGAAACAAAAAACTAAGCCTTCCGTGAGGGTAAAAAAAAGATAGGGCACGTTGATACCCTTTTTTACCCTTTACCCGAACAGGATATTTTATGGACACATTACCCTATGTCTTCACGTAATAATACGAATTTTAAACATTATTTGCTTTATTTGTAAAATTTTCGTTTTTAGAAATGAAATTTCTAAGAAAACGTTAAAAATGAATTAATACAGGGTAAAACCAGGGCATCGGGTAGGGTAGGCAGGGTAAAAACTCACCCTCATGGAAGGCTTTAAAAAAAACACTACCAGTAAATAAACGGAAAATGTTTTTAAGTGAGAAATTAGTGTTGTATATTTACGTTACAGTTTGGAAACGTTGTGTTGAATGTTATCAAGGTTGGTGGGCAGTTTGGGGATCATATGTCATACTGTGCGCCCATCTCGGGTTTTGGATTTTTCTGTTTCTTTCCATGGAAAACTGGTATTGGTATCGGGTTGAGCATACCGGAAAATTTTACAATTTAATTTTGATATTTCAACAATTGACTTAAAGGCTAAGTATAGGACCCCCTGACATTTTCGAAAATTTTCCGGAAATTGCAATTTCAAAAAATTTAATATTAACGTGACATTTAATTGTGTACTTTTGTGTATTTCGAAATGAAAATCATTTGATTTTTCACATCTTATGAGATAATATGATGCTTCAAAATAACCAATAAATGTCAAACTATTGAATATTTTTATTTACAGGTTTTTGGAATTTTCTGTGAATTTTCAGACGACTATAATAATTTTTAGATTTTACATATGCTCTACCGCAAACTATAGCTTCATCAAACTTAATGAGTGTGCTCGATTTAGTTCAATTTTGTCCACGTAATTGTTTTCTATAAATTTTGTTTTTTAACTGAATTTTTTGTGAATAAATCAATTGAGTATACATAACGATGTTCATTCAAAAAATAGTCGAAAGCAAAAAACCAAACTTTCATTGGCAAATCGATTAAAAACAAAAATACAAAACATGCTGCCCGTTCTTTTTGTTGGTAAGTAAATTCTTATTTTTGGCTAAGGCAGAATTATTGATGCGATTTGAAATTTAAACTTGGAAGATTGTTAATTAAATGTAGGAGACAATTAAAAATCTGTGGGCTGTGCGGAATTCGGCCGTGTTATTGCTGCTTTGTCGACCAGCGGTGATCGAGCAGAAGCCACCTCAACTGAGTTGGCTCGCTGCACCAACGTTTTTGCTCCAGGGTGTTGATGAGATTTCAAGGTTCCTTGACGGGTGGAGATTCCGGAATAGGAAATTCTAAAAATAATCTTGATTGAATTTTATTTGTTTGTCTGTTGTAATTATTACGTTTTATTTATATTCAATTCAACTACCATTTTTTACGACTTGTAGAAACGTTTTTTGGTTAGCTTTCGAAAGTTATGAACATATGATATTACATATGATAAGTGACTTTTTCAGGGATCTTTTAATGTAAGTTAGTTTTCCCTTTACAAAGCAAACAAATTTTCTCTTCTGAAAATCTTACTTTGTCAATGGTAACAAGCTGAACAGCGTCTGTCGGTATCTGGATGATGTGAAACTGTACACCAAAAATGCCACGTAGCAATTGATTAACGACAGGAGGTCTAAAACGTCGGCCAGGTTCAAGTAGACCATCTGGTGGAATTGAGTAGTGAACAGAGCTGAAGCTTTCCGTTTTTCACGTTGAGCTCAAGCTTTAACAAAATTCTCACCGTTCAAAATTGCCATGATCCCCTGTGGTAATTCTGTGAACAAAAAGACAGTAACCATGAGAAGAAGCATGTAGGTGGTGAAGTCTCCGCGCTTTTTGGCGCGTTCCTCTTTTATCAATATCTTTCGTTTTTCGTTGTTTTCACGAAGACGGTTGATTAGAGCAATGGTGAATGTTAGCAGGAGAAGACATGGTATAGCCTGAAATTGTTTTTTGAAAAATTGGAACATTGGACTAAAGAAGTGGATACGAAAAAAAATCAGATATAAAATTTTGTAAAGTGAAAATCTAATGTTTAATTTTTTAAAAGAATTGGAAATTTTTTCAGACATTTTTCAAGAAACGAACTTTTCAATAATCTCCCAAAACTAGGGCTTCCATGGTAGGCAGGCGCCTGCCTGAAACCTGCCGGTTCAAATTAAGAAATATATTTTAGCGTAAGGCGCGGATTTTTTTCTTTATAGGCAGGCGTTTTAACACCTACATGGAAGTCCTATCCAAAACGATTGGCTACTTTTAGACACCCTTAAAACTACCATAATTCTGTACAAATTCATTGTTGAAGTAATTCTACGGATCATTGAATACTTACAGGTAACTATTCTGAATGAAAATTAATTATTTAAAATCAGAAGTTGTTTCTAAGTCTAAATTTGATTTTAAGGAGTTTTGTGAATCTGGGAACAAAGTGAGGTGTTTTCGGGAAATATTATTTTAACAAAAAAAAAACTGAATTTTTTGAAAGAAACATTTTTAAAGATTTTTCTGAAAAAAATTCCCTTAAGTGGATAAGGCCTTGAAAATAGTGAAATATCACTAAAATCCGACCGTTCTTTTCCAGTTCAAAGTACCAAACGTTCAACTTTTCGTTGGCTTACCTTCAAAAAAATTCCAGTCAGCCACAGGTTGCCTTTCATTAAGGAACATCCATTCTGCATCATCAATGTAGAAAATCCGACGCTATATTTATAATACATTCCATTCATAGTCACACCTCTAGTGGTTTCATCAATTTGGTGTGCCAATAACGTAGGTACACACATTATAAAAACGAAGAGAGCTATAAATATTGCACTTGTTCTGGAAAATAGGAGGTTTTCTAGAAATAACTTAAGAAATAACTTTATACTTACAAAGCTCTCGTATGATCCAACCATCTAGATGTAGTCAGTTTCATTGCTGATAATCTAATGAATGCCATCAAAACTACCAAATACAGAGTGATAGCGTGTAGTGCAATAGATAACATTGCATGACACTTTAGAAACAATGCCCAAAAATATGAGTATCCTTCTTTGTCCGATAGAAATTCAAATCGACTTATGTACATCTGAAAGCTATATGGTTTCGGTGTGAGTATAATTTTTTTTTGAACATACCAAATAGGAGGTCATTGTTCCCATATCAGAAATTGCAATGCACACTAAAACGGTATGAACAGATGAGTGGCGCATTCGTGGTCTTGTGAGGACAGTGATGTGTATGGCATTGGCAGCTAATCCAAGAACACATAGGATGAATGACAAGAAAGGATGAACGTTAGAGTATAGGCTAAAAATTTTAAATTAGTAAGTATTCCAAAAATCATTAAACCATCAAGATTTTTTGGTTTGGTTCCAACAAAAAAAAAAAATAATTTAACTTACTATCTAAATCGATAAAATTGCTCTATCACAAAATATGTCAAATTGTTGTTTGTATCGAATAATCTCGAGTCGTTGCATTCCATTTTATTAAATTCTGCAACAAGAATGAATAGAGAAGGTTTATTATTAAAGAAAAAATTAGGAAAAGTGCAGAAAAACTTGATGATAGGCAAAATTGCAAGAAAAACATAATTAGTTCAGCTAGAAATTTTCAGAAGAACTGAGAAATGAGTCGAATAATTTTTTTAATTTTTTTTTTTTTTGCATGGACAGATGAAAGAAAACATGTCAAAAACACATGTTAATTAGGTGCTTAAGACAGATATGACATGATGGAATGTGAAATTTGAAAAAAAATCGAAAAAAGGAAAAACAAGACAAAAATGTGGTGGAAAATATTATTTGGGTTATTTTTGGAGGAAGACGGCTGAAAAAATTCAGGATTTTTGAATGAAAATTCAAGTTTTTTTTTGGCTGAAAGTAGGGATTTTTCTATTAAAAATGAAAATATTTTTGGCTAAAAATCAAGTTTTTCAGTTGAAATTTCAGATATGTTTGTGAGTAAAAATTCATGATTCTTGACTAAAAATTCCAAACTTTGGTCGCAATTTCAGAAATTTTATGAGTTTTTTTGGGTAAAAATATAAAAAATTTTAGCTTCATAAAATTGTTGATTGGAATTTGAAACTTTGGAATGGAAAATCATAAATTTTTCGCTAAGAATACGAGATTTCCGATTCAAAACCGTTTACTACAAAAATTACAACTTGTTAACATTTAAACAAGATGTTGCCAATAAATCAACCACTTGAAAAATATAATCAATGAGAAAAAAAATCGAACAGAAGTTTTTATAAGAAGAATATAAAAGTCCCTATAGAAAAACATTATTTACCTAAGTTCAATATTGTTCTAAAGTACGCAGACATTTTTCTCCTAAAAAAAGGGATTTCCCGAAAATCCGATCCAAAACACACACATTATGTCCCACTTTTTTGAAATATTTTTTCAAATGTTCCCACGGCAAAATGAGACCAAAGTAAACACAAAAATACAAATAGAACTAACGAAATACACTCGACAAGTTTCAAGTATTTCGAATTTATTGGGAGAAATATAGAATGTAGGCGGAAATGAAAAGAGGTAAAGAAGTTTTCTTAGAAACATATACAAGAAAATAAATTGAGATTCAAAACACAAAAAATATTTTTTTGATGATTTCATAAACTCGACAATTATTTCAAACTTTCAGAATTAGGTTGAAAAAATGTCAAAAGCATGATTAAACTAATTTTAAAAAAATAATGTTTTAAACTCTATGAATAAAATTGGAAATTGGGGAAATTTAACTCTTTAAGAGTCACTCTCTTAAAAATGCAAATCTACGTCACAATAAATATAACAGATCATCAGGATAAGAATATCAGAATCTTAAGTTGGTCAATGGAAGTGCGTCATGAAAAACTCAAAGATAATGGAAAATTATTAAAAAGCATGTGTGGGTCTTTTCACATAGTACACGTGCACAAATTTCAAAAGAAAGAATTCTGAAAAATCTACCAGATATTCATTTTCAGACATCTACCGGTTTTGTAGCGTTATCTTTTAGAAAATTGAATTGCAAAAGGAGATTTTAAAAACGAAAAAGAAGTTCTAATAAAGTTTGTAATTTTTTCAAAAAAGTGATAAATAAGTAAAAATTTCAATCGTTTTTTTTTTATTTTTACATGTTAGGGTGGGAAATTTTGGTATGACAAACACCACACAAAAATACAAAAAGTTTCAAATGACCCTTTAAAAAAAGGAAGTTTGTCTAGAAAATTTCTAACAACGCGCGTCAGTTATCCAGAGCACTTCCCTGGTGGCTGAATAATTCCAGCGAAAAATATGACATCTTTTATTATTCCAGAAAAAGCTTTCATGCTGGAGAGAGAGACTGAAGATTTGTACAAGGTCACAATGAGAAGCATGGACAAGAATGATTAGTCACCTGGAAGAAGAGCAAAATGAGTGCTTTTCTGGAATATTAGATTTTAGAGAAGTTTTTCAAAATGTTAAAACAATATAGCTCCTATACGAGCATGGAAGAAAAATAGTTTGCATGTCTAAAAAAACTTTTAAAAAAACTCAGGGGGGAAATGTTTGGAACGTCTAGCTAAACTAGTAATAAAAAAAGGAAAATTCTTTGAAAAACAAATTTGAATTTTTTTGAAAATTTGGACTGTAGTTTCCACTTTAGTTTCAAAGACTCCAAAGACTGAATGAAAAATTAAAAAAAGTGAGTTTACCAAAAAAATTTAAGTTGAATATTCTAGTAAGATCATATTTCTGGAAGATCAAGATTTCCAAGTAAGGGTTTAATAATTCAAGATGAAAGTGCTTGTGAGATAATTCAAAATAAATTTAGAATTTTTTTGTCCGGAGTTTTGGATAACTGTCAAATAAAAAGAGCAACGGTGTTTTCAAGCATTTAATGAAGATTTTTTGAGAGAAATTATGGTGATAGATTGTACAGTTTTTAGAAAAGTTTTGAACGTATTATAATTGATTTTATCAGAAAAAATTGCGGAAATTTCAAATTTTTGAGAAACGCTTTGGCGAAAAATTTCAATTTTTTAATAATTAAAAGAAATCGGAACACATTTTTTTGGTCTTTTTGTTTCATCTCACAAGACGTACTCTAACTCTGCTACCAACAGCAATCTGGAGATTTTTGCTATCCGTGAGAATTGTATGATTCTGATCGTGACATATTCACATAGAAATTTTTATTAGTAAGAAAACCTTGTTTCCGTTTGATCACTTGATACTTTATAAAAATATATTCTGCAAAGGGCATACGAAACAAATTTTTGAAAATCTACAGAAAATTCTAGAACGAAAACTTTTCGACATCCAACAAAAACATCCACTGAAAACTCCGGGATGCTCGAGGAGACGCAGATATTTTAAATGAACTCGTTGGAAATTTTTATGAGTTTTATGAGGAAAACTCTAGCGGGAAAATCATAATTTTTGAAAAAAAAATTTGGCGCTAAATTCCAAATCTTTGAGAAAATACTTTTGCCTGAAATTTAAAATTTCTCAGAATATCTTTTTTGAGGAAATTTCAAATTTTTTGAAAAGGAAATATTTATCGGGAGTTTCGGATTTTAGAAAACGTGTTTGACCAGAAATTTAATTTGCTTGCGAAAAATTATAGGGGAAATTCAAAATGTCTCAGAATTGCATTTTGCCGGAAAACTTAATTTTTTTGGTAAAAAAAATTTGACCCAGAACTCGAAAATTTTGGCCGGAAATTCAAAATTTTTCAAAATACCATTTTTGTGGAAATTCCAAAATTTCAAAAAAGTTTTGGCGATATTTTCAATTTTATGAGATTATTTTTGGCTCTACTTTCACATTCCAAACTGTTCAGTGATTCCAATTTGAAAAACAAAAATTCAAAACTAGTTCCAAGAATTATTAGCAAACTTTATGTTGGAATGCATAACACTCTAGATCACTTCCTTGTGTGCACAGTTAGTAATCTTTTGCAAAGTGCTGCAAAAATAAATCTACGTCATCTAATTGCAAACGTTTTTGTGTGATCTTATGAGGCTTTCATTCCGCACATGAACTGCAAAGAGTATTATTAAAAATACAAATAAATATTAATTAATAGCTAGATTTTTAAAAACGATTCTACGTTGAGAAATATCAAAAAGAAACATACTGAATTTTAAAAAAGATTTTTCTGATTTTGTGTGAAAGTTTTGGTAAATTTACAAAATAAAAAATCTGTACACTTTTTTCTCGGACAGTAGGAAAAAAAGAAACATGCACTAGTTTTGTCTGTGTTTATATTCAATATACGCATAATTCTAACATGGGGAGTAAAGCTACATATGTCTATCTTTGTGTGTTTGCTCTAATAATAATTGGAGCAAAAAGGGTATGCGTTTGACATGAAAAGAGAATTTATGGAACTTTATGCTCAGCATTGAAAATTTTCTGAAATAATGAGAATATACAAAAAAAATATTGTCTCGGCAATTTCGTGAATAAAATTTTTGGCAATTTCGGTAATTGCTGATTTTGTCGCTTTTAGATTTTAGACACTTTAAACAGTTTACGCAATTTGCAAAATGTATCGTGGCAAGACTTACTTAGAAAGCATCGTGTGCCTTTGAAGGGACATAGCATGGTTTTTTTTTCCAAAAATACGATAATCGTGAAAAACCCACAGATTTTTACTTCTGTCTACCCTTATATTTTAATTATATCTTAGCCGACTAGAAAAAATAAAAAAGTTCAGCTGAACTAAATAAATAAATGACTATGTTTTCCATCGAAAATATCTAAATTTCAGAAAATTTGAGAGACTGAAACGTGACAAGGAAAACTTTGGGCAAAAAGTCTAAACGTATTCATTTTCATGTCAACTTGAAAAGGGATAGAGACAGAGAGCAAATGTTCACTTCACTTTAAAGAAACACGACATAGAGAAGAAATCCATACTTTTTTGACATGAAAATTATGAGGTTCGGGATATTTTTTTTATTTGAAATTGAATGTTTGTGGGGGAAAATCTGAATCAGTTAATTATTGAGTTTTTATTTCACAGAGATATTTTTTTCATTTTGGAAGAATTTTTCGAGAACTTAAAATTAGAAGATTTCACTTCCTGTGACTGTTTAACTAACTGAAGTTTTGTGTGTGTAGAATAAAAAAGTAAAAATAAATTAGATTAGCTTAAGCTAGCAACTTTCTCAATGAATTTTGAATATTTGTACAGCATATTAAAGGTTTTTGTAAAGTGAACTTTTGATTACATCGCGAAACTTCACAATTAATGGTGAAAATGAGTTGGCGGAGCATCAACAAGTGGGACCCTCAATAAAAAACGTGATAAGAGGCGATGAAATCGAGGTGTCGAGGACAACAATTGACACCTGACAAGTGTGAGGCTTTCAATTTGAAAACTGGAAACTGGGTAGCGATTTGCGGAATCAGCTATAACGAAATACCGTATTTTCTTCAATAGTCTTGCATATTACTATTCGAAATGTGATAATTATTTGCCGAACATTTGATCTGAAACCGTTTAAATCATGAAACATACGCACTATTATATTTCAATGAATATTTGAGCAATTTTAAGTTTAATCATTTAAAATAATTCACTTTAAAAACTGTCGTTCTTTAAATTTTTTTCAAACTTGGTCAACAATTCTGAAATCAATTTAAATTCAAGTTTTCCACAACCTAGAAATTAGAGAAATGTTTTTAGATGTCTTAGTCCCTTTGGCAAATAAATTTTCAGACAAGCTTTAATTTATTTGGATTGAGAGCACCCGACTTCCACCCACTTAATTGCTGTGTTGAAATTATTTCAGACAAATTTTGATTCGGGAAGTTCTAATTCTCGAAATCTAGCATTTTATAAAAATAACAACTTATTTCTATAGTTTTCAGGGGGAATTTTACGGGGGCACAACTTGAGGGCAAATGGAGAGGCGGTTGAGAAGCGCCAAATCACGTCTTGTATAGAAAAAAAACATCAATTTTGGGAAATCCGTAAAAAAAATCGACGTGCTAATAAAAAATAGGAAAACTCTGGTGAAGTCTGTGAGAAAAAGTGCTAAAAAGGACGAAACGAGACATATATTTGAAATTTTTTATTGCGTTTTTCTGCAAAGTTTGGTGAGAGTTTGGGTGGGATGAATATATCATAGAAACAGTTGGCCTGTTCGCCTAAAGGCTCGCATGCCTACCATGAATCCCAATAGCCTTTTTTAGATCATGAAAATGGTCATGAAAAAATAAAGAAATTCGGAAATTAAAAGGCTATATATCTTTCAAGTTCCCAGAACTAATTTTATATTTTAGCTTTTAATCTCAAAATTTTGAGGCAAAAACTCAGTCTCACGTTAACATGTGAGTTTCAAGCTGGCAGATCATTGCAGAAGGTTTAGAAACTGATGCGAAGTTAAAATAGACAAACAATTTTAATTTTAATATTCTCACAATTTTCAGCTTTTTTTCACTGACACAAGGTTTAAAATGTTGTTGAAGTGTATTTTCCGAGTCTAATAATGTTTTATATTATTTATGATCATAAGAATAATTCAGAACGTTTTTTAAAATTCAATTTTTCTAACTTTAATTTTTTCTGGAAAAATCTGAAATTTTTTGCGAAAATTTCAAGCCTCAAAATTGTTTTTTTTAATATTTTTCTTTTTGATTTTTTTTTTAATATAATTCATTTTCAATCTATTCTCGGTGTTGTGGCAAAACCAAACAGGCTAACTTGAAAAAGAACTCTACTGGGAAAGGCTTATGGTGTAGAAAAGACCGAAGATAGTTGACTAACACAATTTTAATTACTTACTTGCCAAAATATCAGAAAAAAATGCTTTCAAATTCGGTCAAAAAACTCTAGATATTTTTGAATTCTCCTATTCTTAAAACGTCTTTAATTAAAGCATAGTTTAAACGACATTGTTAACAACTTATTTTGAGAGAATAATTTGACTGAAAATGTTCAGATCAGTTTTAATTAAAGTTCACCTCTGCTACTTTTTTTGTATATGTTTATTTAAAAAATTATCCTACAAATGGCATTTAGAGCTACCTTGACAGTCCAAAAATCAAGTATGAAGACCAAGAAACTCGACATAGAAATGCAAATCCTGGGCCTTGTCCGAGATTTGTTCTGGACGGATGACAAACAGCAAACGAAGGCGTGGGCACTTCAAAATGTCTGAACAACGAGACGAAGCGTCGAATTTCAAAAAAATCAATGTGGGAGAATTTTTGGGTAGGAGGAAGTTGTTCTCAAGTACGAGGAGCAGACCATCTGGAATTGTATATAATTTCAGAAATATAGGTTTTTGAAACGCGTGGAAAATTTTAGAAAATTGCAAAATTATCATTAAAAAACATAGTTTTCAAAAAAATCGAGAAGCTCCTGACAAGTTTAACATTTTTTTAAAAACCTGAAAACTTCAAGAAATGTCGAGAAAAGTCTAGAATGTTCTAAAAAAATCCTGGAAACGTTCAGAAAAAATGAATAATTTTTGAAACGTTATAGAATGTTTGGAAAAGGTTGAAAAACTTGAACAAGGAAAAGCTTGCTTGAGAGACATGTGGAAAATTACAGGAAACTGTTTAATAAAATTTAGAAACATCTAGAACACTTCAAAAACGATTTGTTTTAAATTTCGGAAGTTTTCTAGAAAATTCGAGAAACTTCGGAAAAAATTTGAAATTTTGTTTGTTCTTGAAACTTTTTTTTTTTTAGAAAAATCTGATAACTTATTGAATTTAGAAAATCTGATAACTTATTGAATAGTTTTGGAAGCTTTTAAATTTTAGACATCTTTAGACAATATTGTAAACTTTAAGGAAAAGTGGTAAATTTTTGAAATATTTCTGAAAGCTCTAGAAATTGGAACAAGTGTTGCTAAAATTTTCCAGTATGTGTTAGGTGTTAGTCTAGTTATTCAAAAGAGAATGCAAAAAAACAAGTGAGCACAAAAAGGGAAAGTTGTTGAGGAGCGCTGAGTTGGATAGGATAACATGGAGCACCCCGGATATTGGGTACTCGTAAAACTTTGGCAAATATGTTTTTGGAAGACATGAATAGAAAAAATGAAAAAAAAAGTTGAAGAGTGAAAAACCGGATGGAAATAAAAATAATGGCTTAGGGGGAGGGGGTGATCCTTTAATGTTAGAAGGTTACGGTATTATAGGTGGAGTTGAGCCAGTGGGGATACTGTTTAAACCCGCTTTTTAAAAGTCCTGAAATGTCCAAATATGGTTATAAAGCTTTTCAATCTATGAAAGTTTTTTACGAATTTTTCAAAAACTTGAAATTTACCAAAAATTTGACTAAAAAATATTTTAAAAAAAAACTAAAAAATTCGGAGCGTTTAATTGCGATATTATGCCACGTTGGACTATTATAAAATCATTTTTACAAAATACCCAATGGCATTTTGTGTTATATAAAATTTTATTGCAAAACTTCTGAAGAACAGTAACAAGAAAATTTTCCTAGAAGAGGAGCATAACTAGAAACAATTAGCTTTTACTTTATAATAATATTTGTGCTACTGAAACAGTTTTTTCTGACGTGAAAAAATAAATTTCAAAAATTAAGTTTAGAAAAATTTTTATTTACAATTTCTTGTTCAAATTTTTGAAGCTGTTCAGAAATTCGTAGTATTCTTTAGTTTTAAAGATTTCGAACGGAATTTTAGTTTAAAATGTTTATATGTTTGTTTTTAATACGATGCACACGTGTATTCAGCTCGACCCATGACTCGAAAATGTTGAAAAAAAAAACGGGAAAAAATATTTGAATTCGCCATGCGGATATTCACCGCAGCGCGTGCAATAATGTCTGCATTTGCGCGTGTCGGTGTTTGCACAAAATACACCGATGGGTCGAGCTGGATACATCTGTTTATTCCTATAACGATAAGATTGAACAAAAAATTGAAAGGTTCAATGCTACAGCACCCCAGGAGTTTTCGCGATGAGACCTAAAAATTTTGAAAATGTTCAGCGGCACGTTTTTTAAATATTTTTTCTGAACAAAGTCGCTAAAACGTTTTGAATTTCAATGTCCGTGTTACACCTTTTTTAAATAAAAATCGTAAAAAAAAAGGTGTTGAACAGATGTGTGTAATGTTTTCCTTGTTTTTTGCGAAAGGCTTCAACTTGGTCTATTTAATGTTTTCATATAATTTTCCACAGGTGACTTGAAATTACTGATGGGTCTCGCCGCGCGAAGTTTAATTTTTCGAGAAACCCCACAACGAAAATATTGTGCATGCTCACTTTTCCGAGAAATAGTCAGAAATTGGGGATTTGTGGCCCGTCACAGAAAATTTTACAACAAAAAACCTATATCGAAAATGATTATTGCACAAATAGGGATCAATGGGAAGTGCAGAAAGAGTGCCATACTCGGAAAAACTTCAACTTGAGCCTAGACGGGGCTTCTCCTGGCATTTCGAGAGCTCAAGACCAGATGATCGCCTAAGGCACGAAAGCAAAACTTGAGATTGGAATAGAGAAGTAGCGGAATAAAAAAGAAATTGAGTCACAATCAGGAAGAAAAACAAACCATTTGGTTGGTTTGATCTAATTAAAAAAAACTAAAAATTTATATATTGAACAAAAACAAAGTTAATAAATTTTTCAGTCTTATTCATGATCAAGTACTACCCGTTAGCAAGCGAGAAATATCAGGTTAGACCCATTTATCATGCCTTGTAGAGGCAAATGAAATCTAACTATTTTGGATTTTTTCTGTTCTGTGTATTTAGATATTCACTTTTTTGTGAGGAAGCTTTGTTAGGATATGAGGAAGCTTTAGCCTTTTAGCAAATTTAGAGGATTTTTAAAACTAAAAACTATTTGAACAGTTTGGAATGTTTGTATATGTGTCTATGTCTAGACGCATCATTTTCATTATTGAATTTTTTTAAATTTGACTAACTTACTTTAAAATTCATTAATAACAAAGGTGTTAAATATCTTTAGGTAACCTGAGAACAAGACATTTCTGAAAATTGTTCAGTTTTTTCTAGAGAAATAAGTAAGCTAGTTTTTCTCAAACTCAACGGGACAGAGTATACTTTCATATTCACCTCTAAAACTCCTATCCAAAGTTAAAAAATGTTTTCAAAAAAAAGTGATAATGAGGAACTAACTTTATGGGAGCAGACAAAAATTTAATTATTATATGAAATCTGACAATTTCTTTGAAAAAAATTAGTAACTGGTATATTAATAAAACATACCTGAAAATTTTTTTTGGTAAAATTTCAAAAACTTTGTACCTGATTGTGAGAAATTTTCGATTTTGAATTGATATGTTCAGATTACTCTATTTTGTTAGAATCTGAACTTCAAAAATATCAGAATTTTTTTCGACAATTCACTGGAAAGCTACAGAAATTCTAGTTAAAATAGCTGTTCATTAAACAATGATACATAAAACTTATTTTGTATAAATTAGGGCTTCCATGGTAGGTAGCTGCGGTTTCAGGGCTTCAAAAAAAATTGAACTTTGTTCGCTTGGATTTTTTTTTGAAAATATATACAAAAAAAGCTCTAAAAACGTGACCTTTTTCAAAATATTTTTAAAATTTCACAATATGTTGCTAGACGGGGATTAGAAGACAACAAAAAAGTAAACATCAATTGTCAACTTTTCAACTTTTCTCCGCAACAGGAGACTCTCCTATTGTTCGACCCAGGCGCCTTCAAGGAATCTTGGATGATCAAATTTTCCAACATTTTGTATTGAACTGAGCTCACGGAGCCCGTGACTTGTTAGGTAGAGACCAAAATATCAAAAAAAAAAGTTACAAAAAGAAATGAAACAAAGGAAGTTTTAACGAAAAAGGCTAGACAGGGGAGGAGAAGAAGAAGAAATTGGATGAAAAAGGCAAAGTGACGGACAATGGGGTAAGTTTATGAATGAATTGGTAGCACCGAATAGTAGAGTAGCCAAAAGTAATAGAAGTTTTTGGGTGAAGTTTCGAAATATCAAGGTGACCTTTAGTCATAAATTCAATAGCGGTTTGGTCCGAACTTAGAAGATAATTTAAAAATGGAGGTATTTTGCCTTCTTCTATTCTACGCTGTCATATTATTATACAATGAAAATTTTGAAATGTCGATAGAAACACGCCCAAAACCCCAAATAGAGAGCCACTTTTCGATTTTTCTGGTATTGGATCGTGGGGAGACTGGTGCCCTGAGGAGTGGTATCCTGATAAGATCCATCGCTATGAGACCCTTCGCTGCGAGACCCTACAGCTTGTGAAAGGCCTATCGTGGTGATCGAAAGTTTCAGAAAACCGTAAATTTCCTATGAATATTGTTCAAACTTTTATAAGGTTTTAGGAAACTTTAGTAAACTTTTAAGAAAAAAAGAAATGTAAAAAAAGAGCTAAATTTTTTTTTTGCACATGCACAAATAAAAAATATTGAAAATAAAAATGCAGCATAACAGCTATAGACAAGTGGAACCAATAAATAATAAATTCGATCTCCTTTGGAAATTCATCCCACTCATTGAGAGAGCGGAAAACGGATATGTCAAGATTCTAAAACTCTTTCAGAAATCCAAAGCCGAATAAAATAGCAGGAATGCTGTATAAGCTAGAGTATTAAGAGGAAACAGTGGCTATAAATCAGACAACTGTTTAATATTCATGGAAAGGAAATTGTGTTTTTTTTTCCGATTCTTGTTCCAAGTGATCAACAATATGAGGAGTCAAAATTTTCTTTAATGAAAAATCTTTAAAAAATTTCGAAAAAACTCGCGATTTTCTTCATAGTCAGTGAAATTTGAAACTTTTTTGAGGCGTAAATTGATAGGAATTTCAAGAAAATTTAGGGATCGGATGATGAACGAAACTTGAGAAAGCGTTAGGAAATTATTTTCAAAAACAAGTTATTATTCGAAAACATGAAAGAACTTGCTTACTTTTACAGTTTTAAATAGTTTAAAAAAATTCTGAAACTGGTACTACGGGTGAAGTTACTTAAATTCTGAAATACAAAAAAATTGTTAATGAGAACTACAAGGCCAATCAGCGATTTGCTCCGCCCATTTTTAATCAATCATATGGAGTGGGCAAAGCCTTCCTACGTTACGCACATTTTAAAAATGTAGGCGGAAAATTTAAATATTTTTTAGGAACAACGGGAATTTAAATTAAAAAAAAAATTCGCTGGGATCTCACTATTTTTCAAAATTTGTTTAAAATTTGAGGTACAAATTGCCAGAAACATTTTTGGAGAATATTCAATAATTTTCGAAAAATTTTTGGCGGGAAGTTCAAAAAAAAAAAGATAAAATAAGTTAATTCAGAATATTTTATTCTCATGACATTTTTTTAGGAGATTAATGGAGTAAAATCTTTTCATATTTCTAGAAAAATATCAAATAAATTGGGTTCTGACCAGAATTGTTTTTCTCGTTACGATTTGAATATAACATTGAATTTGAAACCAAAAAAACGAAAAAGTCAGGCCAAGAATTTCAAGTAAAAGTTTAGATCCGCCACTTGGCAAAATCGAAAAATTCTCTCTAACCAAGCATCAAATCTCAACATTTATTAATTTCTGGTTTAGCATTAAAGTTTTATGTGCAACTAACTCCTCAAAAATAATTCAGAATAAAAATAAACTACATATGTGGATAAATCTCCCGAGACTCGCCAAATGTTAATAATTCGATTATTTGCACTGGACACTCTAGACTTGAGAGAGCCCAGAATACCGCACCATAATAACAAAACATACTGATGACGTGTAACGCTTGAAATATGAAAAAGATCAAACATTTTGATCTAAACTATTAACTTTCAATATTTTCTTCATTTTAAGTCGATGCATCCAATTTCGGTTTAAAAAAATAGATAAATTGCGCGCGTCCCATTTAATTTCAAATACATCAAATTAAATTAAGTTGCAAAACTATTTGAAATCAAAAATACATCAATATGCAAGAACATATCACATGAATCCTCTGAATTTCTTATACAGCCCAATATTTATCAAAATTTTCACAGTAAACATAATTTTTAACGAAATAAATTACACTATTAATAATTTATTCGTACCTAAAATATTACCAAAATGTTCGTCTAGACCTATTAGAGCCTGAAATGATGAATAATTTTTTTGGATATCAACCCACTAGTTATAAATCATCAAAAAAAATTACTCTACCAAACATGACGTCTACATGTATTCTAAAACCTATTTATACAAAATTTTGCTTCTATTTAGAAACAAGCCAGTTGAGAATCAAATAAAAAAGGCAGCGTTCCAGGTAATTGAACATTTGATTGACATCATTTTCTATTTTTGGTTCAGAGCAGGTTTGCAAAATGTAAAATTAAAAACAAAGAGGAAATCGAAAGTCGAATACATTAGTTTTGAAAATTGAAATCTCACAACTCAGCTTTCATAAAAACACACAAAGCTTGACAAATAGCTCGGCAGAAGATATCAACTTGAAATTTTTAAAAACATTTGTGGAATTGAAAGCAAGTTTTAGGGAAAAGATCGTGGAAGTATTTATTCCTCGTATGAATTCTCAGAAAAATATGCGAAAATTATTATTGCCAAAAAAATTGTAGTTGGCTTTACCGGAACAGCTAATTTTTAAATATGGTTGTTTTGAACGCACAAATTAATTTTCCTATTGCTTTCTATCTTCAAACTGTTGTAAAATTCATTTGACTAAATTTAAAAATAATAAGACCAAAACTCTGAACTTTCAAAAGATATTTTTGGAAATTTGAAATATATCTCTTTCAATAGGTTGCTACAAAGAAATTAGCAATTCGTACTGAAAAAATCTATTTCGGTCCAAAATATTTTTACAGAGTATTCAGGGGTTGAGGGTTCTAAAAATTAAACAAAATAACGTGATTCCTTTTCTGTGAATTTTAGTTTTTTTTTTGGAAAAATGCATGAAAATTTCCAAAAAAACTCGAATGTTTGCTTATCTCTCGAAACCTTTTAAAATAATCACCAGTCTTCAGAGCAACGTTACGGTATTCAAAAGTGATTTTAAAATTTTGAGTTCAAATAGTATCTGCATAAATTTCATTGAAAACTCCAAACAAAATCAGGAAATCTTTTTTACAATTTCTAAGAACAAGAAAACATTTTCAAAGCTTTTTCAAACTTTTGTCGAAGTTTTGGTCAATTTTCAAATTGTCGAAAAATTTGACTTTTTCGGAAACACCAATTTGTGAAAATAAATAACAACAATTTATTTTTTTGGTATTTGTTAATTTTAGCTTTATTCATTTTTAGCTGCCTACTCCTGAAATCCTTAATAACAAATTAAAAACTACACGAATCTCGGAAGTGTTCTGATTGAAATTTGAAGCAGTTGAGAAAATCATCGATTTCCAATTGCTTAAGTTTTAAATGGAAGTGAGGTCAAGTTCAGAAAAAATCTAAAAGATTGGTTTTACATAAAAGCAGAACTGGAAAACCATTTGCAAAAATAAAAGGATCAGCTTTCACATGCGCCACAAATTTTCAGCCACTCGGAACATCTACTCTCAATTTTGTTGGCTTTTTCTGTGTGTTTTCCAAAAGCTTAATCTCAAAAATTTAAGAGGGACCGGGCGTCCTGATTGGATTGTCGAATTGATGAAATAGGGGATGATGACCTAGAAATCCCAGTTTAATGCCGTTTTTTTTTAAAGAAAAAAAAACGAGGAGCAGAGGAAACACGCATTTGCCTAATCAATCCGAAAACATAAACGGGCGGTCTCTTTTTCGCGTTACCCGAGAGTGGAGGGCTTCTCCTACTAAATTCTGCATCAATTATTCTAGCATCTGAGGCCCAGTTTCTATACACTAGAGAGAAGCGCCGAAATGAGTTTTCAGTCCGGGAATGATTCTCTTTTTGGAGGAGGAGACTCTGAGTTGAACTAGACTCGATTTGTCGATGTATCCTTTAATGATTACTCTATATCAAAAGATCAGTTTCAAAATGAGAAACGAAAGCTAAAATTGAAGAACAAAAATTTAATTCGCGCTTTTTTCTCTGAAAAATTATTTTTCTTTAGATGGCTGAAAAAAATTGGGGAAAAAAATGAAAAGTTGCCTATATTTGTTGAAAACGGGTAATTCATGTATGCTGAATTCAAAACATCTAGGTTTAACCCATCAAAAACTATTAAAAATTGGCAAAAATCGGAAATTTATTGTAAAAATTCACAATTTTGAAACTTCTATAGAATGGTTAATTTTGTAAATAGAGGACTCAAAATTGATTTCCGAACACTAAAAAATTGTCTTTTTTCAATTTCTAGTAATTTTGTACAATTTAAAAAATTATTTTTTTGCCCAAAAAAAGATAGTCATTAGATGGCCGAAAACAAACTGGGGAAAAAAAGTCTAAATTTGTTGAAAGTGGGTAATTCATGTATGCTGAATTCAGAAAATCTAGGTTTAACCCATCGAAAACTATTAAAAAGTGCGCAGATTGGGCAATTTATTGTAAAAATTCACAATTTTGAAACTCCTCTAAAATGATTGATTTTGTAGTTAGAGGTTTGTAAATTTGTAGTTTGTAGTCTCGTTAAAATCTTCAAGCCCTAAAAAATATTTGCCGACGCTGCTAGCCACTTTTGATAAGTTGAAAGCCACAAGGGACCCCTCAAGGTTTAATATGATTGTTTCTGCGATGAAATATTTTGGTTTGCCGAGATGAGGAACAATCCAATTTATTTTTTTTAGGAAAAAGCAATAGATTTCGGAATTTACACATAAATCACACGAGAACAATCACCACTTGAACGACATCACAGGTTTGTAGGCGACTTTCAGCGCTCCGCCCATCCAGACACCTTGCTTTTCAGGATTGAACTCTCCGGGCATCCAGGCTCCCGATGGACCAGAGTAGACAGTTGGCAGGTGGAGGATGTAGTATCTGGTAAGAAATGTATGATAATTTATTGCCAAAGTTCGAGAAAATGTACATTTTGCGCCTAAAATACGGTACCCGGTCTCGTTATGACAAATGTTTGTTAGACGCAAAGAGGTGTGAGCCTTTAAAAGCGGAGCATCAAAATCTGGGGAATATAATTTTATAATTATTCCGAATTTGCCTCTGATCCCGAATATCTACCGTATTTCTTCTATTAATACGGCTGCAATACTATTTTTCGAAGGTCTTCCCGCTTGCAATACTATTAGGGAGTGCAAGACTAATAGGGAGTGCCAGTCTAATAGGGAGGCCATACTAATAGAAGATATACGGTATCTGATTAAAAGTCAAAACTACACACCCGCGCCAGAGGCATTATCGCGCCGTGTCATGTCGATTTACGAGACTAGTCCTGAAGCTGAAATACCAAATCAGGGGATTTTTTTTTGAATTTTTCGCATTGGCATTCGGTATCAGGGACACATTTTGAGACATTTAAAAATATTTCTCAGATTTCGGCACCTTTACAGGCGCACATATTTTTGAAATAAAAAAAAATTGTCGTTTCGGGACCGATAACCGTATTTTTCGCGCGAAAATGGTAAAATTCTGCGTCCTCGTAATTACTTTGAATGATGAAGTTCCAGCGGCTCCTGTCCAGTTCCATAGACGCCTTCGTGAGTTGGAATCAAAACTTTCGGATCAATAGTAATATGAACTGGTGCTTTTGGAGTCACCACATGAACCTTCTGCAGTTGTGCGGATTGCAGTGGAAGCTTCCGGCACGTACATGGTCTTCTAATCGGAAGATCAGCCTGGAGGACATTTCCCAACGAACTTCGGTGCGCGGATTCTCTGATAACATTCGATCCTTTCGAGTAGATGAGCGGTTCTCCGTTGTAGTCCACAAAGAAGCGGTGACCACGGGAACATTCATATTCGAATCCAACAAAAAGTTTGACACGTGCCGAGTCGTCCTTGTTGTCTTTTCCGCACTTTCGACTGAAATCCTCGCTTCGAATTTTGTTCAGATCGCGGTTCCAGACGTCGAAGTTCACCTTAAATTTATTTTTCGAATGGGGAGCAAATTGCCGGTTTACCGATTTTTCAAAATATAAAAAAAAGAAAATTTTTCGATTTAACGATTTTCCTAAAAAATCAAAAAAAAAAAACGACACCCTTGATGGGGAGTACTGTCAACTTTCAAAAAAAAATGTTACGGTACATATTTTCAATTCCGGCAAATTGCTTTTTGAAAAATAGATGTATGAACATTCATAGAATGCGTACAATTTTGCCAATCGAAATTGAAATTTCGAAATTTCAAAAAAAAAAAAAAAGTTCAGAACCAGAATTTGCCGAAATTTTCGGCAATTGCCATTTTTCCCGCAAATTCGGCAAATCGGCAACTTACCGGTTTGCCGAAAATTTTCAATTCCGGCAATTTGCCGATTAGCTGATTTGCCGGAAATTTTCAAATCTGGCAATTTAAATTTGAAATTCTGAAATTACCAACAAAAAATGTACAAGACCACAATTTATTGACTGAGCTACCTGCCCCCCAATTTTTTAAAATTTTTTTTTTTCAAAAAATCCTTACATCTAATAGAACAACTACAGGCGATAAATAATCTCCCCCAATTTTGAAATTCGGTTGATTCTTAAGTCCAGCTCCATGACTGTAAATACTCGAGTCACCAAGTGACGTTAGATGCCACGATGGAAATATTGGCAGCTTTCCGGTGGTCATCGAGTTGGGCACAGTGATCAGAAAATCTTCTGATTTTCCAGCGAGTTCGAGCTTTTGCATCCGCTTCACGTGGTCGATAGTCAATTCTCGTTCAGTTTTCGATGCCATAGATTCATCGCGGCGACTCGTCGGACGAAGGTAGGCATCCGATTCTTGTGATGAAGACTCTGAACTGCTCATAGTTCTAACTCTGACGTCATCTTCGTCAGATGGTGACGTTGAATCGGGATCCAACAGGCTTTCAGGAATATCCAGGTCAGTATCTTCCTCGGCTAACTCGTCTTCGCGCTGAGCCATCTTTTTCGCGGCTCGGAGAGAATTTGACTCTCGGTCAGCCCACATGATGTCCTGAAAATTGTAAATCCATTTTTTGTAATATTTTTGGCGGGGAATTCAAAATTTTAAGAAACAATTTCGGCGGGAATTCAAATCTTGAAGACAAATTTCGAGAGGAAAACAAAATTTTATGAAAAAATTCGTACTTTTTGAGAACAAATTCAAATAAAAAAAATTTGGAGGGAAATTCAAAATATTTGTTTTAAATTTTGGAGGGAAATCAAAGTTCTTAAGAAAAAAATTTTGAATGGAAATTCAAATTTTCTGAGAAAAATTCTGGCGGAAAACTACAGTTTTTAGAAAAATTTTGGAGGGAAATTCAAATTTTCTGTGAAAAATTTTTGGCAGGAAATTTAATTTTCTGAGAGAAATTTTCGCGGGAAATTCAAATTTCCTGAGAAAATTTTTAGCGGGAAATTTAAACATTAGAATTTGTAGCTCCTAGGCTGATTATATCGTAAAATATTGCCAGAAAACTAACATCCTTCTCCTCAGAATCCTCTTGATATAACTGAAACTGATATCTCCACAATCGCCTACAGCACTTGAAATCCGGGTGATCATAAAAATCGGAATTCGCTTCTTTAACAGAGAACGGTTCAGGACGTATCAGTTGTTTCCGTCCGCAGACACACGTGGAAATCATCGTGTTTGAAGCGTCATGCGCGGTCCAGCGGTGCTCGGGAGCCGTCTGATCACCAAATGTGGGATGGATTTTCCGAACACACGAGCGGCCCATCATTGAGACAGATTCGCATGCACGCATATCGGATTGCCACATCTCATTGCATTGAGCCTGAAGTTGAGACAGCGCTTCACGTGAATTCACCCCGACAACTGAATCGATGTAATGAGTGGCTTCGTTGAACTGCAAAACATTTTGGAAACTAATAAAAATGCAAAATTTTTTTGGTTTTTCAACCTAAAAATGTTGTCTAAAAAGAATGCGAAAAAAACGCGCCTTTAAAGAGTACTGTAATTCAAAAAAACTTTTCCTAAGATAATACTTAATTTAGAGGTGGGCGGCAATTGCAATTCCTTTGGAAACATTTATTTATTTGATTTGATTTGACTTTTCACAGATCTCCTTTTTGATTGCTTTTTCCGTGTTTTATTGTAGTTTTTCAATTAAAACCTCCCTAAAATTTAGGAATTACAGTACTCTTTAAAGGCGCATTCTATTTTACATTTGCCAAAATCTTGTCGTTTCGAGACCAGGAAACCCCAAATTTGGCTAAAAATCTGAAACACTACAAATGGAAACAAAAAAGTTCTGAACGAATTTTGAATTTCGCTCCAAAATGAGAACTCTCAAGCTAATTGGTTGGAGAGTGGGCGGATCGAATCGCTGCATGGTCGCAGTTCTCATGGCGGAGGGAATTTAAAAATTGCGTCGATTATTTTAATATTTTGATTTTTTTTTGAAGCAAAGCAACTTTTAAAGCCCGTACCCTCATCAAGTGCTCCTCCTTGCTTCGAATTTTCACCGGTTTTTCAGAATCTTTGAACCGATCCGCACCCCGTCTCTCTCCTGGCCGCTGAGCATTAGTGTAAAGTCGTCGAGCTTCTTCCATATGGTCATTTTGAATTCTTTTGATAAATGTTTGAATGGCAGTTTTCTCGTGTTTTTCCTCCAAATCACCATCGAGAACACACTGTAGGCAGTTCATCAATTCGATCACGTTTTCCAGAGAAATTTCGTTTTTCTCCGAGCGAAAATTGTCCTCTAAAAATTTGACGAACGAATTGTTGCTGGGAAGTGTTCCGGCGTTTCCGGATATTTTCGTATTTTCAGCGTCGGCCATCAGAATCTCGAACATTTCTCCGATGATATCTCTTTTTACAATTTTTGGATTCAAAAGATGGACGACCGGTATTGTTTCGTTCAGCTGGCATAAGGATGATGCTCCGCAATCGATAAGGTCGTAGAGCTTCAGAATGTCGCTGAATTGATTATCGAGGTTCTTCTCCAGTTTTTCGTAGAGTTCACGCTGAAGCTTGGAAGGGGTTTTTTTTGGGTTTTTTTGTCCTCAAAAAAGTTTTTTTTTTAATTTTTCGGGCTAGATTGGTGTTTTTTGTTTGTTGGAATTTTTGGTTTAGAGGAAATCAAAAAAACTTGATAATTTTTTTTTTGAAAATATTATTTTTTAGGTTTAGAAGAAAATTTTTTTTAATTTGATCCAAAACATGGTTTTGTTTGAAATGTTTTTTTTTTTATTCTTTAGGTTTAGAGGAAATCAAAAAAATGATCAAAATTTTTTAAAAAATGTTTTTCTTTTCGGTTAAAAAATAAATTGAATTTTCGAAATTTTGTTTCTTAAATATTATCAATTTTTTAATCAAAATCAATAGATTATAATAATCCGATTTTCAAAAAAATCTCAATTATCTCAGAAAAAGACCGTTGGGGCGCGATTTCGAAAATTTTAATAAAATTTTAAAACTGATTTTTTAAAAGCTGGTTTCGATATTTTTGCAGTTGCAGACTTCTGGTTTCTCACGATTAAAAAAATTAATTTGTAATAGTTTTTTAAAAAACTATTGAAACTATTGAAAAAAAAAACTTAAAAAATCAAGGAAGACTCATTTTTTTAGCCGGTAAATTCAAAAATAAATCAGTTTTTGAATGTTTGGAAAATTCAAAGATTAATGTTTTAACATGTATTTTCTACATATTGAAGCAAAAAACGTCATTTTATTAACCTTTTTGCCGGGATTCACGTCTGGCCGGATATTATTCCGCTGGAAAGCAATCAAAAGACGTGGCACAACCATTCGACCCTCAGATTCTGCAGATGACAAAATTCGATTATTAAAAGAGACATCGCGAAGATCCGAAGCAACCAGACGTTGATTTATTTTCTTTCGCAGCTGAATTCTGAAAAAAGTTTTTTGTAAAATTTTGCTTTTTTTTCAAATATTTACCTCGCCGAGTTGACTTTTTTTAAAAATCTCATGAGTTCCAAGTCGATTCTTGATGTTTGCTCAAAAATAATGATAAAATGACACGAAATAAACAAAAAATGCAGCATTCGGATTTGTTGGCATTCACTTTCAGCCATCGCATCGAAATAGTTCGATTTTGGATTTGATTTTAGACATTTTCGAATGTTCGCGACGTCATCTACACCATTCATCACCAGAAACAAAATCTGATCGTCTTCGGAGAAGTGACCGCGAATCTGAAATTCTTTTTTAATTTTAGTTGGAATTTTAAAATTTTAAAATCAAAAATTCAAAATCTCACCGTACAAGTCTCATCTTCAGTTGCAGCCACTGGGAAAACATTTTCCCTTAAATAACAATTAATATTATCTCCTTTTCCGTGATCCGGATAGTCTTTTCCAATCTACAAAATCGGAATTATTAACAAAAATCGATTTCCATCACTTACAACTCCAATAACTTTGATTTTAGTGTCAAGTTGAGTGCTGTAACAAGTCCTTGCATGTTCTACCCATTTAGCTATGTCCATTTTTCACTGAAAACGCAAGAAGTTTAATTTTGCGAAAAATACGACGAGAAAAAAACAAATAAATAATAAATAATGCAATTGCGCTCTACTGACACGCCGTAGTGATTGGAGACGAAGAGTGATGATGCGCACAAAAGCGAGGGAATTTCAAATCGAGGAAAGGCTCAAACTTGTGAAATCGTATTGAAAAATTAGTAAATTATGGTTAAATTGCATGATAAAAAGGTGTTCAGGTCTTCGATTTTCTTATTGCCCAGATGTTTTTCAAAAAAATATTCTGAAAAAGATAAATTGTATTTTTCAAATCTTAATTTTTAGCACGATTACAGACCTACTGTACAATGAGAGAATCAAAATATATGACCCCTTTTCAATGCTAAAGTGTCCTGATTACAAAAGGATTCTTCCGCTCAGCAAATTTCGAAATTTGCCGCACACATCAAAAAATTTGACAATAAAATTTTGACCAAAACTATTGATTTTGCCCGCCAAACATTTAGGAAAATGGCACAAAATTGAGTCATTTTGATGTTTAAGAAGATACACGACACAGAAGTTATTCAGAGCTCGGCAAATTTTGAGATTTCCCAGTAGAAGCTAGCCTACTTTGTTGGTATTTTCTGGAAACTGACAATTATGAACAGTTTTTTAAAAGAAAAAAAGAAGGGCTCCCATTGATTTTCCCGAAATTTTGAATTTTGAAAAATAAAGATCCTTTAAAGCTGGAGAATCCTTCTGTAAGGAGGGCCCTTTGTCGTTTCGAGACCTAATACCGTAAGTTTGATTCAAAAATCGCAGTATTTCGCGTTTGGGTAGTTACAAAAAATCGGCCATTTTACATTTTTCGATTTGCTGGAATTGGTTTTAGCCTTTCAATAAATTTCGTTTGGTGTATCCCTTTTTTCTAATTTAAATTATTACGTTTTTGATAAATCTCGAGTGTCTTCTTATTTTACGTATATTTTTCCACATTGTTCAATTTTCCCTTAAATTAGATCTAAAAAACAACCGAGAAAGTTGAACATTTTTCTATATTACCGGTACAGAGAGTGTAGAGATAGTTAGACTCAGACAAATGATATCAGAGTTACTTCCAAACAAAAATCAAAGTTATTCAGAGCTAAAGCGAAATAACCGCTAAACTACATACCTCTACTTTTACTCGGAGTAACTACGCCTTTACCCTACCCAGCTCTGATTAGGCCTGACTAGCTCTGAGTTACTTCGCCTTTTTTTTTGGCAGAACTTATATTTCTCTGATTTACTCAGAATAATTGCGCTCTAATCTGAATAGCTCTGCCTTGTATGGAAGTAAGTCTGATGCCGTTTGTCTGATAGTGAGCGCGAGAGTGACAGACATCAGGGACCCAAAGTGACGGGGCTCGGGAAGAGACGATTTGTGTCGTTTTACGAAATGTTGACAACGAGGTAAACTCTGTAAATCGACACAAATAGTATCAGTAAATATGTAATGTTTTCTGCCCAGTATCTCTTCAGATTTCAATATATTCAGATATCCATATCTTTTCCGGTCCCCCTACATATTGCCAACACATCGTTGTTGAAAAAGCAAAAAGGCATTATAGACCATTACAAAACGTGAGACGCGGACGGGCACATGCGGCGACGACGGACGGACAGAAAGAGATTTGTTTCGTTTTTCACTTCACTCTTCCGTAATACATAAATATTGCCAACATATGGTCTGTTACATTCATTTTTGATATTATTCGATTATGGTGCGTCGCCCCGACGTCTATTATAGACATACATTTTCTTCAAAAAATACAGTAGCTACAGTTGTAAGACTATTGTAAGAAAAAAAATACTGTATTTTTTAAGTGGCTACTCTTTTTGAATTTCTTAAAGTCTTTCTAGTAATTAAAATTGTAGGGTAGGGAGGCGCGGTTTCAGGGCCTGCCGCCTACCTGAAATCTGCACGCCTCAAGTGGATTTGAAGTGAATTTTCAAATTTCAAATTTTCTTATTTCTACCAATTTGTTGAAAATCCAATAAAGAAATTTTAAAAACATCACGTATATTGGCGAGATACAGGCTGAGGTAGAATTAAGGTCAGACAGGCAGGCATTTAATACCTACATCAAGGCCCTATAGAATTGTTTTATTAGCGCTTCTAATCTAGTCTTATATGCAATTTTCTCCAAATTAGTAGCTACCTTCAAAATTAGCAACACTAAAAATTAGTTTTATATCATTTTTTGCTTTAAAAGTTTTAGGAAATACGTAGTTCTTGTTGATACCAAATAAATAATATGGCCTAGCTCTTTAAATAATGTTCAACTCCACTGTGATCAATCTTTTCAAATTAATCCAATTAAAAATAAATTAAATTTGATCAACACAGTCATGTCTATCCCAATTTCCATCACACGGCGTAGTTCGAAAAAAAAATTCTCAGAGCGAAAATCGAATATATATACCCTATGATGGTCCACCAAAATGAGCTCTCAAAAATTGAGAGATTCCAGTATTGCATGCCTTATTATTAGACTAAATACGATATGATAATAATTTTTTTCACTATAAAATAGGCATTGAACAGCTACCGTAGGCATTATTTCCCTACAGGTAAGCATTTTTATGAAAGGCTTGTTGTTGGTATTGTGTGTACAATGCTCCAGAGACCACATGCAATTTGTATAATACCACTATTTTGTACCACCTGTCCATCTATTTAGGCTGTTCATATATGGTCTTAACTGCGGCCAATTTTGGGTTTAGATTTGGAGTTTCTTTTGGATTAAGTGTACTTTAGCCGGCGCAATTTGATTTTTGTGAGTTTCGAGGAACTTATTAGTTTTCTTTTTCCCACAAAAGTGGGATGTACTTCTAACTACAGTGTCATTACCTGCATCTATCGGCATTTCCTAGAAACTTCAAAATTATTTATGTACAGCATTGTCAGGCAATTATGAGACTTCCGTGCTTGTTATGCTTCTTACCGAATTAAAAATATTTTTTCCGTCTATCGCATAATACACTCGCGGGTTTTGTCATTGCATCGTCGTCGTCGTCCCCTCGCAACCCACCACTTGGTCGGGTGGGGGCAATTCGTATACACACAAGTACCCCTTGTCCTGTTATCAGTCGCCTCTCTGCCGCTTGCCACCGCTCATCGTCCGCTGTGTTTCTCCTCCTAACATATCGGTATTTGCATTCATTCATATCGACCACACCAATCTCTACCACGTTCTCTCCTTGTCTACCGTCTCTTCTATGACCGACGAAGCTCTCGCCGTCCGTGTCTCCGAAATGCGCACTTACTCGTTTGTTTATCGTCTTCTCCGTCCCCAGCGGTCTCTGCTACGTTCATCTCTTGCATCGTTCAGCTCTCTTTTTCTCGTTTTCTCATTTTCTTCTTCCTTTTATAGTTTTTGTTTCGTTTTTTTTTTCGTATTGCTGCATTGTGCCACGTCTTCTTTTTTACTGAAAATATATGTTTGCAGAAGAAAGAATGCAGCTAGACGGTTGTCGTGTACGCAAGAGCGAACGATATCAGCACCAGATTCAGAAGAGCCGTAAAATGGCGGATCGCAGCCGGAACACGTATCGGTTCGAGCGCTTGGTTAGTTTCAGTTTCTGTTCTATTCTTCTCTTTTCACTCTTTCTGATCTATCTCTTCTCTCAATTTGTCGCATGTTTTCCGCGCGCGAATATTCCGCATTCCATTCATGCTTCATAATTTTCTTCATCCTATCTTTTGCTAGGTGATCGTCTGGCCACAACCGTGCTGGGTAACTACCTATGTAGATAGAAAGTTCACTAATTTCTCCTGAAGCTAGGTGAAAATTTTTTGTATCAGTTGATAAGACAGGTCGGTGAAATCATAGCCTGTGCACAATTAGTACCCCGATGCTCATACATCGCAACCAAGGGTGTCGGTATTTTCAGAAAATCGAAAAACGAAACTTTTTCGAAAAATCGAAAAATGACTCCCTTGATCGCAACACTTGTTTGCCATTAGACCTCCCACCGCTCATTACCAAACAGTCTCTCAACCGCTTCCGCCCAATCGGTTTCTTCTGTTCTACAATAGATTCTACAAACGGACTGTACCAAAGGGATTAGTGACACCGATCGGATAATGAAGAGGTGGTCTTCACTCTACCTGCCCCCAGATAATTGGTCAAGGGGATTAGAGGGCGAGAGTGGATGGGGATGGGGACTACCATGCGTGTCATAGTGTTGATTTGATCAGAATTTCCAAGAAGAGAATGTTGGAAATCGGCAGGTGATTTACGATTAGGGATTTGGTTAACTAGCTAGGATGGACAAGCTTCATATGCACGCGAGTAATTTTAGATTAGCTTCTAACATTATTGAAAATTTGAAAAGATACAGCCAAGCTTTTGTATTTTACATATACATAAGTATTGCTTCTTCTATTAAAATTTTTTACCAACTTTCTGTTTTGCACTTCCTCTCCTAATTACAGAAGAAATTTCGAGAATCTTAGTAATCTGTATTCAAAATTATATATTATCAAGTGCGTAACTTGTAGCGCCCCCTGTCGTAGTGTGGATTACGGTAGCGGTAGGGTAGGGACCAATTTTCGGTTTAGATTTTAATGATGCTCCTATGCATATTCACAATCACCATGGAAAATATAAACATAAAAATGTTTCCATGGAAATGAGCGCTTCGAGAAAAAAAAAAGTTCGCTGTATGAAATTTTAAACTTTTAATTTTCAGATGAACATGCGTCTTACCTCAATCGATGAAACACTCCGTGCTTTGGAATCCAGAATCAGTACTGAAGTTGAGCATCGCGTTGCCAATGCTGTACAAAACATTCTCGAGACTGATGAAATCAAGAATTTGATTAATGAGCGTGTTTCCGAAGCTGTCCAAGCTGGGAGTTCTTCATTAAATATGCCTTCATCGTCATCATCCTCGTGCACGTCTTCGGATTCTGAAGAATCGGAATTATCGCTTCCAGCCAGATCTCGTACACCATCAGTTTGTGCCGAGCGCTCGACTACAGGAGACGAAGAGCCAGTGCCATCTTGCTCGGTGGTTCCGGATATAGTAGCTCTTCAGACTGCACCACATTACCCGAATAAATGGGAATTCATATCGTCACTACTGCAAAACGGACCGATAACCGACTTCAAGCTAGATCACTTCACTAATTCGGTCCGGTCTTCCTTAAAAATGACATCAGATCAAGAAGTGTTTCCGAGAATGTCGCTGGAAGAAATGATCGAACGAGATCATCCAACAACGTCGGAGAGTAGTCTCTTCGACGAAAAGAAAATATCGTGTCACAACCGTCCGAAGGGAAAAAATCTGCTAGACGAGGAGTTTTTCTGTCTTGCTCCGTGCTGCAGCGGAATGAGGCTATTCCAAGCCGAGACGTACACTTTTCTCCCAGGATTTGTCAAAAACCGTCTGAAGCAAGCTGATGATTGCCGAGTAATAGTGCATAAAACCTCAAATGGAATTGAATTGATCACACCAATAAAGTGGCAGCGAGTCACGCCAATCTTTCCTGAGAATACAAAAAACATCCAGCCTCCAGATGAGAGAATAGAAGAAGACGAAGCTGAAGAAGAGGATCCATTGGCAAATCGGGAAATTGTAGAGCAACGTAAGTACTCCATTTAGTTTTCTTTCAGATTTTCTTGAGAGCCATGTGGCATAACCAAGATTAAAGGATTAAAAGGATTAAAGGACGATCCGTTCTTCAAGTGCTATGCACTGTGGATCTGGGATTCAGGTTGTAACAAAAGTTATTGTCGAAGTTTTTTATTATTTTTATATAAAAATATTGATAAAGATGTGTACTTCTTTTCTGAAAATAATTTCACAATTTCACTAAAATAATTTCAATTTCATTTTCAGAATGTACACATGTATTTATTTTATATAGAATGAAAAAACCGACGATGAAAATTGGATTTTGTAAAAATTTCCCATATCTCTGATTACAAGTGCTAAAAAACCACAATTTTAGTTACATGATCTCAAAACCTGCTGAAATCTGGGAAAAAATTAAAAACTGTATATTTTCACAATAATCTTTAAAACCTGAGGGGGTGCTAAACAAGTAGGGCACACTGTATTTTTCAAATTTTAATTATCTGTTTTCAGTTATGCACGAATACTTCATTCCGACACCTGCATTGCCTCTAGACGACTTGGTTTTCGGTCCCTATCTTCAACGAGTTCGAGAATCAGAGCCATTTCCGGAGAACCTGCTCCACGATCTAGTTCGGCGGGTCAATTGTAAGCTTGGTTTTCTTAGATCAGATTTTATGCAACTCTAAATTGTTTCAGCAAACTTGGACAATAGCTACGATAGTCATCAAGAGCTGGAGTTGTTCGACAAATTGGACGAAGTCCCCATTGACGAGAAATACGGTCGGCTGCCGTTCGATCCAATGGACAACTGTTAAGCCTTTGTTATATCCTTCTCACCAATTATTTTATCATTTTTTCTCCCTACCTCATTCACTTCATATAATCCTGTTTACTGCTGAAAATATAATTTTAATCCAAATCGAAACTCAAAAAAATTCTTTAAAATTTCAAAAATCCTTTAAAAAAAGTATTCTTTCTCACCGTTTATCCTTTTGGCTTAAAATTTTCAGCTAATTTTTTCTCATTTTCTTCTATCAAAATCTCTCCCTGTAATTGTAAGAAAAATTTCTGTGAAAAAACCCCAAAAAATCTTTCGAAAACTTTCAAACATTCATCGGTTACTTCTATTATTGTCCCTTACCTAATTGTCCTCAAATTCCCTTTCAAAAAGGTCTTTTTTCTGTCGCCTCTACTTTTTAAATTTGTTCTTTTTCCTCTCTGATTGTGGCAGCTTTTACAACTGTCACAATTTCCTGGCCCTGTTCAATATTTTGAACCAAAACAAAAAAAGAAAAAAAAAGTTGTGCAACTAATTACTGATAAGTAGATCTATCTATCAGCAATCTCAAAAGAATATATGGTCACAATAAATAGTTCACAACACACTCCGACTTGTTACCAAATAAAAAAAAACGTTAAAATTCTCATTTGAATTGCAAAAAGCTGGGAAAAACTGGATTGGACCACTTGGAGAAATTACGGAAAAGTATAGCACACAATTCGAAACGTACGAAAACATAAAAATATATGTTTCTTTGAATACATGTTTTCGAGAGTTTTCTAAGTTTTCTAAGTCATTTGAGCGATAGTTTAAATTCAGCCACTTTAGACCTTGTAATGCTCAAGTTATTCACTTTAAACAACTTTTACCGTTCAAATTTTCTGATATTGAAAAGTTGCGCTCACATACACGTAAATTTTTCCACGTTCTGAGAAATGATGGGACCACAATTCTCCTACCCGCCATCCATGTCCCCATCATATTACCGCTTTATTAGACGCCCTATTATGCAGCTATTACCTAACAGCTCGTCATTTAGTGATTTGTTATACCAACGTGACACATGCCTTGGGTCCTCTCTCCTCAAGTCCGCCAATTTCGGTCGATTAAAGTAGCCAAATCGGGTTAGCGGTAGTGGTGGTCATCCAGATGACCAGATTGGTCGAAATGATATATTGGGACCCAGAAGACGGAAGGCACAAACAATGCATCCCCCTTCACCACCCAAAAATGCGCCAGATTGGTTTTATTCTTGTGAAGATGTAGGCTTCTTCTCCTCCTCCTCGTTCATCTTCTTATTTAATTGCCGTATTTTGAGTAAATGCCTTCTTTCTCTTGGCATGAGGAACAGTTATTAGCCATCTCTTCCTGCTTTTACAGTTTCAAGTGGGGGATGGGTGTGACTGTTGCCTTATTGCTTCACGCTTTAGTGAAACTGATTGCTTTGTTTTGTGGAAGATTTGATTACATTTTCCAAATGTTTTTTTTTTAAATCAAACTTTTTAGAGTATCCTAAATATAGTAACCATCTATTAGTTTTGCACCTCAATGTTAAACTTTGACAGTTTGTACCAAAATTTTTATTTGTTCTTTGTCTATTGTTTTGTAAGCAAATACTTACACACCTTATCTTTTTTAAACCAAGATATAATCTTTCAAAATTTTAAAACTCGGGTGTATACGGTAAGTATAACACTCACAGTGTTTTAAATCACAGTGTTTTTCACTCACAGTGTTTTTATTAGCTAGTTTTAAATCTTGTAAAAACATGAACCACAATAGTATTCCAGTGTATATTTATTTGAGTTGCATCGCAAAGGTGTTTGGTTATTTGATGTCATACTAATAGAGGATGTACGATAAATTGAATTAGGTTCAAATTTAATTCGTTTTCGTCCTGGAATCACAAAAAATCATCTTTCATTAATAAAAATATCAGAAACATTTTGAGGGCAAATCGGAAAAGTACCCAATTTTTAAAATACTCAAAATACAAAACAAATTAGTGTAGTTAAAGGTGGAGTACGGCCAGGGAGAGTTTTGTCTAAAAATGATCTAAAACGATTGAGTATCATAATAAAACAATCCAAAAAACTTTGGATATTTCATAATTTCCGGTTAAAGTTTTGGCAAATTGCGAAAATTTTGTAAAGTATGATATAGAAAATGTAGGAGAAAATTTTTGGCCAAATTCCAAAATTGTGAGTGGTAAAAACTGAGTAATTATCACTTTTTAACAATAAAAAAATAATTTGCAAAAAGTTTTTTTTTTAAGTTTTAGTATGATATTCGATTATTTTGGCATCATAGGGGTAGTTTTTAACACTTTCCTCACTGGCGCTACTCCGCCTTTAATCGTTGACTAAATGCCAAAAATTTATGAGGGACCATTGTGGTGGGGCTGAATCTCTGATGTTCGAAAATATGTATTTCAAAAATATACTTTCAATTTTTCAAGACAGATTCCGTTCTTTTTGAGTCTTTTGCACCTTTAAAAATAACAAATTTACGAGTTGATATATTGGGAAGCCAACAGTTGACCCATACTTTTCAATAAATTCTAGAACATTTTAATTGTTCAATGCGTTGTCATCATTTCCTCAATATTTCGTATACATTTACTAGAATTGAGGTCTCTCCTTAGTTTCCTTTCTTTTTTCCGCTCATGTACATGCCGCCAACAGAAGATGCACACAGAAGAGACTAGGAAATAAGTCATAATTAGATTCATCTCTTGCCTTCGAATACTCATTGCGCTTAACAAACTGCTATGTTTCTTTCTTGTATTTTATTTTGTTGTATACCTTTCAAAATGAAATATATATCTATAGCTAGTATTAAAGTTCAAAGAAAATGTTTTGGCTAGCCCTTCAACTTTAAATCTACAGTTGTGCAAATTTCAGTGCAATCTGTTTGGCTAATTCCGTTTTTGTCATAATTTTTACTCTATCCTTATCCTCTTTACTCATTATCGAAAGTATATTTTGAAAACCATCTTTCAATTCTCTATTGACCAATTTCTGCAATACCCTTCTCTCGCTCATCACCCGTTCGGATTAAAACTAAAAGCTAATGAGATGAGTCGTTGATTGCTTCACACTCATTGGACATGAAACAATGTTAAATGTACATCAGTGAAAGATATAACACTTGACACCCTGGTGAGGGAGAAATGAAAACGGATGGGTGGTCATAAAAGTGGCGCCGACAAGGTTTCGAGAGAGAAAATGAAATGGCGAGGTGAATATAAACCTAGAAAGATTAACATCAATTTTCAACAAATGTTTTGGTATTATGCTGCTATTATGATGCTGGCATTTCGATTGTGTCCGTATTCTCCATAGTGAATTTGCACCGCCATTGCTTTGACGGTTCATATCTCGGTTGTCTCAATTTTTTTCAAAAAGTTTCCAACAACTGAAGTATAGAAATATTTTGCACGTAATTTATAAGTTGACAACTTTTTGATTAAAAAAAAGCAGTATAAAAGCTGCCACAGTACCACACATTTCCTGATATTATTTTGTTATTGAGCCTTTTCAATGTCACATCCGGTTACCATCTCAGCCTCTTGACACCCTCCATATGTCAATTTTCCCTCATAGCCCGCAAAATGTCTTGAGAAGTGTCATCACTCTCGTAAAACCAAAATTATTTGTGCATTTTGCAAGAGATAGATGGGAATTGAAATTGAAGAACACATGATCCCTTTCTTTAATTCCAATGTCATCCTATACATGGAATTTCATTACACCATTAAGTCCTTCAGTTTTGGAATTTGAATTAAATTTAGTTTTATCATTTTGACTACTTGATGTTTTTTTTTTGATTTTTCGCTGTTTTTTTTTTTGAAAAACACCGCCTCAACAGTTTGCAATTTTTGGAAAAAAAAATGAAACCATTTTTTTTTCGATTTTTCAATTTTTCACAACTCTTTTTCATTTTCGAAATAATTCAATTTTTTCGATGGTTCCGTATTTCTACAATTTTTTTGATTTTTTCAAAAAAATTAAACAATCGAAACGATTGCTATTTTTTGTTGTCCTTTTTTCTTTTTTCTGTTAATACCAGAAAATGACAAAGACAGTCACTGCTAACATGCCTGCTTGCCTACCTGACTATTGCTTTTTTAGTGATAACAATCTTTTTCACATTATTTGCCGAAACTTAAAAAAGGTAAAAAATTTTCACCCGTGCTTTGTAGGCAAGCGTAGACCGACTAAAACGCCGAGAGCCAGACATATTTGTACCTACGTTTTCAAGCTGATATACTGCATTTGTCTCAATTCATCCATCTTCTAAAATATTCGAAACATTTTCCTCGAACTCAAAGAATTTGTCTGCTACTCGAAGCAGACCCACTTGAGACTCTTGAATGGTGAGAACGCCGCCGCCAGTCGTAAATGGCGGAGGAGTAACTAAACCCAAGGGTTCCTCTATTGTTTATGTAATATATTCCATTGAGCGGATGGTGGTGGAAGGATGAGATACACACACATTTGGCGCATTTGTGAGGGCAACACCATGGTGAAGGGCCCGATAGGGGTGCGGAAGAGCAAGCGAGTGAGCACACGGGCTGGGTGTCAAAAGCTCTTTTTGTTGTCTTGGTTCCACTGACAAGAGTCAATAGTTTATAAAGCTCAATTATTTGTTAGATTCAATTTTCAGTTGTCGCCCAGAACAAATTTAATCTTTCACTTGATTTTCCTGACACTGATTACTTTTGGCTTGTTTTTGTAGCATGAGCATGTCAGACAATAATATCAAAAATTATTTACTTGCTTTTTTAGTATTTTGATTGATTTTTGTTGTATGTGAGCTGGTTTATTTTTTATCTAGAACTCAAAAAAATCCCGATTAAAAAGCAATTTTCCAAAAAGATTCCTTAATGTTTACCTCACAACCTGGCCAACACAATAAGAAGTCTTAAAAAATTATTTTTTTTTTTGGGAATTTTACTGGCTTCTGGCTTCTGCCTCCTAAAAACCCTGAAAACAGAAAAATTTCTAATGAATTAGGGTGCTCCACTAAAGTTAAACTCAAAATATTATATGTTTAGAGTTAAAACCGTGTTGAAATGATTACAAAGATTAGTACAACCGCTCGACCAGAGCACTTCTGTCTACTGCAACTATAGTTAGTATGTTTTCTAAATTTCATTGTCTCAGTGGAAATTAGCATTACTGAATATTTGTCATTATTTTCATTCTCATTTATTTTCCAATTTCCTCTCCGAATTCCGTCCAATTTTGGCACCCAAAAAGAACTCATCCATTTTGTTGTGTCTTCTGTTGCTGTCGCACACGCAAGGCGGCGGCTCCCGTGGACAGGAGCAAAAAGACGACGCCGAATATTATACATTGTCTCTTTTCTTATGCTTCCTCTCTCACATTCATTTGCATTTTCTACTCCTGTGCTTATCCGAGTTTACATGGATATTTATACCGGGCATCCGGCAAGTTGCACATCAGACATTTATATTTCCTTAAGGTACCGTATATTTTCAATAAGTATTACAACCGCTGTTTTACTTTGAAAGGTTATATATGAAAGGTTTAAACCGAACCAATAAATATTAAGCTAAAAGCTGTAAAATGTAAACTAACAAATACATTGTTAGTTAACAAGTTTTTTAATACAAGTTGTCAAAGTTGAACAGTACTAATTGAGCAGTAAATTACTAATAGAAGAAATACGGTACTTAATTTTACGAGGTTCCACGTACTTTCGTAAAGATAAATGACAACTCAAATGTTAGAAAAAATTACCAAAACGATTTTGACATCGGTCATCTAAAACTGATTTAATTATTTTCTAAACTTCGATTCACTATAGTTTAATGAGCCCTCTCTAGATATGCATCTAAAAAATTCAAATCGGTCTAACCTCTACTGTACTTAACCTTGACGGCCCATTCATCAACCTAGCTGTCTTATTTATATCTGCTCTTTGCATTTTTATGTTTACGACCACCCCTTAGCACTACTCCTCTCACCTTTCACCTAACCTCTAAATGTGTCCCTTTTGTGTCAATTGCGTAATCCGCATCTCATAATTTATGTATTCAAGCCTATCCTTCTTCTCGTCCTCGCCAAGTCGCCGCTTTCCCCTTCATGCCCATTCATTTTTCTAATGTTTCAGATGAACTTGTCACCTACAGAACATGCTTACCAGTTACCTTTTCAAAGTATTTTTTTTATTTTGTACGGGTCTTTCTCGTATCTCAGATTAATTTTTAAATTACCTTCCTCTCAGAAGTACTACGGAAAATTTTTTGAAAATTTTTTTCACACCCATCACCGGCCGTTTTCCCGTATTGCGGATCAAATTTCAAATCGCAATTAAAGAAATGGTTGTGTCAATGTCTAAGTCTCTGCACATCATCATCATCAGAAGGCACTTCCTGTCCTTCATGCTTCCATGACTTTTTGATGTTCCCTAATGAGTATTGTGCCTCACCCGCTTTCCTGCCCCCATGGCTTCCACCCGTCGCTTCAAATTTAATTCCCATTTCGAGTTTGGTATTCACTTTAGCCAGTTTGATATTAATCTCAACAGAAGCATCGAACACTTTTTTTCAAAATTTATTATAACCTAGTTGAATTTTTCATCAGTTTTCATCTCTGCCATGTTTATCTGTTCTGAAATCAATAAGATTTGTAATTGAAAGGCCTATACTTTTACAATTCTATATTCACTGTTGTAATTCAATATCCGAATCAATATCCGAATGAAGTAACTGTCAAATGTGATAAAAAATTAGTCCATACCTTATGGGCATGGAATATAGAATTAAAAGTTCGACAGATCCGGATTACAGTATTTCCTCGGAGAAAGAAACTGAAATCTTTTGTATTCAAACATTTATTACCAATCGTAGTCATTTTCTTATTGATTCTGGAATCACTTTAGAAATACGATTTTAGTTATGTAATTTTAGAATTATACCCACTGAAATTCTTTTTCTACATCTTCAAAGATCCAGCGAGAATTGTAGGATTTTGCATACAGCGCATACTCGGGATTTGAAGTCTCTAAAATATAACTTCACCAGAAAGCTTTCCTTACTTTCGCAACAATGACTATAGGAATTAATGAAAGTCTCTCTAAATCCCCCCTCCCTTTTTTTCAATTTACTCAGAAATACTCTTACCGAATAAAAAAAGAAAAAGAAACAAAACGCCGGGCGGGAAACGGTTAATTGAATTTTTCTTCTTATCCCCCGGAGAGCATGAAATACTCACTTTTTGACTTTTCTCCTCTTGTCTTTTTTTCCTTTTTTGCTTTTTTTCCCATTTAGATCACCATGTTTCAAGACCACTACTGGTCTGGTTGTAAACTGTGCAAACTTGCGACTACAAACCTTTTGCTCACATTTACCATCGTCGTACTCAACGCGTACAACGCAGTAAAGTGATTCATCATCATTTTCTTTTCATCATCGTTCGCATTTTTTCTCACTCTACGAAGTTTCCAAGATGAACATTTTCTACTGTTTTGCTCGATCATGTTTCTAACAACATTTGAGTTTCTGAAAGTTATTTAATATTTTCTCACATCTTAATTTCAAAAACTATAAGGGTAGCTCTTAATCTCCGCCCACGAAAAAGGCGTTAACTTAAATGCCTGGACAATTAAAATTGTTTAACAGGTTGTGAATAAACAATTCAAATCAAAATTAAATTATCATTTACGACCAACATTCTGTCGAAAGTCAATGTTTAGAAACTGGGCAGCTGTCTCTATACTAGTTCCCTGTTCCATTCTCTGTTATATCCAGCTATTTGCATATATATACGGTCCTCTTCTCATTGTCCCCATCTTTTTCCGAGTTATTCAGTAGTGCTCTTTATGTGCTCACACACACTCATAACCAATTATCCTATTGTTCCCCCGGTTTTGAGCGGAAATTTACGGGTGTCATCATCATCATTATAGTAGGATATATTATTTTAGTGTTTTTTTTTAGTCTTTGAAATTTTTGAAACCCAGTCAAATTTCCTAACTTTGAAATATACGTGTTTACCATAGCGAATTTGCATAATTCATTCTGACCACACATGATATTTATGGCATATACACATGTATACATTCATGAAAGTATTACACCACTTGATTGCCCAATAGAAAGTGTTAATCTAATCATAAAAACTTTATACTTTATAGGTACGAGATAGCTGGCAACAATAATTTTTCAATCTCATCGAATTAGAATTGTAATGTCCTAACAAAGCAAACTTGTAAGGCAAAATCTGGTTTGATTACAAAAATAGTGCTGAATCTGCCAATTTCACTATGCAGAAATAAAGTTTTTTGAAAAGTTACAGTCAGAAAATAGCAGTTACTCAGTTTGCAATAAGGCTGTGCGGCTGGTAGAAAAATTACAAAGAATCGAAAGTTACCGAAAGACAAAACTAATTTTTAAAAAATTTAAACAACGCTACTAGGTTCCAGACACGATGTTTATAAGGGAACTCCGGCAATTGAGCAAAACCTTCCTATGTACATGTGTTCTTAGTTCTTCTTGAAACTCTCATGTTAATAGGTTCACAACCTACTTAACCCCTAGAACACGCTCTGTTTGTTTTTGACACCGTCTTCCGTTGTCTCTTGCGCTCCGCCGTCATCACCTGCCACGCAGCTCATTAACTCATTAACTCATAAGCTTGTGCCTTGTCTTGGCTTAGCTGTATATATATACGCTTCCTTAGTCTATATAGAACACCTACTAATGATCCTAATGTGCATGCATTTTTATTTTTGTACCAGTCGGCAGTTTTTCAAGATATAATCCAAATTATTTCAATTATTTGAATTTTTGTGAAATTTTAGTCTAGACCCATATGGCCCAAAACTGCCAAATGTTGTGTAAAGGCGTTCTGAAATATTAGCACTAAAGGAGTTTTTTTTTAAATGAAATCCCACTGCCCCACAAATAACCATCACTATTTCAATAATCAATACTATAAACTTTACACACTCTGTTCCGGAGTCCTCACCATGTGATCGATTAGAATCAAACTCATTAATCATTTTCTTTGACATAATTCGCGGGTTGCTCTCTACCCGACTTTTCGCAAATACAAACTGAACATCTGTCTGCCGAGTTAGTGATCATTAATGAATATTTATCTAGTTTCAGATTTTTTCGTATGTACATACATATTTCTATTTCATTTTCCCCCAACCCGGCTTACCCAGTCCCTCCGGATCCTCCTGACACATTTCCCCTTGTCCGTCCATCTATTTTCATTGTCCATCCCATTTTTTGCTCTTTTTTGCTTGTGCTCTTTTTCATATCTTCTTTTGCTTCTCAGTTTCATGTTCCATTTTTGGTTTGGACCCTATAGGACCGAAAACTCATTTGGGGATTACATTTATGTCATTTTTACTCATTTCCCCTCATTTTACGTTTCCGTTTCTTTTTAAAATATTACATGTTTCTCTACGGACCTCCAAAAGGCTACGGCTTCTATTCAAAAAATATAACTGCCTGCCTGCCTACAAGGTGATCTATGCCTTATACAACTAGAACTACAAAAATTTTGGTCACTACTAGTTAATTCTGAATTTGGTTCAAACAATCTATAAAATGAGAAATTTATAAATTGTATTTACTAATCCAAATGTACTTCTTCAAAACGTAACAAACAAATGACCATTTTGTAAATGTCTGCACAAAAAATGTCTAACCGATTCGCTTCATCGACGACCATCGGTTCACTTTTTTTCGTTTGATTGATCATGATGGAAATGGTCAGTCAAGTATTGTATTGCATTACAATTAAACATTGAATTCGTTCACGTTTCAAGTGATTTATAGGTTATGTGGTTATTGAAGAATGGGGAGACATTGGACACAGGTATTTCCTTATGTTGGAAAAATTTATTACATTTTTTTTTGGAATGAATTAACCTAGTTTTTGCATTTTTGGTTTTTCATGAAAATTTTTAATCAAAATACTATTGAGGTTAGTAAATTCTTTTTTGGTGTCACGTTTTATTACTTCGATGAGTTGGTAGAAGTTAGGAGTTAATCGCCTTTTAGTCAAACATGCAGGCATATTAGTACCTTTATTTTCAAATTTCTGAATTGGCTAAACTTCTTTTAAATTTCTCTATTACTTTTTTTCTGAAATGATCATAAATCTTCTTATTTTCAGAAATGCGATTATGCTCCCCGAATCGGTGTTTCTTCTCCTAATCAGCCATTTTCTGCGGGCGGTAACCCAGCCGCCCTTTGAAACAGAAGGCGTGAAACAAAAATTATTTCATTTTTCTGGACACATTGACGACTTTATTGTCTCGAGGGACCAACAAACGGTAGGACATCTCACAATTTCGAGAATTTTGAGAAAACTATCATTTTTGAAAGCTAGGCACGCCCTCATTTCTGCCTGCCTAATAAGCCTAAGCAGAAGCCTATAGTTGGTACCTGAGTAATTTTAATCTTTCAGATCTACGTGGCATCTCTCAACCGACTAACATCTTTATCAATTTCTAATTTTTCAATACAACATGAGGTTTCACTCGGTCCGGTTCAAGATTCTCCTTGGTGCTCTGCAGATGGAAAATCTTGCTTAAAGCTAGTTAATCAACATCACGTCTTTATCCAAATTATTATTTTCAGAGACAATCGCCCCTTCCCAACAGATGTTCGCACAAAAATCCTACAAATCCTTCCCACAAATCAAATTCTTCAGTGTGGTTCTGTAAAGCTCGGGTCATGCTCCACGTTCAATTCGAAGTTATCTCTCATCACTGAATCCACTATCGCAGTTGCCGCGAATTCTCCAGACGCGTCCACAGTATCGAAAATCATCGATAATCGTTTAATTGTTGCGGCAAGTGCAACGAAAGAATCTCCGTATCGAGACCCGTTTCCAGCGGTTGCAATTCGAAACTTGCCCGGTCTGAATGTTGAGAATGCCGGTGATCTGGAAGGAGAAGCTGCAGTTTTCCTGAGAGCAGCTTACAAGAATGCATTCAAGTTTTTGTACACCTTTACGCATCAACATTTTGTGTTTGTGGTCGCCATGGTCACACCAAGAGAGTCAAGATTACCTATGACAACCAGGTTGATACGATTCTGCCGAAATGACACAAAGTAGGTGTTTAGGCCAAAAATTAGCAAAAGTTATATCCCTATTTTCAGATTTGAATCCTACTCTGAAATCGAACTTCAATGCCGCGGAGAGGACAATACCAACTATCCATTTCTGAACGCAATCATTCAATCCTACGACAAGCTGATCGCATCGTTCTCAACATCATCCACATCTCCAAAAAGTTCCATTTGTGTATTTTCGATGCAAAAAGTGAAGCTGACTTTTTGGTACAATGTGGATAGGTGTAGAAGTGGTACTGATTCGATTAGACTACCTCATATCGGGAGAGATACAAAATGTGTTAATGCAAGTTTTAGGTTTTTCAATGAAGAAATTATTTCGCTTTTCAGAAAGCCCACATACCCCTCGACGAAGATAGCTGTGAGCTCGGTGTTGGTGGATCAATTGAACTTGTTGAGATGTCCACAAAAGACATTATGGGAAAGGTGACGTCATTGATGGCTGTAGATCAAAAAGCAATTTTCGCGGGAACAACAACTTCGCAGATTGTGATGGTAAATTTTACTAAAAAAGCTAGCTAGATTCACACGACTAACTGCTTGTGATCCATCATTGTCGCTGACCCTAAACAGCATTTCGAATGACACTTTAATCTTCAAAAATGTATATGAAAACAAATGTCAATCAAATGCATATCACAAAGGGATTATTTCTTGAAATCATAGGACTGATCTTTAAAAAAACTATTACAAACAATTTTAGTTTAAATGGGACGAGCACCATTCAAACCAGTTGGAAGAGTACGGTAGAAAGGAAGTTGGAGATGGGCGAACTGGGAGCGAGGTCAGCAAAATGGTCAAATTTGGGGATTTTGTCATTGTGCAGATGCCATATGGAGTAAGTTTATTTTGAAAAAAGGGTTTCATGTAGAACAAATTTTGGTTTTTTAGATCATATTAGAAGAGCTTTCCACTTGCTCTCATCACAGCTCATGCACAGAATGCTTAGTCTCTGTAGACCCACTCTGCCAATGGTGTCATCCGACGCAATCGTGTACGACTTCAGCAAGGTGTACTAGTCCAGTTGTAAGCAAGTTTATCTTTGTTCTATTTTGGCATACACGTTTCAGACTTCTCAGTGTCCAATTGTCGATGGTGATCCGATTCCTTCAATAGTCTCCGTGAACTCCTCTACCCCTATATCCTTCAACATTCACCATCTTCCACCTCCAGTCGGTTTCACTTATAGATGCCAATTCGGAACATCAACATCATCTATCAAAGCTAACTGGACAACGACCGGAGTTTCATGCCCATCGGAAATTTTTACATCACCAAACACTTTTGAAATTTTGTTGCTAACATCAATTTCCAATAATCCAATCAGCCGTCACAACTTCACAGTTTACGATTGCTCGGGTTACGGTACATGCTCGTCCTGTATGAGCTCTGAGTACAATTGTGCCTGGTGCTCTGGATTGCACAAATGTTCGAATTCCTGTGGGGCATTGGAAAAATCAAAAGCCTGCGTGAAAATTCAACCAATGAGGCTCCCAATTGCTATCGGTTCTCAACAAGAAATCGTGCTCGAGGCGTCTAACCTGGATACTCTTGATCGAAGGCACGAACATTTTTGTAAAGTAAACGAGCAAGTGTCTCTTGCAAAGATTGCAAGCGATAGTATCCGTTGTGGCAAGATTCAGTTGACTTTGAGCAACACTACGAGTGCAAACATGGTGGTTCCGTTGAGCCTGATCACAAGGGACTCTGTAATTGATATTGCTAATGGTAAGTACCAGAGATTTGTGAATTCAGTTTACAATACATACTTTAATTGAACTGCTTTTCAGTGTCCCTTTACTCTTGCACCAACCTGGCATCTGACTGTTCCAGTTGTCTTGCTCTTTCCCCTTCACTATCATGTGGATGGTGTAATCGACAGTGCTCCCACGAGTGCCACGAGTCAAAGGCCACTGCTGTGTGTGATCCACCAAGAATCGATAAAGTAAAAATGATATGAATACGTATATATCTTGTATTTAAAAATGTTTCAGTTCGAACCAACAAGTGGGCCCATCGAAGGAGGCACAATCATCAAAATCTATGGGAATGACCTGGGCATGTCTGTAGAAGACGTTCGTGGAAAGATCTATGTCGCCGGTTCTAGATGTAATATTGTGGAGTATCATGTTTCTAACATGATTGCATGTCAAGTCGACAAAGGTGTCAGCTCGGGCCCAATCAGGATATCAGTTGGTCGGGCAACAGTTGCAGTAGCAGAATCATCGGAACTATATTCGTTTGTAAGAACATCAATATTCTCCGCTTACCCCCTGTATGGCCCAATATCTGGCGGAACTCGAATAACTCTGTACGGTCAGAACTTATCAAGTGGATCTCAAACCTCTGTGACAGTTGGTGGCATGCCGTGTCCTATTGAAAGGGTAAATTCTTCAACAGTTTTGACTTGTCTAACACCTTCTGGAACTCGAATTGGAAAATCTGCTAGAGTAGTTGTTCATGTGGATCACTCCCAGACTCAACTCGATCAACCATTTGAATATCGATCGGACCCGTCTATTAGCTCAATCTTCCCGATGACTTCTTTCAAAGCCGGCGGAAGAATTGTTTATGTTCAAGGCAACTCATTGAACACTGTTCAAACAGCAAAGCTATTCCTCATATCATCTCCAACACCTCCGTTTTATATAATATCTGATCTGGCTCCATGTCACATCATTAACTCTACATTAATGACTTGTATGACTCCAAAAATTTTGGAAACAATCACTAGAAGAGTTGAGTATACACGGCAACCTGTGGGTTTTCACATGGACAATGTCACAGCTGTAGCAAATTTGGGAAGACGAATTCAGATGGGCATCTATCCGAATCCGACGCTTTCTCCGTTCAAAGGAGTACGATATCATCAGGGAGAACAATCACTCATTCTTGAAGGACACAATCTAAATCTTGCTGCGGAGCCAAATGATTTCAAGATCTTCATTGGAAATGAGAGATGCTACGTGACACTTGTAGATGTTAGGCAATTGGTGTGCTCGGGACCGGTGAGGCAACCAAAAGCTACCGATGAAAGAGGAATTCCAATTAATGGGGATAACCCGCTGGTTACTGTAATAGTTGGATCACTTAGAATGGAGCTTGGGTTGATTGAGTATTCCGATCATGCACTCCCGTCCAGACTATCACTTTTGATTCTTGGGCTACTTCTGTTCATTGTTGTCACGTTGACTGTGATGTGCTTGGTTTTCAAGCGGAGGCGTCAAGAACGAGAGAAAGAATACCGAAAGATTCAGCTTCAAATGGAAAATCTTGAAAACAATGTTCGTAAAGAATGCAAGCAAGCATTCGCTGAACTTCAAACAAACCTAGTACTATCTCCAAAGTCTGCAAATTCTGTGAACCTTGGACCGGAACTCATCAACTTCCCGCATTTTGTGGAGAACCTGCTCTGGTCTGATAACAACCTTACATCTGCGCCGAGTTTGGCAAGGACTCTCCCAGTGACTCTTGCTCAATTTCATGCACTTCTGAGCTTCAAAGGCTTTATTTTCACTATCGTAGAAGCTGCAGAATCGGATGTCTCCATATCAACATCAGAGAAGTCAATGTTAGCAAGCCTCCTGATATCTGTGTTACTTCGAAACTTCTCTTATTGCACTGAAGTTGTTGTGGACCTTCTACGTGCCCATATCGCAAGATCGGTTCAAAATAAGCGCGCCGAGTTACTGTTTCGGAATAGTGACTCGGTGGTGGAGAAAATGTTCTCAAAGTGGATGAGCATTTGTTTGTACTCCCATTTGACTCCGCAAATGAACTCGTACTTCTATCTATATAAGGCGCTACAATATCAAACTGACAAAGGACCCGTGGACGCGGTGACCGGTGATGCGAGATATACGATTAACGAGGCCAAATTGTTAAGGGAGAGTGTGGACACAAAGACTTTGGTGAGCTTTTTTTCAAATTTTCAAATGTTCAAGGTTTTATAAAAAGTTTCACAAGTGTTTAAACTCATAGAGGTTAAAGATGATTTTTAACTTTACAATGTATCTTTTACTACGGTGATTTTTTTTACTACGCTTTGTATCTTATTATTGTATCTTACTAGATGTTTTTTACTACGAGTTCAAAACTCATTTTTATAATTTATTCCAAGTATAATTACCCAAATATAGTGAATACAAATGTCGCACTTGTAGTTTGTAGTCAAGTAGTTCTAGTAAATTTGAGTATACCCGGGTTAGTAAAATAACAACGTAGTATATAAGATGAAATAGTGAGAAAATATTTTCCTATTATTTCAAAGTTTACTAGACTACGAGAGAATCAACGGTTATTATGAACGGCTACTAAATTTTATTATCGGAAGAAACGAATTTTGGTAGAAATTCCACAAAATTGTGAATTGATGTAACAAATTTACATAGTTATTTAACCTGGATTAATCAGAAAATATATAATTCATTTTAACAACATACCTTTGTTTCAGTTTTGAAACGTTTACAGTTGATCCCACAGGAAAAGGGAAAGCAAGTCTAATTGATATGCTATTTTTGGTTAATTTTCAGAAAATTCGTGTGATTCCATTTGAAAAATGCGATGAATCAATAGATCTTGAAGTTCATGCATGCGACGCAATTTGTCAAGTCAAACAAAAAGTTGCTTCAGCTGTCTATCGTGAAACACCATATTCACAGCGACCGAGAATAACGCAGTTCGAATTGAGTGGGTCATAAATAATCCCATATGTGTCTTCAATCAGTTTTTTTTCAGAATATAAATGTCCCAAACGGGGAGATGTGAAACTGACCGATGTTTTGCCAATTGAGACGTTATCGCAGAAAAAGCTACCAGTAAAGTTGTTCACTTTGGCAGATTACGGTATCAGTGATGGCTGTACGCTGGAAATGTCTCCAGCGGTTTATACAGCGGAAAGCTATAGAAGTGAGTTAATTGAAGAAACAAAATTTGAATATAACCCTTAAAATTTCAGATTCTCTCGCAGATTCTGGACAATCTTCCTGGTCATCGTTAGATCGATGCTCTCCAATTTATTCATCTTCAAAATACTATCACCTAACAAATCCGTCATCTGGAACTATGACTTTCAAGAAGAAATCTTCAAACGACAGCAATTTGCTACCCAAATCTATTCCAGAAGTGTACCTAACAAGGTTGCTCACTTCAAAGGGAACAGTAGAAACTTATGTGGAAGACTTCCTAGAATCCGTACTATACATGCACGATTCAAGCTACCCGCCAATTTTAAAATTCTTCTTTGACATTTTGGATCGTGAAGCTTCAGTGAACGGAGTTTCTGAAAATATTTGTCAGCAATGGAAGGCTAATGGCTACGTTCTCAGAGTTTGGGCCAATTTTGTTAGAAATCCGCAGTTGGTGTTCGATGTTCCTCATTCTATTTCCATGGATGCAAACTTGAGTACAGTAGCGCAAACTATGGTGAGCGAATCACTTTTCTGTTATATTATTTTCTGACAAATAAATTCAGATGGATTGCTTCTCATTCTCTGAACCTGTTCTCGGAGCCCATTCACCGTCATCTCGACTTCTTTTTGCAAAAGACGTGGCGAGGCTCCGGCCCCTTTCAGTGGACTTATTCAAGCGAGTCAAAAATAGTCCTCCACTAGGAATGGATGAGTTGAGAACGGAGTTGGTGAACATGGCCAATGTGAGCAATTTTATGCTTAACATAATATATTAGTAAATTTTCCAGGATGTGTCCACGTGCAAAGGATCTTCCCTAGCGCTCTCCGAACTTCTGTCCTGGGTTCGAGGAAACGGAATTCGCATTTCCCAACTGTTATCCTCAAATGAGCAGTTCAGCCAACAACGTTTGCCTCAAAAACTCTCACAAGTTCTCCATGTTTGCTTGGAGACTGACAATCATATTTATTCGACAATTTCTGATTATGAATAAGCGATTACTTCAGAAAATTCTATCTCGATTCTTATACGGTTCCCCCATTTGTTTTCCCGTCAGGTATTTCTTGTCTTTCCACTATCATTATTTGATTTTTTGAATTTTGCGACTTGTGAATGAAACTTGTTGGTTCAAAATACCAGGTATTCACTGAACATCAAACAATATCCTTGTTAGGTACTTCCATCTAGGCGGTAAAACTGCCTGCCTGATCTTAAGGCGACCTCCTGCCTCTTGCCTCAATCCGCGCCTTATGCAAAGATATACGTGAACTTTTTTTTCAATTTATTAATTCGATTTTCATCAAATTAATAAATGAGAAAAGTAGAAAATTGTAAATTAACGTAAGGCCGGCGTGAGGCGGGTAAGTTTCAAGCATGTGTCCGGCCCTGACACCGCACCGGCCTACCATGGAGGGCCTACATTGTTCATTAAGGCCATTTCCCTATGGACGTCACAAATTAACGGTATTCATTGACGCGAACTAATAAAACTTTTGAACATGTTTGTCTAAGAAAAAAATTTGAGTATGCAGTGAAAAAAGAGTTTAAAAAAGAGGGATATAGAGCAACGCCCATCAATTGGCTGAAATTACACACTCTCTACTGTTTCAATCGAGGAAAAACACATTTCACACACTGGAATATTTCGTAATTTGAAAACCTTTAAATACCACATTTTTTGTAACAAATTTCATAGTAAATTATAATTTTTCAATTGAAACTTCAAAAAAAAAAATTTCATAATTTCATCTCTACCTCTCTAAGCCTCCCCTTTAAATTCTCGCCTCTTCTTTTTCCATCACCCCTTGAGAGAACCTGGACCATTGAAATTGGAAGAGATGAAAAAGAAAAACTCTCGCCGAAAAAAATGAGGAGCAAAGTGCCCACACTTTGTATGCTGCTCCCTCACGAAAGAATAAGCACAAGTATCGATTACACTCATTATTAATTTTTTGTTGAGAAATTGGTTTTTGTATATAAACACGTGTACTTTTGGTAAAATAATCTTATAATAATTTATGAACCAAGGAACAATTTGTTTTTTTTAGAAAAATTACAAATGTTTTGACCATTTTCAATTACAACTTTATTTAAATTTTTTAATTAAACTTTCGCAAAAGATTAACGATATTTAAGTTTGCTGTAAAAACATCACACTTTTGACAAACTTTCGAAAACTTTATCCCGAAAACCTTTCCCAGAAAATCTTTTTTCAGTTGGCCTGTCTTATTTTTTGCACAGAAAAACCGAAAATACGCTTAAGGTGGAGTAGTGCCAGCGGTTAATTTTAATGACCAAATATCACATTAAAACCTTTTTTATAAAAAAAAAAAACAAAACAAATAAAATATGCATGGGCGGCAATCGCCGTTCGGCAAATTCGGCAAAACGTCAAATTGCCGCTTTGCCGATTTGCTAGGAATGTTCATTTTCGGCTAATTGCTGATATCAATTTGAGGGGACTTTCTATAAGACGGAAACACTTACAACTGCCTTTTGAAACTTTTTTCAAGTTTTCTTTAATATTTTCATTCAATTTTCTTGCTTTTCAAAATAGATGTAGAAACATACAAAGGGTGCGTCAAATTTTCCGATTAAAATTGAAATTGTGAAACTTTCAGAAATAATGTGAAAAAGCACAATTTGCCAAAAATGTTCAAATTGCCGGTTTGCAGATATGCCGGAAATTCTCAGTTACGGCAAATTGCCGAAATTGAGTAACTGCCATTTTTGAAACAGATGTATTCTATTTGCTCATTTTGGCACCATAGGAGTGGTTTTTGACAATTTCGCCACTGGCGCTACTCCACCTTTGAATCTGTGACTAAAAAAATATATTAACTTTCATCCGGAACTGCCGATTTTTAACATGGTAGGAATGTTTTAATGCATAACTATCCTTTTCATTAACACCCAACAAAACTGCATTCCACACCTTCACAACATTTTATTCGAAGTCATCAAACTATCTTCTGGAATTGTAAAGAAGGCATCGTTAGATTTTATCACTCCGCTATTGCCAATCCTCAGGTTTCTCTCAGTTATTAAAACCTTTTTCTCTCTATGCCATTCTCCCTCTCTCCGGTTGTTTGATCACTTGTTTATCACATTCATATGATTCCTGGAGAGTAAAGCATCGAACATAAAGCATCGAACAATAACTCCGAGTTCCCTTTTTCCCATTTCCAAACCTATCAATCATTATTTCATTCCACCCAAAAGCGCGAATTATAGACTAAAGAATTCCATGAATATTTATTTACTTGCCACAAACATACTTTAATTTTTTGAAAATTCAATCATTTTTTGGTGGAAAATCATCAAATATGTATAAGCATTGAGTTGTGGTGCAGAAATTTTCATTTTGTGTTCCCACGCACTCCGAAATTATATTGTTTGGCATTTTAGTTCAAACACACTTTTTCCGCTTATCACTGACCACTTATCACACCCTTTTTTAGACGCTTTTCTGTTCCATTTTTGACTCTAAACCCACATAATTTCATTTCTTGGTTTTTTGTGTCAATGGAGAAAAACTACCAATACTTTTATTTTTAGAAAACAAATTTTCTTTTTTTTCATGATAGATTCGTTGTTCTTGAGATTTTTGCGTTAAAATCTTGTTATGTGGTCTCGACATGATAAATTAGGGCAAATACTGTTTTACTACTTGATCTTTTACTACGTATCTCTTTTACTACGACATTCCTTTTACTACGGAATCTCTTTTACTACGAATTCCGCATTTAGATCTTTTACTACAATTGGCTCTTTTACTACGTGTTCTCTTTTACTACGGAAAATACTTTTTTACTACCTCATCTTTTACTACGTGGATGTTTTACTACGTTTTACTCTTTTGCTACGGACGTATTTTTACTACGTGGAGGGATACTGTTGGGTTACTGTAGTGGTATTGTATAAGTAACAGAAAAATTTTTACTACAATGGCAGGGATTATATTTTGTTTCGTATCTTTTACTACGAATTAAAAATTAATTTTTATAGGATAGTCTAGATATAAACAAATCTATGAATATTTTAAAAAAATATATAGGTCACAATTGTAGTTTGTGCACAAGTAGTTCTAGTAAATTTCAGTTTTTTATTTTTTGGATACTGAGATGGAGTTATTGGAGGGATCCTGTTGGATTACTGTAGTGATACTGTGGGAGTAATTAACTTTTTTCGCGTTACCAACAAATTAGTTCCCTACCGGTTGATTTATAAGTTTTTGAAATGTAATAAAAAACTTGCGGGTTCGGTCAGTTATACGCCAGATGTTTGAAATTTTGACTTCAACTGAAATTTTGATCAAAAACTTTAAATTTGCAAAAACTTTTGATCAAAAACTTGAAAAATGTTTTTTTCTGGATTGATCAAATCTTGTATAGAATAAGCAATTTATTGTTTTTCATAGTGAATAAATTTCTAGAAATTTAAAAAAAACTATAATACATAATCTGAAAACTGTTACTTATACAATACCACTACAGTAACCCAACAGTATCCCTCCACGTAGTAAAAATACGTCCGTAGCAAAAGAGTAAAACGTAGTAAAACATCCACGTAGTAAAAGATGAGGTAGTAAAAAAGTATTTTCCGTAGTAAAAGAGAACACGTAGTAAAAGAGCCAATTGTAGTAAAAGATCTAAATGCGGAATTCGTAGTAAAAGAGATACCGTAGTAAAAGAAATGTCGTAGTAAAAGAGATACGTAGTAAAAGATCAAGTAGTAAAACAGTATTTGCCATAAATTAGTGTTTAATGCAAAAGGGGCGTGCGCCTTTAAAGAATACTGTAATTTCAAATCTTCGTTTCTGCTGAATTTTCATGAATTTTTCATAGTTTTTCTCATTTCATTTCATCTTAGTTTTGTAATTAATTTTTTTTTCGAAAAACTATGAGAAATCTGAATGCTCTGAATGCTTGCATGTATCAATTGATTATTCGTATGCTTATCATTTTCTTTTTCTCTTTAATTTTCCTCCAAATCTCCTTGAGAGAAAATAAATAAATAAATAAATAAAATTCATGAAAATTTCGCAGCAACGGAAATTTGAAATTACAGTACTCTTTAAAGGCACATGCCTAAAATGCGTTACGATGCCCCGACACGACAATTTTTAAAGCATTTTTAAATGTTTTATTGATTTTTCATACTTTTCTGAACATTCCTTTTTTCTCAATTTCCTTTTGAAAATTCGAAAACGAAATTATTTCGAATTTTTTTAATCAAAAAATCTGAAAAAAAAATCAAATAACCGGCAATTATAGAAAACTTAGTCTTTTTCCCAAAATTTCTTCTGCGTCCTCTATCCTCTTCGTACTTTTTCCAAGATTTTCCCAAGTTACACGAAGAAAATTAAAAGAGAATTCAAAATTCTACAAAAAATTTAAAATTCAATTAAAAAAATTTAATGTTCTCATTTTTTCACGCGACCCTCCAATATCCTCCCACTTGTTCCACTTTCCACGTCATCCTCAAGCAAATTAGTTTTCCAATATTCCTTAACTTTCTTCAAATAGCTTCACACATTTCAGTCAATAGAGAATGCCCACTTTTTCGCTGTGGCTGCCAGCGGGCTCTAATAATGTACACCCGTGCGGTGATCCGTATGGTAAGTATCAAACGTTTTCAGATATTTTCGCAGACTTCGCCAGTTTTTTTTCTGTTTTCCCGTGGTTTTTTAATCAAAAACCAAAGAAAACGAAACAAAAACGATAAAAATGCTTTAAAATGTTTGAATTTTCAAGTTTGCCGCCAAAACCAAACGAACCGTTGGAGCGCGATTGTAATTCGATTTTCAGCTCACCACCTATTCATGCGTTGTCTGTACCACGCAAAACACGATCCAACGATGAAATTCGATGTGAAAACCACAAATGTGAACAAGACAAGTCAAGAGTTCAAAAACACTGGACTCCGTCGTATGCCTGGAATTAGTGCTGAAGAGAGCGGAGAGACGCAGACATTCGAGACGGAGGACGATATTTTGGACTTTTTGGAGTACTTGAAGCCCGAGAGAGGTGATGATGAAGAAGCGGAGAATGCCACGTGTGATTTGTTCCGACAATTCGCCAGATTCGTGAAGGATGTCGAGCATAGGGATACGGTAAAGGGCTAATGTTTTAAAAAAGACTTCCTGATTCCGAATATCTAAATATGATTAGCTTGAAATCGTGAATTTATGCATCCAAGAGACTTAAACGCGCGTCGTTTTGTGTCGATTTTCGGAGGGCAATTGACACAAAAAAAAAAATTTTCAAAAAACTCGTCGTAAAACTGAATAATCTCGTAAATCGACATGACACGGCGCGCTCCAATGTCTCTGGCGCTCGTTCTCGAAATAGTCTTGAATGCTTATCTCTTTATTCAATCTGAAATACAAAATCAGTTTGAGGAAAAGAAGAAAAATTAGAAAATTTTTTCAGGCTTTCAACACGGAACTCCTTCGTCTCGACAAGTATCTCTCCGAACAAGAAACCAAATTTCTGATCTCCGATGACGTCACGCATATTGATTGCCTGGTCCTGACGAGATTGCACTCGATCCGTGTTGCCGCAAAAATGCTGAAAAACTATGAAATTCCAGCCGATTTATCGCATGTACTCGACTATCTGAAAGCCGGTTACGCGACTGAAATGTTTCGAGTTTCGTGTCCATCCGATCAGGAAATTGTTCTTCACTGGACAGAGCTCAAGGATACGCCCCGCTTGTCGGCTAAAGACCGAGCTAAACTGGTCCGCGAAGAGCCGGTATTTTCATTTTCCGTCTGATTTTCCTAATAATCGAAGGCTCTAATAAAATGCTTCTTAAATATACTTGAAAAAAAATTTACAGATTCAAATGATACAAGTTTAAATTTTTAGAATTTTTCCAAATAATCAATCTTCTGGAACAGAATCGTGTTGCTCAAGCTGTGGTTGATGAAAACGATCAAAGAATATATCGTTTATTGGTGGTTCGGTGACCTGGAAAATTACATTCTTTCCATTGTTTTTAGACAAATATATTCTCACATCTTCCAATCCCTCTTGTTCCGCTTGTGGAATATACTGCAGTGTATTTTCTGCAGCAGCGACGGCTTTGATAAAACTTGGGTTTTCGATCATTTTCCTCAGTGCTTTTCGCATGCAATACTCATCGTCAGCCAGCAAATCGACCAAATCCTCAGTTTGAATGCATTTGTCGGCTACTTCAACGCTTAGAGACTGAAAAATAGTTTTACAGAAAACAGTATGGTACTTTCCTACTATTTGGTTCGACGAGGACTTTTTAATCGTCAATAATTGGTTGTCTGGAAATCCAGTCGGCTGGGACGGCTGGAACGCCGAATTGCACGAATCTCCAGAAAGTTCCAATTTAATGGTTGAAAAAACTCTCGGCTGAGAGGCTTGTTGAAATGAAGTATATTGATTGTAGCTGTTGTTGAACACTGCTGTAGAATCTCGACGCATTGGTGGAGGTTGGGATGAACTCGATTGTTGGGAGAATTTCACGATTGCGGTGTCCAGCAGGCATCCCAATGAATGCATGATTCTCAGAAATTGTTCGCGTTCTGTTGCGCCGAATGTCAATCGAAATCCATCGCTGGTACTTTCACTGAACATCACGTAGAGATGCCGTTCTCGGGAACTGAAAATTGATTTTTTTAAAATTTATTTAACACAAAATAATTGTTCGGCTTACAAAATTCTCGGAAACTTCTTGGAATCATAGTGTAAATCCACCATCTCTCTTCCGATTCCATTGCAGATGACTGCGAACTTTCTTTTATGTCCGTCGATAAGTATAGAGACATCGCTAGTCTGAAAAACTCAAATAAAAAAAACATATTTACGCGAAAATTACCTCTGCTTCATTTTTTTCCGCTAATTTGTAGTACATCTCAACTTTCAGGCCACGTGCACTCATTTTTTTTCTGTAAAAATTGAGATATTTATTGAAATAAACTGATCAAAAATGAATTTTTTTTAAACGAATTCCGGAGCAAATAAATTTAAACAACTACGGTAACAGCCATTTTATATGTGTGCGCGTTGCGAGACCCAGCATAAAACATCGCGCAGGTCCCTTCAATTAACTACTGTACTACACAAAATGTTTCTGTGTTTCTCGAAAATATTTTAATTTAAATAATAGTTCCTGTTTTTCTCCGAAAAATTGTTTCCCCTCAATTTCAATAATTCATTTTAAGCTACAAGTACTATTTCCGTCCTTCTGCTGAAAAAGAAGCCGATTTCGTGTCAGATTTCGAGTTGGCCGAGTTGGTCACAGTCTTTTTCTCGTCGCCCTTCTTCATTTTCACCCATTCACACTTTTTGAACGTTCGCTCCGGTTTCAAGTTTTTGGGGTGGCACTTTTTGCAGCTGTGGCTTTTGTCGTCCTCTCTCACCGGTGGTCTTGGTCGATTTTTTCTGCAAAAAATCATAAGGCTTCGGCTTAGTCTCAAGCTTACCTGGAGTAAATAAACAAGATTGGTTTCGGAGGGAAACTAAAGTTCACTTTCACACTCTCTTCTCCGAGAGACTTCAACTTTGGTTCCTCTTTCTGAAAACTTTTAAAATTCGCAAAAAATATATTGCTAGTCAATAAAGTCTACCTTCTTTTTCACCTCTTCAGACGCACTCTTGTCTTTTTCAAACATTAGGGTTCCATAAAAAGTGTTTGTACACAATCTTTTCGATGCCTGTTCAGGTACATCGGTTCCCATCTGTTTATCAACTTGCTTAAACTTTTCCAGTGTGTCAGAGTCCGGTTCACAAAACGGCAGTGTTCTTGGGCATTTCGGAAGGAGCAATGACGGATTTCCTTCAAATGCTTGCTTCAGCGGCCGATGAGCCTGAATTTGAGCCTTCGGAATGTCATCGTCACTCGGCAGTCGTGCCAACCAAAATGGGAGCTTTTCAACAAAAACCTCTCCTTTGCTACACTTGTTTTTATCACGAACAGTAATGTCGTTTTTGCTAAAATAACATTCAAGGTCCGGCATGAAATCGACAGGGTTCACTCCATAATCCGGTGGCACGTACTTTTTCGACAGCATTGCTTTAGTTCTGAAAATGTTTCACGGTAGGGATGCAGTCTGGTTTGAATAACTCACGGATTGGCGATGCCATCCGACTTTCGGCCCCATAGTTTAGCCACATTTCTCAAGAGCCCTTTTCGGTTTCGTTTTGAGCTATGCTTCCGTTGGCTCGACAAATTTTTCTGTGCTGGACCAACGCATGGCTTTGGGCCTACATTCTTCTTCCGCTCACTCAAAGGAGGTGGGGGTGGAGGACAAGGTAAAGAAGCTGCTACCTGGAAATTTAAATTTTTATAAAAGCCCAGTGTTTTTTCGTCAATTTTCTATGGAGCCTCTTGAATACGCAAGCTCTCTCACTCTCTGTCATTCTTTTCATATACTCTCGCTCGCTGCACGTTACTCACCGCACGGATGGTTTACTGGGTCTTCTGGTACTCGTATGGGTGCGTGGGTTCGAATCCCACTTCGTGCAGAAATTTTTGGCCTTTTCTAGATAGCTCACCGGTGGAATAGTGACTCCTTTCAGCGCGGATCGTCTTGCTGTGCCGTTTTTCCCCTTCTTACTGTTCTTCTTTGCTTCTTCTGAATTCTTGGGGTCTTTGCCTTCTTTCTTCTTCCTATTTGCTTCTTCTACCGGAGCGCTATTATCATCTTTTGCAACTGGTTTTTGCAATCGGTCAGCAACATTTGGAGTTGAAGCTGGCTCATGTGCTTTTTCAGCGACGTCTTCCTGAAATTTTAGTTTACCCGGTTATTTCATATTCGATTCATGTTCTCCAATTACTAAAAAAAAACTTGAATGCAATAAAGACTCTTGTGCTCCTTAAAAGCGCTCACTGTTTTTCATTTAAAACAATGTCTCTCTGCTCCTCAAAAACTCACGACAAGAGTTACATCGACCGTTGCTCCGATTCCTTCTTGTACAGTATCCACCGTTGTAGCCTCATCCTGTCGGTCATCATCGTCAGGATTATCATCAACGATATCGATGACGATCTGTCCTACAAGATCAAACATGTCACCGGATTTTTTCTTCTTCAGGACCTTGTCCGACGGGAACTTCGGCTTGAGAATTGACGGCAACTCAGTAGCCTTACTGTTAAACGGCTCAGTTGGCGCAGTTGCTGTTTTGCTTTTTGAAACTTGTTTCTGATCACTGAAAATAGAAGTTGTTTCTTCGTTCCAAGACCGCTCCGGCTTACCTATTCTTTTGAACTTTTTTCAGATCGGAATCCATTTTGTAACGAAGTGATATAAAAATTGAAATGACCAGAAGTTTCAATCTTCAAAAGATTTCATCCAACTTTATACGAATGGTCCGAAAATATATATAAATAAACTTTTGAACAAGATCACACGTCAGATTGATAGGCGGGGGGGGGGGGGGGGGAGGACAGGGAATAAAAAATTTAAGTTCAAACTTTTTTATTAATTTTTTTTGTTTTAATATAATTTTAAGACACAAAATTATCCGATTTTTCCACCAAACATACAGTACCCGGTCTCGACACGAATTACTTTTGTTAAGTACGAACGGGTGTGCGCCTTGAGAGAGTACTGTAGTTAAAACATTTAGTTTTCTGATAAACTTAATCGATTTTCTATAGTTTTTCTCACGATTTGGTAAAAATTATGCATTTTATTGTTAGATTTGAGTTTTTATTGAAAAACTAAGCTAAAATCGGGGAAATTTAGCAGCAATTAATGTTTCAGAGTACAGTACTCTTTAAAGGTGTGCACCTTATCGCATTAAAAAATGTAGTTTCGTGACCAATTTTTGAAACCAAAGTGCAATCGCGCTCCAATTCCAACGGAAACCAAGGCGGCAAAACTGCAAATTCAAACGCTTTCAATACATTTTTCGTCGATTTTGCCGCTTTTTGTTCTTTCCTAAAAATTATAAAAAATTATGCAAAATTATGCGATTTTTGCACCAAAAATACGGCACCCGGTCTCGACACAATTTTTTTTTTGTTAAATAAACGGGTGTGCGCCTTTAAAGAGTGTTGTAATTAAAAATTATAGTTTGAGTCAAAAATTGCTCCATTCGATTATTTGTCATGAATTTTCACATAAAGCGGAACGTTTTTATTTAGCCGTGAACCTGTGCTTTAAACATTTTTCATTGAAAATCGAAAAGAAATTTTATTCTTACAAAACATTGTCAACGTAACAAGTGAAAAGTCACTGTGTGACTACGAAAAACATAAAAAAACAAGAGGAAAAATCTCAAAAATCATAAAGTCTCATAAGATTCGCATCCAGTGGCAACAGCTGATCCGAATCGATATCCAACGAGTCGACAGTTCGCTGGCTTTCCGACTGGACACGCTTTCTGATAGAACTCATCGGGTCCTGTTGTTGAGCAGTAGCTAGAAGAAGCATCTGTTGACGGGCGGTCATTTGCTCGCGAACGTCTATCAACTTTTTGTCGAACACTTCCTGCATCGTTTCGGCGCACTTGAATACAGCATTGCCCTTGGGATTGTAGGTTTTTGCATTTTCGAACATTTGATTCACGTCGTTCACAAATTGCGATAGATACAGGTATTCGGTGCGCTCAACCTTTTTTGTTATTGTTGAGAGATCTGAAAAATTTCAAATGCAAAGTTTGACGACGTTTCGGAAATACTAACCCATAGGCTTCTTGATGAATTTCTCATAATCTGGGAACTCATTCAAATCTACTGGGTTCCTGAATGGTGTGCTCATACGGTGTTCGAGGAGAAGCTCGAGGAGCTCAAAGACATGAGTATAGTCGGCGCGTCTGAAATTTTTCCGAAAAACTGAAAATTCTAACAATGTGTGAACTCACGTTAATTGCACACTAACACGACTCGAACCCGACACATCTGACGCTTCCGACTCGTAGCCTTCAGCCTCTCGAGTGCATGCCGGGCAGTTGTAATCGGCGGCCTGCTCGGCTTCGGCACGTGTTGTCCCAACGCATTCCGGGTGAAACCACCCTTGACAGCTGTCACACCCAACGTAGAATCTGCAAATTTACCTGAATTATTCTCTTATTTCTATGCCAACAAAACTCACTTTGTATCATCATATGGCTTCTGACAGACACAGTACAACGCCGGCTGATCCTTGACTCTCTCCTGCTCCTCAATACATTCCTCACAGCTCCAGTGCTCCAAACCCAAAATAGTTTGCTCGGCGACTCCAACACAGTCGCCATGGTACCAACGAGCGCACAGCTCGCACTGAATATACAGCTTCGACGCGTCGAAAATCTTCTGACAGGTGCAATGCTCAATGGATAGGTTTATGTCGTGTGGTGTCGCGGATCCTGGAGTGTGGAACGCCACGTGGGACGCTGGCGGCTCCGAAGTACGACGCTCTTTTGACTTTGGAGCCGTGGATTGGCTTTCCGGCTTGTCCCGATCATCTTCAGATTTTGAGAGATTCGCAGAAGTTCGGCGACGACGAGAAACGTTGGTGGCGATTGATTCCGTTGGCTGGAAAAATTTCAGGTCTCACTGGGAAAATCACTTTTTTCGAAATCTTACCTTCTGTTCCTTGACATAATCATAAGTATCTCCGCCCAGAGTGATATCAGCCGGATTTATGACTTCCTTTTTCACCTCAGCTTTTGGTTTGGCCGCTGAAAATTAAAAAGTTAAAATTGATAAGAATAAAACAGTCAAGTTTTAGCTAAAATCTCAAACTTCTCCGTATCGCAGAGTAAATTTTCACCGTTTTATGATTATCATACCTTTCTTAGTCAAAAAAGGTACATTTTCGGTAGATGGGTGCAAAAATATTATCCAAACGGCAAATTTTGCGATTTTTGCCCTCTAAAACCACGGTCTCGACACGACAAATTTTTGTTAGATAAAAATGTTTTTGTGTGTCATTAGAGTGCTGTAGTTTTAAGCTTTTGCTGTTTTTTTTTGCACTCATCTACCAAAAGAATGCATAAAGTAACGAAAAAACACATAATAAACGACGCGATATGTTCAACAAACAGTGGTCGCCACAAATACGGAAAAGTTGGAACAAAATTTGTCTAAATATTTTTTCGAGGTTATCTAGAATCTTCCGCCTCTTAGAGTCGTCTAATAGGGCAAATTTTTCCAAAAATTTACCTAATTCAGAAATCTCTCTATCCGCACACCGTCTTCGCCGTCTTGGTCCCTTACCAATAGGCTCAACAGGCTTTTGGAATACAGTAATCTTTTTGATGGGCGTCGTTGTCTTATCAGACGACGTGCCAGGCTGCTCATTGAGCAGATACCCGAATGAGTTCCAATCCTGCTCGGCAGACTCAAATTTCGGGAGGACTTCAGCGAAATCGGAAATCTCAAGACTCGCATCTGCTTCCTGGTCCTGATAAGGACATGATAGGGTGAGATTGGAGAGTACGGTAGATGGGCAATATTGTGATGGTGCAGTGTAGGTTGCAGTAGGCAGAATAACAGTTCGGAGAACCATTTTTTCAAATTTTCAGATGGATAGGATCTAGAAATCTAGTTGGGAATAGCTTCCTGGCACACTTATATATTCTCCCGCGCGGGGGGCCTCGACCACCAGTTTTCTTCTCCGCGTTTCTCGAACATTCTGCGCGCTTCTTTCCGCGTCTCTCTCGTTTCTACGCCGTCTGCGTCTCTCGATTTACCATGCTCTTCGACGAATGTACGAGCAATCGGGCTGAATACGCGCAGATGTGTTGACCCGAGGAGAGGGAGACGGCATATACAATCGAAAGGGTGTTCTATGATGTCATTCTTTTCGCCTCTTCACAGCAGTGTAGTCTCTCGTCAAAAGGTGGGCGGAGTCTATATTCAAATCTGAGGTCGCGTGACTCATTCAATTATGCTTCGTGGTACAGACACCCGGAGTCCACGTGATGAATGGATGTGATCGGCGAAGATGGACATATATCACTACTAAAGCTTATCTTCCCAAAAAGTTCAAATTTTAACGTATCGAGCTGTCTTAAATCATATTATCACCACGAAAAATGTAAAAGTCGGTAACAGTGCCTCTTTTGTCCAGATCCTTCGCTCTGGACGGGGAAACGGCAGTTTTTTTTGCTCAGATGTAAAGTTCTGCAATTTTCGCCCCGAAAATACGGTACCCGGTCCCATTTTCAGATATAGAACTACAGTCCTACTCAAAGACGAACGCAATTTTTCGTCTGAAAAATGGGTCGTTGTCGAGACTACCATATTTGGGAAAAAAATCGTAGGCGAGTTACTGTGCACAGGAAGTTGTAGTGATTTGAAAGCTAAGACCAGAACTCTGATTTGGACTTGGCCAGAAACTTGCAGACTAAGTTAAAACTCATTCACCTGGCAGAAAAAAGACGTGTAGGGCCTTCATAGATTAAAAACGGATACAGATCCTCGTATATCGGCTTTGCACCAGTGAACGAAATTGTAGATGTTACACGTCGAAATACTTCTAAGCTCTCTAAGCTCTACAGTTCCCTCAAAATATAATTCACGATCGGAATGATTCATCAAATTAAGCTTCAACCCACTATATTAGACCGATAAAGACACGTGAAAGACCACAGAAAAGTGTCACATGTTGGGCTTTTGGTCAACAATAAGAGACTGTAGACAAATATGGACGAACGCTTACGTCGTGGCACAAAGGAAACCGAAAACGAGTGTGATGTGTGAACTAAAAGGGCGAATTTTTGACAAGAAAAATAACATATTTCAATAGTTTCTAAAAAAGCCTGATAAGAAAAGTGCTGGAGCAGAATTTTTGAATAAAAATTATTTAATTCGAATGAGAAAGAGAAAGAGGTAACAGTGCAGTATTTCATAGAGTCCTAAGAAATTTAATTTTTGCACTTTTGACAAATTTAATGGAATCTACGAGCAAGCAAACATTTTGGAAGTTTTTTGAAACATTTTATATTTTTGAAAAAAATTAGGCACCATGGATTCAAGATCTTGTGGAATTCTGGATCTACGTTTTCCGGATCTGGCACCGTGCCAACGCATGAAACTCAATTTTTCTCGAAGTAAAATCTGACAACGATGCCCCGGTACAACACACGACGTGTGTTGTTTAGCGTGTTTTCCAGAAGAAAATTTCAAAAAACCACGTTTTTCTTCGAGAAAAATAATAAGCGTTGGCACGGTGCCAGATCGAGAAGATCCGGATTTCGACAAATTCTTGAATCCGTGGCGCCACAAACATTTTGGAAGGATTTAAAAATTTTTATTAATTTGAAAAAAAATGTGAACATTTTTTCAATTTTTCGGGAAAACCCTTTTTTTAATACATTTTTAATAAAAAATCACTTTCTCGAAAAACTCACCCCGATGCGGTCTAGCTCTCGCCTTTCTCCACGGTGTCAGCAATCCGCACTGCTGTTCAGCTTCGTTCTCCATTCTAGTTCGGCGCTTGTTGATCTCCTTCTTGAGACGTTCCATGTGATCCGTGATGAGCAGTTCACGTTGGTTCATTCGAAATTTTCGAAGACTGAACATTCTAGTGAAATTTTTTTTTCTTATTCATCTGGCATTTATGTTAATTTTCAGGCTGTTTTCGGATTTTTTTTTTCGAATTAAATCAAAAAATCGAATTTTTGGATTTTTTTCTGAAGAAAATTGAAAAAATTTGCCATTTTTAATTTAAAAAAATCACTATTTATATTTTCCGAAAAAAATGTTTTTCTTAATTTTTGACTTTTTTCTAATTTTGATAAATTCTTTTTTAAATTTAAAATTTCTCGTTTTTTCCTGAGAAAATCGAACATTTCTGATTTTTTTTCTAGAAAACGACAAAAGGCTAATATTTTCTCCTAAAATTTTTCTTTTCCGATTTCTTTTTTTTAATTAGTTTTTCTGTAAAAAGCCTACTGCATTTTATCCGAATCATTCTTCTGTCTGGCTCGTTTTACGTGTGTCTTTGACCATCCGTACTGTCGATCCCAACGGCATACCTGACTGAACATCACATCCAAAACCTGGAAAGAATTTCAATTTTTGTGGAATTTTTTTTTTCGAATTTTCTATTTAGAAAAAATTATTTTCTCAATTTTTCACAATATCCTGTCATTTCTCTATTTTTCAGATTTTTTTTTAACATTTCCTACTAAAATCAGCATACTTTTTGGTAAAACTATAGTTTTACCTTCAGAAAATCTTTTTTTTTGATATTCCCATTTTCAAAAAAAATGGAACGATTCTTAATTTTCTCAAAATGCCAAAAACAACAAATTTGGTTTTTCATGAAAAAAGTGTATAATTAAAATGTTATCGACTTTTTGAAAAATTTTGCACAAATTTTTCATTTAAGTCAGTTTTTCCTACAAAAATCAGCGTATTTTTGAAAAATGCACCATTTTCTCGTTTTTTTAAAAATTATTTTTTTTTCAAATTTTCTTTTACAATTCGCACCTGCTTGATAACCTTATCATCAGGCGAATCGTTGGAAGACGGTAGAAGATTGGAGACATATGGTGGAGCTCGTTGGGTGTCACCTGAAGACGTGATGGAACGAATCGGATTTCCAGAGGAGTCGTAGCCACTTGTTTTGTTTTCTTCCTGGAATAAATTTATTGAATGTTAATTGTTAATCTAGATTGTTGTATTTACTTTGATTTATTAGTAGGAAAATAAACTGGAGACTTTTTTGAAAATTTAGATATTTTTTTGTCTCGATCAAAAAAATTTAAAAAAAAACAAATTATTTGGCGTTTTAAAAAGTTTTCTTTACGGAAAAATGTTTGAAAAATTCACAAATTATGTTTCAATTCACAAAAAAAAAAAAGAAAACTCAATTAAAACAGCCGGAAAACGAATAATTCAGCCCTTTTAATTTTTTTTTCTCAAAAATGAAAAAAATTATTAAAAAATTTAGAAAAATGTCATAAATTTTTTAACAGTTATATTCGGTTTATAAACGAAACATTTTCAATTTTCCGATATTTTGAAACAGTGTTCTATTTTCAAATTTTTTTGAACATTTTTTTCCAGATTTTTCGGAAAATCCAAATTTCTTGGATTTTCCCTCAAATACATCGAAAATCGAAAAACGACACCCTTGATTGGGACTGTATTCTGTCATTTAGGACAAAAACCCACAGACGCTATCCACATTTGAATATGCGATAGAAAATCAAAATTGAATTTTCTTTCCTTTTTGAAAATTAATTAAGAATTTGTGCTCCGTTTTATAGTTTCTGGTAAACTTTTTATATTCTTTCCCAGCAATTATTCTGTGTGTACCTCTTGTCTCATCCACGCCTCCTCTCTTGCTATCGCCTCATTTATCTCTCGTTCCTCTTCTTCGTTGAATTCGAATGGAAGGAATGTGGGTTTTGTCTGCATCCTGAACAGAAAAAACTTAATAAAACGCATATTGTGATTCCCCAAAATTTTGTATGGTTTTTAAAGGCGCACGGATTTATTCATATGGGCCTCGACGCAAAAAAAACAATTATGATAGTTTTTAAAAATTAGCAAAAAAACGATCTAATTTCATAGTTTTAATCAAATTTTGTAGTTTTCTTTTCATTATCTACTGTTTTAAATCAGTTTTTAAAGTCAAAATAAACGTTTTTTTTTCATTAAAATTGACATATCTCGCTCGAACTTTTCTGCGCGCCGTGCGCCTGAAAGCAAAAAAATTCAGATTTCTCTTAGGTCACCATACATAAATTTCGAAGTATCCAAATATCCTCTGCTCGCCATGAAATCCCTGTACGTCGTCACTTTTTGCTTCTGTCGTCCGGCGAGTAGTCGTCGATGTTCCTGTAGATTCCAGCTCATTTCCAAAAATGTTTTTTTTTTTCAATTTTTGTTTTTTTTTTTTGAAAACAAAGTCGACTGATTTCGCAGTTTCTACCTGCAAGTGCCTGAAAATTCTTAAACTGTTTCTACAACTATATCAGGGTTATCTTATTCGTTTATTCAAAAAGTTGAAACATATATAAAAACAAATAGACATGAAATACGGGAAAAATTAAGGAAAATTTGGGGTTTTTTTTCAGGATAAAATCAATTTTAAGTTTCAAAAAAATTTTGCGTTAAAAAAAAAGATCGAGGACATTCGAAAACCCGAAAATTATAGAGATTTAGAAGTATGAGGTGAGAGAGAGGTTTTGTCAAATTTGGAGCCGTTTGGGGAACCTCTATTGTTGCTCATCTGGCACTTGCTCAGTTGTGGTGGAAACTGCGAAACCAGTCGCGTCATCAGGCATGTCATAGTGAGCCTGGAACTTTTTTTGGGATATAATTTTTTGAGAAAGAAACCCTTACCGGGTTATGTTGTTGCTGTTGCTGCACCATTTGCATAGTCAATCCGCCACGCGGCCCTCCACGAGACGACACTTTTGGAGGATTTACATTTGGTGTACCGGAGTTTCCGCCTTGAAGCACGTAGCGAACTTGTTGGCCTGGTGGTGGTGTCCCTTGATCATCCATATATTCCTGAAAATTAGAAAACTAATTTATAGGAAAGAAATTTCGAAAAATAAACCATTGCTCGTGGTCCTGATGCTTGTACAACACGCCTCATAACTTGATGATCTTGTTGACGAGGCGCTCCGCCATTTGCATTCGGAATTCGCACAACTCGTGTGCCTGGAGTTGCCGTATACAACTGGCGTTGTTGAACAGCCGTGGGTTGTCGATAAGGCACGACTCGCTGTCCAGTCGAAATAACCGTTCCCGGAGGAAACTGACCCGGTTTTAAAACCATTTTTTGTGTTCCGTCCGATGCTTTCATGAGGATCACGTTGTGTTTGACGCCGCCAGGTTGAGTAGTACGGATCATCTGGGCCGGCGTGGAGTAAACCGGGCGACTTTGCGGATGTTGCTGTTGGGCTCTTTGTGCATCAAAATTGCTTGTTGGATCGTAGCGCGGAATGACTGGCGGTTGTTCGTCTCCGTCATTGTCCGGAATCGCCGCTTCGGTGACACGGCGCATCTCGGTTGTTGATTCCCCAAACGGCTGAAAAATATATAATTATTTAATTCAGAGACAATGCAATCTTGCCAAGATTCCATAACAATAAAACAATATAAATTTCGCAACAACTCTGTATTTACGGTGAACTTCGCATTTTAGAAGATTTAAATCACTTTTCCAGAATTTAAAGGATGATTCAATGTTATTTTTTACTTATTTTTTAAAAGAAAAATCAATAAAAAACACGCTGGAAAGCTTGAGAAACAGTGTAAATTAACCACGTGACTGCTGAACAAATGCAAACTTTCAACAAGCGCCGCACACGCGTCGCGTCTCAGCGGAGCGCACTTGCATTTTTCAACAAAGGAGACGCTATTTAATGTGTATTTATGTGGCATAATTATATTATGTTACCTGTTCATGGAATAATGAGAAAAATCGCCACATTTTACACGCAAAAAACACCTGCGTCTCTTTTTTCTCGCATGCCATCTCAAAACATCGATGGCGAGAGAGCGTGTGGAGAAGAGAGACGCAGGCGTCTCCGAAGTTCTCATGAAATCATGAACACGTAATTGATATTATTATTATAAAATTACCCTTTGAAGAGCTGCACGATTTTGTGGCAGTCTTTGGTGCATCTGAACAGACGGATTCCGGCCACCTCCTCTCATTGTTCCGTCCATAAAATGATATCCGTTGGTCAATCTTCGCACAGCTGGCTGCTGCTGCTGCCGTTGTAGCTGGTACTGTTGGCGATTCAGAGCCTGTGGATACGGCGTCGAATTCGTATTAACTGTGCTTTTGTTCCCCGGGGTCATCATAACAGCTCGCACAACTCCATCAGCTCCAGCAGCAGCTCGAAGTTGCGGCGTGGTTGGAATTGTGGCGACAGGTCTTGATTGAAAATTGAACGGAGACGTTGTAGGTTTCCGGGGCAGTTGATTGTAGCCCGCTTGGCGTATGATATTTGGTTGAGGTTGATGATATCCTGGAGGTGGTGTTGAAGCGTAGCCGTGGGCTTGTGGCGAGACGGAGGAGGAATTGTTGTACTGGAAAAAAGACATTTTTCTTCACATAAAAAACCCAAAATAGTCTATAAAACATTTTTTACAGTGTTTTTCCGAATTTCAGCATATTTCGGTCTAACCTTTTCCAAAAATCCTCTCTCATTCCCATTAGGTCGTCGTTGTTGTTGCGATCCCAAGTATGGCACGTTATTTCTCTCTGACGGAATAAGTGAGTGCATTGGAACTGGTATACGCGCCACTGATCTCTGCTGCTGTTGCTGAATCCGTCGCCGCTCCTCGTCTTCTTTGGCTTTCTGTGCTTTCCTTGTCGCTTCCAACTTCCGTTTCGCAGTTTTTTCAGCTTCCGCTCGGATCCATTTCCAGTAGTCCTTGATTTCGAACACCTTCAACGTAACACCATCCACCCATTCTCTGCGAATTGCGGTAGCTCGCCGATTGTCAAGAGATCTGGAAATGTTTCTTTCAGAAAAATTATTACCAAAATCTTCAAATTCGCTCCCGATTCCGAAATGTGAAAAGTTCAAAAAAAAATCTATGATTTTATATTTCAGAGACATTCTCATTGAAGCGCGCCGTGTTGTGCCCATTCACGATATTTTTCAGCGAGTTTCCTTCATTTTTTTTCGGGTTTTTTTTGTGATATTTTCTTTTTTTCGTGTCAATTGAGCATTTTATTATCTAAAAAATAACAAAAAATTCCTGAAATTCGGGAATTCGCGAGTTTTTTTCAAAAAAAAACCATAAAAAATGAAGGTAACTCGTTGAAAAAATCTCGTAAATCGACACAGCACGGCGCACTACGAGCGATGTTAAGCTGATATACAAAATTCGGGTTTTTTTTAAACTTTAAACATTATTCGGAATTAGGGGGTTAATTTTTCAAATGGGAAATCGAAAATTTTAATTTTTCGAAAAATAGCTTTTCAGGAGAAAAATATGTTTCCTCATGTTTTTTCTCTTTTACTTTTCGATTATCTCTGAGAAAACCGGAAAGCGTTTTTACTTTTTTTCGGGTAATTTCCGAATTTCAAAGATAGAAACTCATGCCTCTGCGGTCGCTTTTTTCTCGCACTCGACGATCTATGTGAGAATTCCGAAGATCCTCCTCGATTCCTCGAGAGCCACGATTCATCCTCTTCTTCCGGCTCGTCATACAATGGGATAATTTCGATTTCCATCTCATATCGCTCGTATTGTCCATATGGTGGCATTTCTTTGTGCCGAATGATTCGGCGTCGTTCATCGTGACTTGGTGTATCAATGACGACACGACGATCCGGATGAGTGTCGTCTGGATCAAATTCGTTGAATTTGATGGAGGACCAAATGATTTTTAGTTGAAGAGCCACCGCGTGAAGGCTACGAGCGTTCAGCGTTTGCCATCTGAAAAATAGAATTGAATATGTTTGAAAATGCAAAAAAAGAGGCAGACTTTAGGCAGGCGTCAGGCCCTCAAACCGCCTCCCTACCATGGAAACCCTACTTTTTGATTACAAATGTTTGATTTCGTCTAGAAGAAACAAATTGTTAAACAGTTTTAATTCGAGTTTTCGACCATGTCATAACTTTAGCCCTAAAAAATGTGCCAAAAATTTTCGACTTTTATATTTCAACTGTGTTTTAATTATTTTAGTTAAACCAGTGGTGGTCGGCAAACGGGCAAATTGCCGGACTTGCCTCAAAAAGTCTATTTGGAAATTTTACAAAACTTTCACTCAAAATTTTGAACATATGATTTTCACTTTTCGAAATTTTTATTTTTTTCCCGAACGTCGATTTTTTTTTCTAAAATTCCTTCTGACTTTTCTTCTGCAACAGTTGATAAAAAACGTTTAAAAAAACGTACTTCCAACACAAATCCAGAGTTGGTCGAGGTGCCGGATAAGGCCATATTAGCAAATTGCTCTTTATACCAGCTGAGAATCCTGGCATATACACCTGTTGGCATCCACCGCCCATAATCATTTGACGAAGTATTCTGGAACTGCAGATTTTGAGAAAATTGTTTAATTTGTATAGAGAAACATTTAGGAATTTTCGGGAGAAAATATAGTTTTTTGGTTTTTCGGCCAAAAAAAAAACTATGAGAAATTTGGTCGGCAAATTTAGAGCATTTCAATTTTGTTATTATAAAAAACACTGAAAAATCTAAAATTTTCCACGATTTTCGTAGGAAACTGTCTAATTTCAATATTATCAAAAAAAATTACCGGAACCATTTTTTCTATTTCTAAAGTATTTTTTTAATGACGATCAGAAAAAAAATTTTTTGAAAAAATTGGAAAATATTATGTTATTTCACACTTTCTCAAAAAAACTCCGCCTTGCGCTTCTTTGCACTTTTTTTTGTTGGAAAAATGTGTAAAAATTGAAAATTAAAATTGTTTGCATTTTTTTTACTTTGTCGAAAATTTTCGCTTTTAAGATTCTTTTTGCGCCTTTTTTTAATTGTGAAAAATTGATGATATTCAGTTTTCCTCTACTTTTTGAACAATTTGTATAGAAAAAAAAGATGTTGCGTGTTTTTCGCGTTTTTCCCAATTTTTCACAAAATGCTCGCATGTTCGCTTTTTTCTTAATTTCGAAAGAATGTGTAAAAATTGGAAATTTTTAGTTTTCCGCTTCTTTTCGTACTTTTTTTGATGATAAACTCTCCTACTTTTTCTGCAAAACAAAAATGCTTTTTCCTCCTCGTTTCGTCGAAAAAGTCTGAATTTCTGGTATCGGCCATGCTTTTTCTTCGCCCAAAACTCCGCTTTCCTCTAATTTTCGCTCATCGTGTGCCTGTTTAGCACTGACTAGATAACCATTTCGGCACATTGGTGAATAGCATTTCCGGTTGGGATTTGATCGGCAAGATGGCGAATAACACCCATTTGTGAGCTCAAATGTTGGTTTTTTCGAGCTTTTTCCACCACTTCGCTGTCGTTTTTTAGTTATTTTGCTGACCAGCAGCTCAAGTCGACGAGCTTTCCGGTTCGAAACGCTTTCAGTCTGAAAATATTTCATTTTTTTGGAAAACTTTTAATCTCCAACCTTTATCTCCTCAACAGTGACCGCCAGCGGTAACTTCGGTGATTCGGGAACTTGGATCCATTTTTCCACGTATTTCGCCGCCACCCACGCCCAACCACCCATCGATCCTTTTCCAGCGTTCCGATAAGTCTCTCCACGCTGTCGAAGTATATAGGTGTTCGGCCATTTCGGTTTCATGTAGTTCACTCGGACAAAACTATCATCAAGATCTTTGGTAAGGGCGTCCTGAACCACAATTTCTTGTTTCACTTTTTTTTCTAAAAAAATTGTTTACTAACCGCGTCAATCTTCTTGAGCCTCTGTTGCTCTTTCATAAAATTCTCCCTCTGATCTACAGTAATCCTTTCCAGTCGAGTTTGTCCCAATCCATTCCACCATTGCGGCATGAATATTGTCTTTCGAACGGCACAATCCAGTTTGAGAAGACATGTGACAAGCTTCTTGTAGTCATCAGCCACAGAAACTTCCAGATCGAAACCTTTGGCGAATTCAGGCCATTTCCTATGCATCAAATCTATCGGGATGTTCTTGATGACTTGTTGTAGCGTCCACATGATGAACTTGCAATGGAGGCTCGCGTCTCCGTAGAATTGCCGATTTTTCGCCACAACCCAATCGAAATTGTCGATTTGAGCGAATTTTGACGCCATATACTTCTTTTTATCCGCCGCCTTTTTCCGGGTTAGGAAGCTCTCAGACATCTCGTTTCGACTGCAATAATAAAAATTTTAGAAATAATTTAAACAAGTACATTTACAGATAATTGCTTTGAATTCTAAAAAATTTCGGTATTTTTCTAATTGGTCAAAAATTAAATTTAGAGAGAAAAATGGCAAAGAAAAAAGTTTTTATGAAACGTTTTATTTTAAAAGAAAATATAATATGTCACTTTTTTTGAAATTTAGCAAAGTTGAAGTAGACATTTTGAAAAGTTAGATTTTTAAAATTAATTCTTCTTCGATCATTCCAGTTAGTTTTTATTGTTTTTCCAAGAAATTTTTCAAATTAAATCAATTAAAGCTTACCTATAATAATTATAATACGTCATAAATGTCTGATCATTCCCCTCATCTCCCATCCGCCAGAGGTTTGCACTCGGGGCATCAAAGTTGTCCGAAATATCGACAAACTGTTCGACGAGCTCCTCTTGCGTCGCCCCACCACTCCAAAACGTGTTGATCAGTTTCGCATCGAAAATTCCAATCATTGATTCGGGCAGAATGGAATCTTCGACAAATTGAACACATTTCACTGGCGACTGTCCTTCGACGGGCTCTTCCAGCTTGACTTCTTGCTTCACCTGTCCCTTTTGAGCACAGTCCCGAAGAATTGATGCCATTCGTTTCACTGTAATAGTTTCGTTGATTAATCTGAGAGGTTCCACGGATTCAAGATCTGGTGGGATCTACGATTTCCAGATCTGGCACCGTACCAACTGCGATTTTTTTTTAGAAAAAATGCGTTGGCATCGAGCCAGATCTTGAATCTGTGATGCCTCTAATCTGAGGCTAACGGTCCATAATTATAAACTAACTGCTATCCCTATGAAGATAAATCTGCGGAGTCGTGGCTTCAGCAAAATCATATCCGATCAATTGCCGTTTCACCATCGTCTCCAATGCAGCTTCTCTCCGTTCTGACGTCATCTCCACTGTCAAAGCCATTTGCTCCAAAAACTCGTCGATTCGAAGGCGAATCGTATCACAAAGATCCTTTTCGTAATACGTTCGATCAAGTTTTTGAAGGAGTTGGTAGAGTTGTGGAACTGTTGAATAGTAGTAAAGTTCCGTTTCATCAAGGGATTGACTGCAATTATTGAATATTAATTTTTTGCCAACAATAAAATAGTTAAAGGTGGGTTTTTGCCCTAACAATGACAGAATACAGTCCCGATATACCAAATACCGTATTTCCTCTATTAGTAAAAAATGTTATACCATGTCTGTAAGAGTTTTTTTTTTGATTTGTTGAAGGATTTTATACTGCAAATTTTGGAATCTCAAAAAATAGGACAGAAATATAGTGGTGAAAAACTATGAAAGGTGCCAAACTAATAGAGGCGGCAAAACTATTTTTCGATAGATAATTTTGATGCAATACTAATAGAGGTGCAAAACTATTAGAGACGCCTTACTAATAGAGGAAATACGGTATACCGTATATTCTCTATTAGTGCTGCATCTCCAGTAGTACTGCAGTCTCTGATAGTGCTGCATTCAAAAAGTGTAGGAAAATTAGTGCTGCAGTCTCTATTAGTGCTGCGTCCCTTTTTCAATTGGAAGAGTCACTAGTAGTTTCGGCATTTTGGGGAGTTGTTTTGCATATTTTTGATTATTTCTTTTTATTTACAAACATAATTGAATTATTGGGTCATTCTTGGTACGAAAGTTCATATTTTTTGATGAATTTCTGCTAAAAATAAGAGGTTTTGTGACTAACAACTAGTATTCTCTAATTGAAAATTGCCGTTTGAAGATTAATGCTGCAGTCTCCAGTAATACTGCAGTCTCTAATAGTGCTGCATTCAAGAAGGGTAGGAAAATTAGTGCTACATGCAGCACTAATAGAGAATATACGATAACTGTTAAAAAATTATAACATTTTTCTAATTTTTTTATGATTTTTTTTATTTTGAAAAAAAGGGCTGAATTATTTTTGTATTCCCGTGCGTAATGAGTGACGGCATTTCTTCCAGCTGTTTTAATTGGAGTTTCTTTATTTTTTCTTTGTTTTATAATTTGAAAATTTTGAACGTCAATTTTTCAGACACTTTTTTTCCGTAAAAAAACCTTTTAAAAATATCATATTATTTAGGCAAATTTTAGGCAAATTTTAGAATACTTATTCAAACATTAAATTGATGTGCCAAAAAAATTAAAGTTTGTCTAAAAATCGATAATTTGGCCTCTAAAAGTGTTCTGTCCGGAAAATGTCTGAAAAATCTACAAATATTAAAACAAAGAAAAAATGAAGAAAAACTAATCAAAACATCCGAAAAAGACGTCACTTATTTGCGCGACAATTCAAAAATAATTGAGCCCTTTTTATTTTTTCAAAATTGAAACAAATCATTAAAAAATTTAGAAAAATGTTATAATTTTTTACAGTTATATTTGGTATATAGGCACGATATTCTATCATTCAGGTAAAAAAAGCACAGACGCTACTCCACTTTAAAAAACTTACACAACAAGACGTCGAACAATGAACCAATAATATCGTCCATATCTATCCCTTCCGATTGGTTGAGATCTTAACGGTTCCCGGTCGACAGCTTCATCCGGCGGCAGTACACCACGAACTGCTGAATTCTTTTTACATATATTGCATACAAGAACCTCAGGAAATGGCTTCAGATGACTGCATTCCACGTGGAAAGCGGCTTCGCATTGAGTGCAACCTACTACACGTCCTGACGATTTACCGCAAACTCGGCAGTTTTCGTCGTTCTGAAAAAAAAAACATTTGAATTTCTTTCAGTTAAATTTTTTATATAACGAGAGTTTTACCTGGAATTTTCCAACATTATTCACAAGTTTCTTAAATTCCGACGAATATAAGAAACGGTAGCTCATGAAGAGAAGGACGACGAGTCTGAAAACATGCTTAATATTAAAAAAAAAACTAAAGTCTCTTTGTATACTGCGATTTTATTTAAAAAAAAAAGGATTTTTCTTAAAATTGAATCTTACTTTGCATCATATCCCACAAACGGATAATTATCGACATTAATAGCATCTCTAACAGACGCATCAGCAAACGGGTACGCCTCAATATATTGTCGTAGAATTTCAGCGTAGGTCAGTGTATCCATATGGTGAATCATTATATTTACAGAATTGTTCGTCTCGGTCACCGAGTAGTGCGTCTGCTCTTCATCGTCGGATTTCAGACAATTACGAAGCAAAGCCATATGGACTTCTGCCATAATACATGAGTTGTTGTGCGATATTAGTGCCGCGCAAAAGTCCTCAAAAGTGAAGGGTGTGATGCGGAGAGTTCGATGATAAGATCGGAGAATCTCGTAAATTTCAACAGCATCCATTATACTAGCCGTTGGAATCGGAATATCCTGACTAGATTCTGGTAGTTCGAGTTTTGGTAGACTTGCAGGATCTTCATCCAACCACGGACAATACTTGTTCTCCTCGTCGAGACCTTTTTCGATTTTAATATCTGTTAAATTCAACTCTTCCTCTTCCTCCTGAACAACCTGATCCTCATTTAGCATGAACTCATCGTCCGAAGATTCTTCTTCTTCTTCAGAATCCTCATCCATGTAGATAATGTCTTCTTCTTGGCGTTTTAGCGATTTGCGACGTGGTGGAGTTGGATTTTTTTTGGGTCGGCTGAAAATTGATGGAATTTATTTTTAATCTGAACAGGCAGATTTATATAGCTTCTAAATATTCTTAATTTTGCAAAATTGGGATTTTTCAGAAAAATTCCCAATTTTTTGGAAAAAAAATCCATGATTGTGAAAAAAAAATCTCAATTTTTGAGTAAAATTCCATTTTTCTGAAAACAAAATTTAATTTTTTTGCGGAACACTTTATTTTTGTTTTTCTTGATTATGCAAATTGTAGCCTCGTTTTCAGGCGTTTTTCCGCAAAACTATCATAAAAAGAATTTTGAATTTTCGATTTCTGAAAAAATGAGAAAAAATCAAGAAAACCCGAAAAATTGGCCGGAGAACGCAAGCATAGTTCCTTCGGAATTTGAATATTTGCAAAAATTCGAAACATTTTGCAGTTGTATTCGGTATTACCCAGGCGCGAAAATATGATCTCGAAACGACAAATTTTTGTACATCGCAAATGGGTTTGCATAGTTTTTCTTTAAATCTAAATAATTTGTTGTGAACGACGTGAAAAAGCGTATTATACGTTTTTTCGATTGAAAATTTGACGAAAGCGGAAATATCCTAAGAATTTGCGTTAAAACTTGAAAAAAGCATTTAATTGAAAATTATCTGAAATCAGCGGAATTTCTGAAATTATTTTTCTTCTTGATTTCTCACCCTCTAGCCTTCGAGGTACTCTTTGGTGCTGGTGTTGACGCAGGTGTAGATCTAACCGAGATCTCTTCAATCTTCACCTCCACCTCCTCGGCGTCTGATGGTGTTTCCCGTTGAGCCGCACGTTTTTTTGTTGGCGGTGGACTGTAACCGTCGTCAAAATAACGTTTCGGAAGTCGACTGCGGCGTGGACGAGATGATGATGTGGATTCTGATGGGTCTTCTGAATCGGCAATTGAAGAATTTCCGGATTCAGACGGATGCTTTCGCTTTGAACGGCCACGTGGTGGAGCCATCTGAAAAAATTTCGAAACTTTTCGAAAATCGATAAGCTTAAGAATGTTCGTCAAAAAATATTGAAAGCCTCGAAAGGAATAAATTTAAAATCAAATTAGAACACTGGTAATTGTGAAAAAGAGCTTGAAATCCAAGAAAAAAAGATTTTACGTCATCATATGGTCTTTGGAGGAAAATCAATAAAATTTGCGAGAAATGACAATCGGAATATAACATTATTAGATAAAAATACATTAAAAAAGGATCCAGGATTGGTAAACTACAGTACGAAATCTTAATTTTTGAAGCTGAAAAAATCGATAATGGGATAAAACTCATTTTCCAGCGGAAAATCGGCTTTTCTCAAGTGGAAACATAAAAAACAATGGGAAAAAAGGAAAAATAATAATTTTCCGAAATTTTCCTTCACTTTTCCGTCTAAATAATCAGTTTGGACACTTTTTTGAACGCGCCGCGCCGTAAATCGACTCAGTGCGAGAGGCACACCCTAAAGGCGCACACATTTATTTGCAATGGTCGCGACGAGACCTTGGCCCTCTTGACGCGGGAATTTGAGTTGGAATTTATCTTTGCTAATTTTGCTGTCGCATTTTTATTTATTTATCTTAGTTTTTAACCGATTTTCATTGAATTTTTGCAGGTTTTTCGGCAAAATGGAGTCACTCAACGAGTATATGGACAAGATTATTAATCGTCTTAAGGCAGTCAATGAGAAAGACGAATTAGTTGATGAAGGAATGCGGAAACTCCAAAAATGCCAGGAAAAAATTATGAAAACGAGAATCGATGCTCAAAAACATATCGATGGTAAATTTGCAAGGAAATTGTTTAGATGTGTGCATAAAACAAAACATTTGTTCAGAACGCCACGAGCAACAGTCATTCGAACAACAGCTACTGAACAAAAATATGTTTGAAACTGAGCAACTGGAAGAAAAACTAAAAAGATTGGACGATGAGAACAAAATTGGAAATGAGCGGGAATTTAACAGTAAGCTGATAGTCTTTGAAACAATTTATCTGATTTACTCCAGAAAAATTGGAAGCAATATCTGCGAAGTGGACGGATGACGTCAATCTCTTGAAAACCACGCCGAATGAGCCTAACGATGGGAATAGAAAGAAATTGTAAGGGATTTAATTAAAAATAAGTTTTGTGAAGAAACTGCTCAAAAGTTTTTAAAATCTGGACTAAAATCTTCAGTTTTGCCTACTTTACTGTGTGGCTGGCAGCAGTCGGAACTTAATGTTTATTTAATTATTATTATGCGGGCGGCACTGAAGAGCGGTAAAAATTTTGATATTTCACCACCAGACTCGTTTATATAGGTCCATTTTAAAGCTATTTAACCAAAAAATCCTTCTTTATAAACTAAACGTGTATTTTTTTCAGATCGAACCTCTCCAACATCTTGGTCTAACTCTGGTTTTCATCCACGTATCAATTATGCCTTCTTTTCATGTATATTAAATCATTTCATTTATTATATTGTTATCATCATCACATTTCAATAGTTTCCAATTGTTCCGTAGAAGGTATTAGGGAAACTCTTCTCTCTTCCGTTCGAGGAAAATTTGTTCAAAAGTTCCCAGGTGTTAGCGGAAGATTGTGGATTTTCTTGTGATGTCGTGGTTTCTACAGGAGCCGGTCTCACTCTTGCCAGGGATTCTTCAGAAGAAGAGGATGATGATGAGGAAGACGAGGACGACGACGAAGAAGACGATGAAGATGTGGAGGAGGATGGACAAGAAGCAGAAGCTCTCCGATTCAAAGTTTTCGGGCAAAATTCTCCATTTGGATTCACCTCGCAATCGTGATGAATTTTCCACGCGATGAACTTGTCCAGGTACACATTTCTATAATTGGAATTTTTCTATAATATTTGGAACATTTTTATCTCTGACAACCCGGATGCAATGGGGCCTGCCTACAATCGACGCCTTTTCTCTGTCTTCCCTGGATTTTGGATCTCGCTGCAAACTTTCTCGCAGCTTTCGGAATGCCAAGCTTCACGCAAATCTCGTACGTTGGATCGATCTGGCAAAATGTTTTGAGTTTCTCAGGAATTACGGCCGGTGGTTCGATTAAGCTTCTGCTACTGGAATTTTTGTCATTTTCAGATTTTCCTGCAGAAAAAAATCCAACTTACGTTTCCGAAGCCTCCAGCAGCATGGGAAATAAGAAAAATAAGAAGAAAATCACCATCTTTAAGGAAGAAGTGAAAAAATTGTGCTGTGTCGGGCGATTTTATAGGAGGAATTTTGATTCGATTATATTTATGGTTTTCAGAAATTTGAAGGAAGGAAAATGTATTCAGAAACATGAGATTCTAGGGAAATAACAGTTAAACAAGTAGATCTTGAGATTTGAAAGTGATATCAACGGGAAAAATTTAAGAAAAAAAGTCAAGAAAAAAGATTATTCAGAAGTCATTGGTTTGGAGAGTTTCTGGCTTTTGGGCCTGCTGGGCTTCTCGGATCTCTCCTTGGTTTGGACCATCCTGGAAAAAGTTTATTCAAAAAGTCAAGTTGAAAGTCTACACAAAACTGGTTCTCGAAGCGACCGAAAATTTGCAGCTACCGTAACCAACCACAATTTTCTACGGCTTATCATGATTTTTTTGATCCAAAAAAATCTTTGTGTTATAAATTTTTAAAAATTGAGTGGAAAAAACTAGAGGGTACGGTAGCTGCAGTCGTCTCGAGACCCGAAAAGCTTTTTGCAAAATCTACCTGAACGCTATCTGATGTTCTCCAGAATAACTGTAGTCAAATGTGAGCTCTTCACTAATCTCAAGCCGTCTCTTCGCATAGAACCCAATTCGGTGCTCTCCGGCGACAACCATCGTTCTCGCGTAGCACGTCGGATTCTTGCTGTCATGATTGGCAAATCGTGCCAAGTTTCCAATTTTGTACGAATCGATCGCACCCCCGGTTTCAATGTCTGCAAAAATATTTTTTTTTGTTCCGAAAAATTGAATTTTCAAAAAAAAAGAAAACTTTTGATGGTTTTTTTTTTCGATATTTTGTTAATTTTTTGAAATAATTTTTTCTTATTTATTTGATTTTCAAAAAATCGAAATGTTGTCTCTAAAAACCCAAAAAAAATTTAAATTTAAAACATTTTTCTGCGACACCGTGATCTAAAAAAAGTACATACTAAAAATGTAGCTGCACTGATATCGATCATATATCGCACCGCGTCGTTCGGCTTCATCATCGGAAATTCGTTCACCAGTGTATTCCGTAATGAACTCGTCTTTTTCGGCGGGTTCCAACAAGAAAAGTCCATTGCCTGCTATTTTCGATGGCCCGCAATACGTTCGTTTTTGGATCATTCTAGTCATTCCAAAATTGCGGCATTTTATTATGTTCGAGTCGATGGCGTCGCATCTGAATTTGTTTTTAAATTGAGAATTTTCAGGTACAAAATTCGATTTTTCTGTGCTATTTTGATTTTATATACCTTTTTTTAAATTTGGGATTTTGATTGAAGATTTTTAATGGACATTTGGTCCTTCTTTTTCGAGAAATTTTCAGTTCGATCAATTTTTTTTGGAAAGTTTAATTTTTTCCTTTCTTAAAATTTCCATTTCTGGAAGTTCTGAAAAATTAAAGCTTACTAAAAAAACTTTTCAAAAAATTCCTGTGCACTCACTTGCACATATTACACGTCATCGGATTACATTCCCAATTGGCTCGATAGCACTGGCAAGCCTTCGTGTAGCACTGACCGGCGGCGCAATTGCATCCCGGGAATCGCTGAGAACAGTTTATATCGCATTTGCACATGTACGAGCACACTCCGTTTTCACGACATGCACAATTTTCGGCTGTCGCGTTGCATGGGCCTGAAATGTTTAAAAATTAATTTTCAATTAATGGGGTTATTAATGCGATGTAGTAAAATGTGCAAAAATGTGTTTTCATTCATTTGTGTCCAATAAATACATGTGTGTCCAATAAATACAAAAAAATATTCGTTTTCTGCATTTTTCGACATCGGTCGACAGCCCACTTCACATGCTGAAGGCGAGAGACGCAGAGAGATATGCACCCGCGGGTTTTCTCTGCGTGTCTCGCCTTCAGCATGAGAAGTGGGATGTCGCCCAATGTCGAAAAATGCAGGAAATGCCGAAAAATGTCGAAAAATGCAAAAAATTAATGCTACATTGTTCGATGCACATGGGTAGGTGAAAAATGTATAAAAACAAATTATTGCATTTTTCTACATTTCACGAATAACCCCATAATTGTTTTCCATTCCTCACCCGCATGTCGACACGCTGTGATTGGCGTCACCGCGGTCATGCGAACTTTCTCGCTATTTCGCTGAGAATCACGCATATCATCTTCTCGAATCAATTTTTCCGCATCCAGACCATCTCTCAATGCTTGAATACGCAGACTGTCGTGACGCAGCTTACGCTTCGCCTTCTCCTGACTCAACTGATTACGACGGAAGTTGTTGACTCGATCCTTGATACTTCTGAAACAATTCAATTTTTTATATAAAAAATCGCGTCAACTGACAATCTATTCGACGGTTGTCCCATTTTAAGTCGTCGGGCGCTCACATTTTCTGCCATCGACATCATTAGATGATATGCGTCACGACATGAACGAATTTTGCTTTCCTCGTCGTCTTCGTCGACATATTTTTTGACAAACTCGCAGAATGGCTGAGAATGGATTTTTTGCATTTTAAGCTATAAAGCTCGATTTTGCACCCTTTTTTCCTATTTTTCGCTATTTTTTGTTTAAAATAGTTTGATTTACATAATATACAAACTCTTAAACGCAAAATGAAAAACAAAATAACGAAAAAGGTGCAAAATCAAGCTTTATAGCTTTAAAAAAAAGAGAAAACTTGCGAGAAATTAATTTCACTGGAAATATAATTTTTCAATAAAAATGTTTCGGAGGGATCATCTCAGACCTCCAACTATCGCATGACACTATTTTTATTCCGAATTCAGGAATAGTTTTTGAACTCTTCCCTTGTTAGAAAAATTATTGAAAATTTAAAATTACAGTACTCTTCAAAGACGCACGCCTTTTCGCATTTAACAAAAATTTGTCGCGTCGAGGCCAGGTTTTGGCGCAAAAATCGCGTACTCTTACAATATATGTATTGAACACGTAAATGTTCACAATGAGCGCTCCATCTTCAATCGGCATCTTTGCAATTCTTGATTTCATGAAATAAATCTTCACTTCTTTCTGCAGAATTTCTTCAGAATCCGGCACAAGAACTTCTGAAACTTCTTTCATCGTCACCGATTTCCAGCAATTTCCAGAACACATCTTTCCATCATTTTCCGGGTTATTTGGCAGCGGAAGCATCGCATTATAGAATTCACCATTCGGAAACTCGATTGGAATTTCGGCTTTGAATCCGTGAATCGCACATGTATATGCGAGGCACGCGTAACACGTCGGATTTCGAAGATTTTGAGCACCTTCAGCGATTTTTGTCTTCTTCCATGGTTCGAGGCTCGACGGATCGAATCCTTTTTCAGCAAAGTTCTCGCACAAAACGGGAAAAGCCGACGAAAATTCTCTCTGTGAACTTTTGTTTGGCCATAGACGGTAGAGGGTGTAGTAGAATACGTCTGGGCTGCCTTGGTAGTCTTTGAGCGCAGCACGGCATAGTTTGTAGAGTATCCAATCATTGACATAGGACCAGTTGTCTGAAAAATTTAACATCAATTCGCTTAAAAAATACCTGGAGCTAAGGATTTGCAAGATTGTCCCGAGGTTTGATGCATGTCGATTTATGAAACATTTAGAACTACACGTGGACAAGTGGGAACTTGTTTTTCGCATTTTTCACTTTCAAGGCTATTTTTTAAAACTAATTTTGTGTTTGACATTCAAAATGACATTAATTGAAATAAAATTTCAAAAAAATTTTACGGCGATTTCTCACTGAAAAGTGAGAAATTAGGCAATTTGAATGTAAAATGTAAAAATAAATAGAAATAATGGTACCTTCGTCCCGCCTGTTTTTTTTTCGATTTTTGGGGGTTTCTCAGAGAAAATGGAAAAAATCCGGTATTTTGCAATTTCTCACCCGAAAATCCATGAATTCCATCTGGGAACATATCAATCAAATGCTCATAGATATTCCCATCGTCAATACCATCGCCAAAATACGGCATATGCGTGAGCCGCAGCTGATCCGGAGTCGCCACACTTTGCTCGATTGGAACCCAGTATATCATTGGCGGGGAAATGTCGCCAACCTCGATACGTGAACACGGAGCACGAAACTTCTTCATCAAATCTCCTTCCTCCGTTCGATCCGGTTTGATCCATGTAACTGTGGAATCGGAGACTTTGTAGTCGTTTTCTTCGTATTTTTCACAGTTTTTGAATGAAAATTTTGCGATAGTTCTGCCCTCTCCTAAATTTTCTTGCAGCCTTCTGCGATATTCATTAACACTGCTGCTCGCATCCTTCAACCAATCTTTGATGTCTGTGTCCAGCTCGTCTTTTACTCGAATGTCATAGTCATCTTTGATAGCATTGAAGTGGCCTTTAAGCATACGTTTACATTCTTCAATTCCTTGTTCGCACACGGTCTCCTTGATTTTTTCAGATGAAAAAATTGGCTGAATTTTCACAAAGCGAGGCAAATTTTTCGATTTCTTCGATTTTCCCATAGAAGTTTCGCACTTTTTCCCGCGCTTCTTTGTTTTTCCTGAGGGAGTTGATGTGCTGGGCTCTGAGTTGCTCATTCTGAAAGAATATTGCGTTTTAAAAAGGGAGAAAATTGTATTAAGACGAAAAAGACGAGAGAATAAATCGAAAACAAACAATTTTTAATTTTTAAAAACATTGCAAGTGTTGCGTGCAATCGCGCCCTATTGATAATGTGAAGTTGGCGCGAAGGTTTGGAATTTGAATCTGACAAGGAAAACCAAATGCTTTTTGCAAAATATGTTACCCAGGCGCGAAGTTCTGCCATTTTTATGCTAAAAATACGGTGCCAGGTCTCAACACAGCAATTTTTTGTTAAATGCGAAAATATATGCACCCTTTAAAAAAGTACATAAAAGTCAAATTTTCGTGGCCGCGGAGTTTTCATCGAATTTTTTCCGATCGCAATATATTAAAAAGCTTATATTAAATATAGAAAAAAAATCAATAAATTTTCGAAAAAAGGATTTAGGAAAACCTACTTATAAAAAAATCGATGAAAATTCCTGAGAGTTTGCAATTATGTCTTTAAAGGCACACACCTTTTTGCATTTAACCAAAATTGGTTTTGGTGAGACCGGGTACCGTAATATTTGCAAAATTTTGCATACTAACTATTACTAGTAAGGCTGAATAATTCCAAGAACAATTTTATTTGAACTTTGGAAAAATTACAAAAAAAATTTTTAAGAAAATTAAATCTATTATTGACGCGGTTCCATGCTCCGAATCTTCACCAGTAGCTCATTGATCTCTTCAGTTCGATATGGAAGATTCAGTAGAGTATTCTCCACCGCAAACTCGACAAATCGCTCCCGTGAAATATTGCAATTCAGTAGCAACTCAACGGCTCCGTGAACCTGAAAAATATTATTTTGAAAATAGAGAAAAACATCAGAGGTAAACTCACAAATCCATCGTCTTGCTTCAAGAATCCCATCATCAAAGACATGAGCACTGGCCATGCTTCTTCTCCTTCTTCCATTCCGTTCACAGCTTTTTTCACCTCCCGGAAAGCTTCAATATGCTGGGAATTCAATGTGGACTCCTCAATTAGCTCGATCTCATCAAATAGTTGTGAAGCAGCTGAGATCTTACGAGGAAGAGCTCGGATCAGTGATTGGATCTCGTATTTTCTGTAAAGTGCCAGTGGAAACCGGTGCTCTTGGTGGTGGATTATGGCTCTTGTGATCTGAAATATCATATTATAATTTAAATTGTAAAAATTAATCTATAACTCACCACTCGTCGATTCCCAGTCTTAATTGATTGCACCAGGTGCACCATGAGAACTTCCCAAAGGGCCCACTCATAATTCTCCATCATTTTGTAGTGCCCTTCCTCTTGATCACCATGCAAGTGGAGATTATCGAGAAGTTTTGGGAGCAGCTCTGTCTGATCGAAATTATCCATTTCGAGATTTGGGATCTAAAATGGAAAATTAATAGTTACCCTAAACTTTTCTTTGAAAAAAAACATGCATCTTGATCCAGCAACGACTCGTCTGACAGCTCCCGTCGCAATTGTTCAATTTTTCGCACCAACTCGTCTGCTTCAACAAATCTGTACTGGAACTGAGCAGCAGTCTCGTGCACTCTATAGTACTCGAAATCCGCAAGTGATAGCTCCAATGCACCGAGAAGTTTGAAGGCACATTTTACCTGAAAACCATAATTGTTTTTGAATTCCCGCTGAAATTAGTGACCATTTAACTTACAAGAGCCAAATCATCGAAACACATCATATCAGTGAGAAGCTTCAAAACATGGTCCGGGACAAATGTTCCACCAAAATCGTACAATGTTCCGTATGTGAAATACTTTACAATTTTGGCCTTTTCCCTTTGCATGCTTGCGTTCCTCCATTTTCTGATCCTTCTGGCAAAGTCGGTGGCCGGCGCTAAGTTCGGGACAAATTGATCGATCAGACATGCGATGTTGCACTTGTCCAGGATTTCGACGGTAAAGGGGACTTCCGGCAACGTTTTCAAGACTTCTTGGATCTGAAATTTCATATTTGGATTTTGAGTATATGTAGTAGTTAGCAGGGCTGTGCGGCTGTCGGCTTCAGCCGATAACCCAATTTTTCTACAAGCCGCACAGCCCCGGAAGGTAGGGCTAAAGAAAATCAACGGGAATTTAAGCATTACGATTCAAAATAAAAGCTATTTACTTACCGATTCTTCGTGTCCGCTCTTGATGACACGTGCGAAAAGCTCGATCTCGATCTCAGTTCGGTTCATTTTTGATCTGGAGAATTGATCTGGAATTTGAACAAAATGTATAAGTTATACTATAAGATTTTAGAAAAATAACTTTAATAAAACAGAAAAAGAGGTCACCAAACACCATAAAAAAATATTAAAGACTGACCTGGTCTTCTTCATTGTTTGTCTCCTCGGACGCTGCAACATTGCAGCGTTTGTCCAGGGAAGGAGGTCAATGTAGCATTGCAGCACGTCGGCAGAGTGCTGTAATTACACTTTCGGGAGCACTGTGGCGATGCGCATGACAGCTCGTATTTATTGATTCTATTGACGTAATGAGGTATGGGGAATGAGCATTAGTTCATGACAAAAATGTTCAGACGTTCAATCATAATCCCACTTCAAAATGCTGGAAAAAAGCACATTTTTTGTTATAAATATTGATTCCTTCATGCCTGCCTGTTGGCATGTTTAAAATGGCTGTGCGGAACTTGTTTCGGTAACCTAATCTATGTATGTACTCAGACTATTTTATCAATTAGGAGCCTAGGCAGTTAGGGTATATGGTATATGGTATATGGTATATGGTATATGGCAAAGAGTAAATGGCATAATTTAATAATTAATACATCTTTATCTTCGAATTTCAGATTTTTTAATGGATAATTTCGGAAAGTTTTCCAACCCCTAAGTGATTTTTCATATGCTGAATTTCATGTTTTCCAGAACACTTTTCAAAAACCTCTATTTCCCACAAAAAAATACTGAAAGTTCTCATATACATTCTCATTTCTGACGACTCCCCTTGGACCAATTGTGCCGAACGATCGAGGAAATTTCCGGAAAACGGCGGTGTACTAAAAAGGAGCAATAAAACGGGGGTAAAAAAGAGCAAAGACAAGCGGGAATGGGTGTCCTGAAAGTTCCAAATGATTACCACCGCTTCTGGTGGAATTAAATATTTTTATTTGTACATAATTTCTTCGACGGAAATTTTCTGTGCGGTCAGACAGAGAAGAGACGTTTTTGGTGAGCAAAAATTTGAATTTTAAAGTTTGGCACATCAATTATGATCCAGTTAACCCTTGAATTTCACAAAAATAAGTTCATAGGATTTTTTTCTGAAATACATTTTTTCGATTTCACCTCAATTTTTTGGCGTGGTCTCCTGGTCCTCTCAAAAAGAGTCGAACGGAAATTCGACAAACACCGCTTCACTGCTCCTCCACTTCATCTTGCAGACTCACTTTATTCTTAAAAAGAGGCGGGCCAATGAGAAGGAGCAAAGAAGAAATGTGAGCAAGGGTCAACCTACCAGCTCACTTTTTCAAGAGATTTAAGATATTTTCGCTTGACTGCACAAGTTTTCCGGTGACGAAAATTCATAAAATTTTGAAGTATACTCTGACGTTTTTCCACTTTTCTGTTTTAGTAAGATTAACTGTTTATTTTTTGGGATTTATAATATATATACATTTGAAAATTCTCAGGTAAATCCGGTTAGAAAAATTTAGTTTAATTTCCAAAAGTAGTTTTAATTGTCTAAAACTTACTGAACTTGTTTTTAACTTGAGACCCATTGCTGTAAGACCTTGGAGCAAAATTTAAATTTTAGTTTTAGCATGCCGAACCAGAACCTTACAAATTAGAGTATTCCACTTCAAACTTGCATATTCTGAAATGTCTGGTGTTCTAACTTGAGCTTCCAAAATGTGACGAAAACACAAAATTTACATTTTTTTTTGTCGGTAAGCCCAAAAACACCACCCTTGTCAGCTTCGTTTCACCCATTTTGAAAAATTTATAAAAACACAAAAATTTGGGAATTTTCACATTTAAAATTTAACTTAACTTGTTAGAAAAATTTCCAGTATTTAATTCAATTTTAATTTGAGATGAAACGAATGTTTCAAAAATTACAAAACTTTTAAGAATTCAAAGTTAATTTGGAAAACAATATTGAAATATAAATTTAAAGATTTTGAAAAAAAAACAATTTCAAAAGTTTCAAGATAAATGTTGAAAAAATCTACATGAATCTACGAATTTTTTGTTTTTTTTTTTGAAAAAAAAAACGGATAGAATGTTATAGAATAGAGCATTCTATAGCATCTCCCTCAATATTTTTTTTCGATGTCCAAAATTGTTTTGTTTTCGGAATTTCTTTTGGGGGATTCTGGACACATTGGCAGTAATTCGTTGTACTAGTCATTGAGATTTTCTTTCCTTCTATATGTATCTCTGAATTTCAAATTAAATTTAGTTTTTTGAATTTCGGTTTTTCTGATTTTTGTTTACATGTTGAGAAAAACTGAGATTGTCTTTGATGTTTCTGAAATTTGTTTACGTCGTTAAACTTTTTCTTAGCAAAAGGAAACATTTTTAGTTATTTATAAACAATGTTCTGTCCAAAAATCATTACTAATGACAGCGAGCGTCACTTCAAAAGTAGGGATGAGGCAGGCGTAGGTCGCCAATAAGGTATACATTTTTATGCCTGAAAAGTGAAAAGTTTCCGACAGCCTTTACATTTTTCTCAAGCCCATATCCAATTTTTCATATATTCTCTCTTTTCCAATAACATTCTAACAATTTTATGGTCCAAATCAAATGTACTTCCGGTGTATTACATGGACCCTTACACACACACACACACACTCTTTTTTCACACCACTTTTTTCTCATGTACATATATTTTTCTCTCGGATGACTGAGAAAACCCCACAATTTCTTTTTTTTTTTTCATTCTCTGTCACATTTCCGGTTTACTCGAAAAAGTGAGCTTTCATATTTTTGAAGATTATTTGTAAATGTAGGGCAAATTTAAATTTTAAAAAAATGTAGGCATGAGACAGTTGTAGGTCGCCTTGAAGATAGGCATTACGTAGACATCAGAAAGAGCTTAACTGTAAGTTAATTTAAAGGTGCATGTATTTTTCAAGGTATATTTAAGTGGTGTATTTTTTCAGGTTATAGGTACCGTATTTCCTCTATTAGTCTTGCAGCCTCTATTAGCCTTGCACCCCTAGAGGTCAATCGAAAAATAGTCTTGCAGCCTCTATTAGCCTTGCACCCCTATTAGTCTTGCACCCCTAGAGGTCAATCGAAAAATAGTCTTGCAGCCTCTATTAATATTGCAGTCTCAAATAGTCTTGCACTCCTATTTTTGCCTAGCCAGCTATACTAACTAAGAGGAAACGTTAACAATTTTGTAATTTTTTGGATAAATTGAACTTGAAAGTGATTAAATAGCTTATGAAATATGGGAAAAGAATGCATTTTACATGGCTCAAACGGTAAAAAGTTAAGTTTTCAACAAAAGTTGGTAACTCTTCCAAAGTTATTGGGCTTTCGAAAATTAGTCTTGCAGCCTCTAATAGTCTTGCAGTCTCTATTAGTCTTGCACCCCTATGGGTTGATTGAAAATTAGTCTTGCATGCAAGACTAATAGAGGAAATGCGGTATATTCATTTACTTATCGAAAAAATCATGGAAATTCGATCAAAATTCCCCTATTTTCCTTTATTTTCCCAAAAATCCAAAAACCACGGGTTTTACGTTTTCCAAAACGACCAAAAACCCTTGCAATTTTCAAATAAAAGAGCCAAAAATAAATGAGTGGATCCAATTGTCTATTTGAGAAAAAAAAGCAGTTCGTATCTTATTTTCTGTTTTCACAAATGAATATTTGAACATTTTGGGGTCAAAAAATATTTTTGCATTAAAAAATATCACCTAAAGTCCTGCGATAATCAGATTTCACACAAAACAAAGAGGTCACGTGACCCCAATTCTAATTTAATTTAGATTTTTGATGTTTCTATGTATGCGTGGGCAATGTCTTAAATTTCATTCTAAACACTTTCATTTCTGTCTAGTATTTTCTATTCTAAGATCTTTTTTTTTTATGTTTTCAGGATATAGGAATTGATGTCGAGTGGCCGCCAGGCGGCTGTATTGCTTTTGCATTCACTCGTCCTCCTTACCGTTTCTTCAGGTGAACTGTTTTCTTTATTTTCTGCATGTATAAACATTCTAAAGTGCAGGATAAAATTGCAAAATAGTTCAAAGACACTGCTCTGCAAAACCCCTTCGAACAAAATTGAAAAAGTAGTAAATGAATCAGCTGAGGATCTTTTCAAATTTCCCCTTTTCTACGTCCAGTTCAGTCTACTTTCCGGTTAGAAAATACGGGGACTGGAGCAAAGTAAACAGAAGGGGGTTTCAAGGAATAATGAAACGAAAAAAGTAATAAGAAATTCAAAAAAATAGGTATTCGTCGTCACTTTCATTTTTATCAGCTATGCTTTTTTATCAGCTAGCTTTCCACCAAAAAATTCTTCGAAATTTTGAGTTTCTTGCCATAATTTTTTTCAGAAAATTTGAATTTCCCGCCAAATTACCTACCAAAGAGCCCTAGTTTCACCTTTAACAAAAATCACATTTCTCATATCGTCTTTTTATTTTCACGTCACTATTTTGCTCTTCCTTGACCTCAAATTATACACTAGAACTTTAGAAAACGAGAAATCTCGCACATAAATCTTGCCGATGTATAATGGTTATGCATTTATGGGTGGTTGACCAATTTCTCAGACGAATAGAGGAATTGAGAATGAACCAAAAAAGAAGCTGAGGGTTCATGTAAAGTTTAAACATTGAAAATAGAACTTGAACTTGATGAATATATTAAAAATCAATGAAACGTTAATACGAGGAAGTGAGTCAGTGTTAAATTTGTGAACTTGAATATCTCAGAAAATTTGAATTTCCCGCCAATTGTTTCATTGACTAAAAAACTAACAAAATCAGCTGCACCTCAAATTCAATATTTTGAAAGTTAATTTTGTTTCAAAACAAGTGTACTATATAAAGTAAACTCTTCTAAACGTTTAGATCTTCCAGACCAATATGAGATCGCCAACAAAATCCTGGACAAGTACAATGCCGGATTGATACCATCAATGGGAAAGAAATCTCCGATTGAAGTGCATTTCTCGATGGAATTGTATCAGATCATTTCGGTGGTAAGTCTTGGATACACCTTGAACGAGTTGGCTTACCTATCTCGTGCCTTCGAGCGTACCTAATTTTAAAGTACAATTGAACATCAACAAAAATTAGAATAAGAGATCAATATTTTGAAGTGAGGACGTGTCAATTAAAACGTTTAATTTCCAGAACGAACCCCAACAATTCCTAATGTTAAATGCCTGGGTTGTTGAGCGCTGGACAGATCGTCTACTAGGCTGGGACCCCGAAAAGTTTGGAAACGTCACTGAAATCATGCTACCCCATCACTTCATATGGTTACCAGACACTACCCTTTACAACTCGTAGGTCATACAGTACCAATAAAGCTACGTTGCAAAATGTGGGGATTTTTAAGATTAGTGATGAAAGACGATGAGAATCGAAGGTTGTTGCATGCAAAAGTTACCACGCTGGGTGAAGGAAATGGAGCATTTATTGAGTTACTGTACCCGACAATTTACAAACTGTCATGCTTGTTGAATTTGAGATTTTTTCCGTTTGATGTTCAGGTATATTTATTTTCCAACTACAAATCCTATAACCTACAAAAAATGAGCAACAACTTCATAGTAAATATGGTTCAGTCTATAGAATTTATTTTTGTGCATGAAATATAGAAAAACATTCAGAGTAAAATCCCTACTTTCGATTCTTTATTTTATAGTCTTGCCGCCTTCTCTTTGGTAGTTGGACCTTCGACAACACCAAAATCGACTATTTCGCATTTAACGAAAGCCAAGCAATCGGGACCACAAACTGCATTGAAAACGAGGGATGGAACGTCTTATCGACAAGTGTGATCCGTCACGAAAACAAGTACGATTGTTGTCCCAACAATTACACCCTTCTGGAATTTCGTTTGACAATTCAACGAAAACCACTATATTACATTATCAATTTGATCATTCCCACATCTATTATCACTTTTATATCGATTATTGGATTTTTCAGGTGAGTTGTTTTTACCATTTTACTTTTTTTTTACTATGGAGTAGTGTTGTTTGGTAATTCAGCCTATATTAAATGTTAAAAAAAAACTTATTCCAACACCACAACTCCCCATTTAAAGGTGTCTCGTCGGTGTTGCTAGAATGTCCAAATATCACATCAAAACAAATGTTTTTTGTACATTCAGAAAACGATGAAAACTGAGTTTCATAATTTTGGGAATGCGGCCAAAATGTTTTTATTCCTAAGATGTTTATATTCTAATGATATTTTGCTTATTATTCGTGTTTGAACATTATCGGGGTTTGAACCAGCATCAATCCTCGAAAATTCAAAACTGAAAATTAAAAAAAAATCGAAAACAGTTAGGATTGTATTATTCTGATCTTGGGTAACTTTTAGCTATTATGAATGAATTTAGGCCAAATCACCATTGTAACACTCCAGCTTAAAAATCCGCCGTTTCTAGCACGTCCTCAATAAACGAACCACGTGAGGAGAAGATCACATTAGGCATCACAACACTCCTCTCAATGTCTATTTTAATCTTCATGGTGTCTGACAAAATGCCATCCACGTCATCTTTCATTCCACTCATCGGACTGTTCTACACTTCGATGATCCTTTTAATCTCGTTTTCGACTATTTGCTCATCGGTGGTGATCTATGTTCAAAAGCAGGGTAACCTGGGCAATCCACCATCGAAAAACTTTATGAACATTGCGAGAGCCGTGAATCGATTCATTCGGATGGAAATGCCACTGATCATGAAGCAGGCTTATGCGCAAAAGGCTCGAGAGGAGAAGCTCAGGAGGCAGCAGATGGGAAGGAAGCAGAGCTTATGGACTAGGGTGTATAAACTTGCAAGAGAGCAGGCCTTGAGGAAGGTTCGGTTTTTTTTAGAATTTAATGCATGTTGCTGTAATAATTTTGAGTACAGCGAGCCTAAGCCTAAGCCTATGTCCAAGCCTAAGGATAAGCATAAGCTTAAGCCGAAGCTTAAGCCGAAGCCTAAGCCAAAGCCTAAGCATAAAACTAATCATAAGCCTAGGCCTAAGCCTGAGCCTAAGCCGAGTCCTTAGCCTAAACCTAAGCCTAAGCCTAACCAAGCCTAAATAGCGTCAGCTTACGCTCGCCACTGACGCCAAGCCTAAGCTTAAGCCGAAGCCAAAGCCAAAGCCTAAGCCTATGCCAAAGCCTAAGCCTAAGCAACCGTCGTACTCCCGTTGTAGCTATATATATATTGCATTTAATGCAAGTTTTGCACTTATCCAGGACGTTCAGACATCGCAGAACTCGTCGAAATTCAACGAAGTTCTGACGCCGGAAAAATTGATCGACAATGGTGGCAAAAGATGCACGATAAATAAGGATGTCACTTGCATAAGTAAGCGAAACCCGCAAAAATAATATTTCAACAAATTATTTGTTTTCAGGCGACTCCGGGATCGTCGCGATGGGAGTTCCGACGTTGGCTTCTGAGGATGATGATCAGGATGTGTCTCTGTTGGAGCTGGAGACGACGCCCACGCCCGCAATGCAGAGACCCACTCGGTTGCATAAAGCTTCCACTTGCGGAAGCTTCGATAGTATGATGTTCAGGCAGATTGAAGGTAATTATTGAGAGAAAGCGAGGAAATCATTGTGAAAATCATTCAGTGCCAGTATCCCCCCGAACCGCCCGAAATTTGGCTGAAATCGAGTACGACTGGCTCGCCGCACTGCTCGAGCGAATATTTCTCATCACCTTCTTGTTCATTTTCGTTTTGACCTCTATTGGAATTAATCTGATTGGTTTTTTCTACTGGTGGATGGCTCCGGATACAGTAAGAGTATAGTCTACGGAGCGGTGTCATCCAAAAGACCTTTTTCTTGAATCCACTACAGATCATATTGATCATATTATATGTATTGCTGGTTTGGATTTTTTGTGGTTACAAAAATTTATAATAAACCATGAATCATTAAAAAATGAAGGATAGAAAATGAAACTGATAATCGGTAGACATACACACAGACAAAGGACACAACAACGGACAGGAAAGTGATGGGGTGAATGTGAGAAAAGGAACGGACAATATAGATCAAACTGAAAATTGGACTACTTCAGGATTTTTTTGAAAAGGGAAGATTTGGTAAAAGTTTCAAAAAAATCGGGCATTACACGTTAAAAAGAGGTGAAAAGATGGGGCGAGGAACATTGAGCATCATCACAAAAACAACACATACAAATTAATGTTAAATCGAAAATTGGGAAGGAGGTCGTAATAACAGAGAACAGCACAACAACGAAGACACACACATATTGGGAAATTTTTTGTATAAAATTCAAGGAAAATATAGAAATTTGCCCCGAATGAAATTAGAAACCGGCCAGGTTAGTAGTATCCGGTCGTAAAGCCATTTCTAGTTAGATTCAAAGAGAAAATTGCATATCTAGATACTCGTTTTTCCCTAAATCTGATAGAAAGCAGAGAGACGTTCACGCAACGGCGGTGGAAGTTGTAGAATGAAGTTGTTCCAGTTGAAATCGCCGACTTGTTGTTTGAATGATTGAAGAATCTGAAAGTTTATAATTTATTGCAAACGTACGTATTCCAATATTTCAATCAATGGTGTCGCTTTTTAGATTTTATTGGAAAAGAAAAAATTACGATTTTTCAGCAAAAAAAAAGCTACAAAGTTTCGCCATTTTTCTTTATTTTAAATTAAAATTTTAATTTAAAAAAAAAGATTTTTCGATTTTCGAAAATCGAAATATTTCCTGGAAAACTTAATATTTATTTTTTTTAATTACGACTTTCTGGTTTCCAATTTTTTTTTTGATTTTTGAAAAATTCAAAAACTTTTCGATTTTTGCTGGAAAAACTTTCAAACAATTCAGTTTTTTGTGTTTAACATAAATTGTCTTTTTAAATTGTCTTTCACATAGATATTTACATTCTTTTGATAAAGCGGTACTTGTGTATTACATGCCCTCATTTTCAAATTAAATTAGATTGTTATTAATTTCTCCAATTAAAATAAACGTGATATACATGTTTCCTCTTTAGGTTTAGAAAATGTTATTTCCTAAGCCAAAAAATACAAATTGTGGTTCACGTTTTTATTTTTCATGGCTTAAAAAATTACTATTAAAATGAGGGCATGTAATACACAAGTACCGATAAACCTGTAGGTTTCCAATTTTTAGGAAAACCTAGAAAAGATGCCTTCGATTATCAATATTTTTCGATTGTTCAGTTTTTCCACGATTTTAAGGACTTTATTTCATCAAACTTACTAGGGAATGGTGTTACCCCTGCAATCGCTAGGAGGACAAAACAAAGTGAAAATGGAAGATCAGATCTATGGCTACAAGAATCAGTTTTTGGAATCTGCTTAACTCGGTCCCAAAGCTGAAATTTTTGGCCTTAAAAATTAGTGCTTTTTTGCTCAAAATCCCATTTTAAGTGTGTAGAATTGGCTACACAAACGTTTTGCACTGCAGCCACCGTTCGAATAGCCGATTGGTGAACACTTGCGTTCATTAATCCAGACGTCACAGGTTCGTCCCCCACTAGGTGTAATTTTTTTTGAATTTTTTCTCGAGCATAAATTATCCACAAAAACGCGGTTAATTTCGTTTTTAAATAGGTTCAGCATAAATTTTTTGGTTCCTGGAAAGCATGAAAGTCATGTGGAAACTTTTTGGAAAATTTAATTTTTTTGAAAATTTCAACTTTTTCTCCATCTGTGGTATGAAGATTTTTTCTGAAAAAAAAAATTTTTTTGTTGAAAAGGGTTATGTAGTGTAGAACAGTTTTAATTTTGGTAAGTTTTTCAGCTATTACCTTCAGATAAGATAACAACCAACTTTACGGTATCGCATAAAACATTTGTTATTTTTGGCAATTAATTTATAAAACAGTCAACAGTGGAAAAAGAAAATCAATCAATAGTATAATCAAGGACATGGGCAGAAGTGTTGGTCGTCGACTACAAAATGCTCGAAGCATATCTGACAGTTGCATCTTGCACATCGAATAAAGGAAAATTCCGAGCATCCACCGAATCCACACTCTTCCTCGCCCACGTCGCCAAAGCAGTAGTCTGCAGGTGTTACGAATTCATCGTGAGAATCGGTATAGCCTGCTTTGTTCCAGGAGTACTTTAGAAACGGTTCGAACAATGCAGCGGACACTTGATGGTACAGAAGAGATGTCATCATAATCGTGTTATTCCTGTTCGCTATGATGTAATCGGGACAGAAACTCATGACATAGGAAGTGAAATTTTTGATGAGAGTCTGAAAATATAATTGTTAATCAAAATACACATATAAAAATGATACCTTCCAGGGTCCATTGAAATGAACGTCAAGAGGCTGAATGAGACTTGTGGTGCCAGGTGGAATATTCCGAATTGTGAGATCGACTCCATTTTGCATACAGCTTTGGATAGTGGCATGATCCTTGAAAGAAGTCCAGCTGTCAACGATCATTAGCATTTTTTTAGGGCATTGCTGGTGTGCGACGCAGTTCCGAAGCCAAACACGCATATCATCCTTCGTCATAATATGACTTTTTCCCGCGTGAACCTCCAGGTTAGAACACACAGGAATCGGGCGACTCGGAGGAAAATGACCTGTCGGCTCGGCAATTTTCATGTAGGCTTTAGGCCCCAATGTTCCGTTCATAAATATCATTGGCAAAAACGTGAATGAATGCGTCAAGGAAGACAGCGATTGAACGATCCTCTCGACAGATTTTTCTCCCAAATACGCGAGGGATCTTGCTCCAAATAACTCCTTTTGTATCCCACACTGATCAGCATTGAATATCATTTCCGGGCCGTACGATGAGATGTCCATTCGGCAACCTTGTACAAAATCCTTTGCTGATTGCAGGGTGGCGGCTTTGTTACGGACATATCTCCTCGTCACAAATTTCGTGATTTTGCGGCTCACGATGCTTCAAAAAAAGTTGTATTTTTTAATTTCAAATTGTGTAAAAATCTTACTTGTAACTCCTCTTCCAATTGGTGATCCAAGTTTGGCACGCTTTGAAGTTTTCCACATGGGTTTCTTTTTTATTGATATCGAGCGCAATCATTTTCAAGTCACGGTCATGTAGACAGATTCCTAAAAAGTTGAAATGAAATAGCTGCTTTCAATTTAAATTTACCTGAATCCAGTCTCCCTTTGACTTCCTCATAGAGTCGCTCTCCGAGGAACTTCAGCAGATTTCTTCGGCTTTCCTTGAAGTTATCTCTATCTTTTTCATATAACTTCAATTTGTCCATATCGTGTCTTCCAGTGATCCAACGAAATCGATTTCTCATAGCTTCCAGAGTTCGTTTCCCAGCTTTCGCACTACGGTAGTAATCGAGAGCTGTATTAGCTTCCTCGCGCGTGACCACTCTGCCTCCAAACACCAATTCAGTAGGAGACGAAAAGATGACTCCATCGTTAGGCTGCAAAATGTCGAAAAAAGGTTTCAGCTTTTGGAAATTTAGACTAGATTCGTTTATCCAACATGCTCAAATATCATCATGAAACACTAATGGAATCTATTTAAAAATTTTTAGTCAAAGTTTTGGCAAATTGCCAAACGTTCGGTAAATAACCAAATGTTCCAAAAGTGTGAGTTTTTGAGTGATTTCGAGCATTTGGTTCAAATTTGAACCTTGTCTACTTTCAAAATTAGGATAGGTGAACATTAGGTATATAGCACTTTTTGGCTGTAAATAAAATCAATTTTAAATATTTTTTATTCACAGTCAAAATATGATACTTGGACATTTTAGAACTATAAAATTTTTTTAATGTTTCACTGACTTATAATTACGTACCTCAAATTCTATTGAATCCCAATCACTGAAAGTCTCGTCAGCAACTTCGTCGCGCTCTTCAACATCAATATCGTGATCCACAGCCAGTTTGAGGATATTAACCAAATGACCGGCAAGCTTCGTTTCTTCTCTTGTACAAATTGGGTTGTCGGGTAGAGGATCCGGGAATTTTTGGTGCAGCAAAAAGAGGACGTTGGAAATGTTCAAAGACATTACGAATACGGAATAAAATAATGGAATAACTCACAATTTTGGAAATAAATATAAAGTAAAATTCAAAAAATCCCGCAAACTCTGTTTTTTCGCGGTTCAACATTTCGAACCTCGAAAAATTAATTAGGTCTGAAAAAGTTGAATTGTAGTACCTGATTGCGCCCATGATGCGGCGACAACTAACGATTGTTCAATATGTTTCTGATAACTTGGTTGTTATCTTATCTGAAGGTAATAGCTGAAAAACTTACCAAAATTAAAACTGTTCTACACTACATAACCCTTTTCAACAAAAAAATTTTTTTTTTTTTTGGAAAAAATCTTCATACCACAGATGGAGAAAAAGTTGAAATTTTCAAAAAAATTAAATTTTCCAAAAAGTTTCCACATGACTTTCATGCTTTCCAGGAACCAAAAAATTTATGCTGAACCTATTTAAAAACGAAATTAACCGCGTTTTTGTGGATAATTTATGCTCGAGAAAAAATTCAAAAAAAATTACACCTAGTGGGGGACGAACCTGTGACGTCTGGATTAATGAACGCAAGTGTTCACCAATCGGCTATTCGAACGGTGGCTGCAGTGCAAAACGTTTGTGTAGCCAATTCTACACACTTAAAATGGGATTTTCAGCAAAAAAAGCACTAATTTTTAAGGCCAAAAATTTCAGCTTTGGGACCGAGTTAAGCAGATTCCAAAAACTGATTCTTGTAGCCATAGATCTGATCTTCCATTTTCACTTTGTTTTGTCCTCCTAGCAATTGCAGGGGTAACACCATTCCCTAGTTAGTTTATGTCGACGATCGATTTTTTTTTCAGAATTTTTGAAAAAACCGAAAAATGAAAAAAATGTTTTCTTTTTCTAATTTCCAAAAAAATTTTTTTTTGTCAATTTTCGTATCGATTGTTCTATTTAAAAAATCGGAAATTTTTGTTTTTCGATAATTGCATTTTTATCGAAAAATTTTCTCTAGTTTGAAAATGAGGGCTTTTGCTGTTTTGAAGTCTTATATATTTTTTGATGTTTTTTCTCATCAATATATTCAAAAATCGATGAAATATCGACATTTTTTCGATTTTGTCAGAAAAAAATCGAAAATCTTCAAATACCCCGGCAAAAAGAACCCGAAGTGAGTCGGTCGGTACTGTCCACGAAGCGATAGCGTCACACCAAAAGATGAAATCATTGAGAACTCCGACGGGATTCATGTTGATCATATTGCATAAACCGATGAACGCGCTCTCTTTTTCCGCGTTATCCTTAATATTTCGAAGTGAGTAGCAGCAAGGGCGAACGAATCGGCTGATATGGGGAGCCAGCTCTTCACCGCAACATTGTCCGAGACGGCCGATTGTGATGGCTGTAAATTTAAATACCTAGTTTCCAAGCTTTTACTATTTTTAGATATTCACCAGTATTCTCCAACAACGTCCGCTGCATATTCTGCTGGCTATTGATGACAACAATCAGAGGTTCAATGATGGGCCCGATGAACTGTTTCATTGCGGGACCCATTTTCAGCGCCAACTCTCCGAGCGCCCAAATCGCATTGTTGCACACACTGATCTTGGAGGGATCCAGGTTTTGGGCGAGAAAAAATATGAAATTGCCTGCAAATTGTAAGATTTCTGAAAATGTTTATCAAATCTGTAGACGCGGGAGCTACTTACTACTCTGTGGGAGCACTCGTTCTGGACACGCTTTCGTCAAATCTCCGAGTAACGCGAAGCACGATTGTCTGACGTCTGGCGTCACATCTAACGAGCAGAACAACATCAACTCGACCAGCTTGCTGTTTGCCACCAAGGGATCCATATGTTCCGGTAACGACTCAGCGAGTCCCGAGAGGAGATCAAGCGCCACAATGATAAAGTCCGTTTCGGGAGCTTCTACTTGATCCGGAGCCATAATGTGTTGTTGGTTTTGTTGAACACACTTTTCGATGAGACTACAGCACCTTGTGAATACCGGTTGAATGTATGGAAGGAAGGATTGTCCCATTGCTGTAAAAAGTATGAAGTCGAAACTATCTTATAATTAGTTATTTCTTTTACCAACCTGAAACAATTGCAGAAATACATTCCAAAAGTGGGAACAACTCCTTGTCCTCGTCACTCAACCGCTCCCACTTCTCCATCAACGGCGGCATGAGCATTTGCACATAAACCGGATGACTTAACGCGTCGCCCACAGAATTCGCTAGTGTTCCGATGGCATCGTACAAAATCAGAAGATTCTTTGCCTGATAGCACTGGAACGCCTTGACCAGTTGATCGAGGATCTCGCCAAGGAATGGAATGAGCTGCTCGCCAGCTTCTTCTTCGAGAGTTGCGAACGCAGAGCATGCAGCTTCTTGAACTTTCTTGTTTCCGTCGAGCGAACAGCGGAGAAGCTGAAAATTAATTTGTTTTTCTCAATTTAGTACATTACTTGCGTTCAACTAGAATTTAACTGAAAGAGTACCCCATTTTAAATCTTTTAAAACAATTTTGCAAATTAAGTCTAGTTTTTTTTTAAACTTTTTTTGAAGCACTACGAGGTTTTTTATATATTCTAAATTCTCACATTGGCGAGCACATCCTTGAAAAACTGTTGCCTGAAGTTCTCGTCGGATGCAATATGCGAACTATATCTGGACAGCGTCCAGCACGTGATCGATCGAACGAGTGGCTTCTTGTCAAACATCATAGCCAGCATGAATGGTATGAGCTCGCCAAGGTGTGGCACAACGCCGTCCATGCATCCCTCCGCGATTGCCCCGAGCGCAAGTATTCCAGACTCTTTGACCAGCCAGTTGTCATTCATCAATGTGTCCTTGAGGAGGGGGAAGAGCTTATCCAACAGATCCTTTCCAAAAATAGAAGCCAGAACATCTAAAGATGCTGCTGAACACCTTCTGATATTCCAGTCGCCACCACCATCGTCATCATCGTCCTCGTCTTCCTCATCATCCGACTCCACAAGGCCACCAAGACCATGCTGCTTCGACTTATGAAACCTAGGCTTGATATCCTCCTCTCTATCAGGAACCGAACTATCTTCATCATTAGCTTTCAACGCAGGATCTGTCTCAGAATATCGCATGGAGCCAAGCAGAACTGGTATGAGCTTATCGAGATGTGGAAGCACCATTGTTCGGCAAATATCACTATTCTCAGCAATTGAAAGCCAAAACTCGCAGGCCTCTAAGGCAATCGACTCGTTGTGATCTTGAGTCTTCTTAATAATATATTCTATGACATTCGGCAAATGAGGCATCATTTTCTCGATGTGTGTGTCCAGCAGAAGCGTCAGCGATCTACATAACTGTTTTTGCACCTCCTCATCATTGTCATTGTGGCGAGCGAAAAGCGAAGTAAGAAATTGATCTATTGCAAAATCAATTGGATCATTATTAACCATTAGAATGCAATTCACACAATTCATTGCAAGAGCCCGCATCTTCGCAGCATGATGCTCATAGAAAACAAGAAGCTTCGGCATGATTGGCCGAAGAAATTCCGACTCATACCGATCCGCCGAGTCTTCGAAAACCTTCTGAAGTGCTCCAAGAGCGCCTTCTTGCATCAGCTCGTCGGGTTGCATCAGAACTGTGGCCAGAGTGTCTAGAAGGTCCGGCCAATCGCACATATTCTCCTCCATAACGATAGTCGTGACAATGATACCTACTGTCGCACGAATCAGTGGCTCTTGATCGCCTATACTTTTCAAACATGTTGTCCTGACGAAAAACTTCACGTCCTGCGGATACTTATTCCATTTTGCTCGAATATTATTTTTAAGCAACAAGCCGGCCAGCGATCGACTCGTCGCGTCAATCATCTCCTTCATGTCGCTCAGTATGTAAACCAGATAACAACAGAACTTCTGATGCTCATTGAGCTGTACCAATTGCACTTGAACATTACGTTGAACATCTCTGTCTGTGGAGTGAGCGTGTTGTAAGAGTTGAATTACCTGAAAACTCGGATTTTGCGAAATAATCGATTTTTTAACGACGCTCACCTGCTCTAATTCGTGTTGGTCTGGTTGGAAAGCCATTTTGATTCGTCGGCATAAAGCTCCAAATTGTTCTGAAAAAAGAAACACATTAAAATCGTAAATTTAAACTTCTTAACGAGCAATTAATTAAGATTTTACGGATTGATGTCAAGAATGCAGTAATTTCTGCAGAATTGAAATTTGTGTTCAAAATATCAACCATATTGATATTTTAAATAAAATGGAGATAAATCCTGCAGCCAGAAGCAAAAATCGATGAGGACGCGTTCTCTGAATTGCTGAGAAGGGGAGAAATTGTGTTTTGCCGGCAGAAAAGAGCACTGCGGGTGGACGGAAAAGACGCCAAACCGAATACGCGCCAGCATTCACAAGGGAAATTTGAAAATAATTGTTTTATATTTTGTAACAAATATGGGGAACGTATTTATCATGATCATGGGAAAAAAATATGACAAATGTTTCAAAGCTAGAATTTCGCTGCGAGACCCGTAACCTGTAAGCCATGTTCCTTTAACTTTTGATTACTGTAGTAGGCACCTTTTGATATAAAAAATTCCCGTGTTCGAAGTTATTTAATAAAAAAATTAAAAAAGTTAACTTAAAGCTTAAAATGTTTATTTGACAAATAAAAAATGAATAAAACACGTTCATTTGGAGAAGTGTTATTTAACCAGTTTTTGTAATGAACGGGAGATCCATTTAGAGAACAACAAATTGAACACAATTGTACTAGAGGAAAGGAATGGAAAATCCATAAATGTTGAGAAAAATTGAAAAGAAGAATAGAAAAAAATGTTAAACAGTTATTTATGACTAGGGCGAGGGGTAAGGAATGAGAGAAGCCCATTAACTGTGAGAGAAATTGAATGGGAAAAAGAAAAAAACAGAACTTCAAAATCTATTTAATTGGTTGGCCCAAAATCAGCCTCAATGAGCGCTTCCCGGATGGCTTCTGTGCGCACTTCGAGAACCTTCTCGTTCTCGACGTTGCCGAGAACCTCTTCCACAATGGATTCCTTCTGTTCCAGAAGAACTTCACGAGAGATTCCTGTGAATTTGGTCTCAATCGCCTTGATAATTGTGCCGATTGTAACGGTCTTCGCTGTGGACTTCTGGAAAAAAAAAACCCGATAAAATTTCTATTATTTCTTTTTTTCTTACGTCAGTCCAATTTTCCTGATTTCCAAAAGCTTTCTCCAACGCTTCGTGTATCAATTCCAAATCTTTATCGTCGGCATCGTCCAAGACTTGCTGAACGACTTGCGAGTTCAGAGCATCATAATCCACCAAAATTGGAGAAATCTCGGCCGGCTTTAAACCATTGGAGGCGCTGTGGGATAGGCGATTTGGTATCATAGGAACCTTGAACACTGGCTCAGCTGATCGTGGGATGTCGGAATATGACTTCTGAAAAAAAAAACTTTAAATCAGTATTTTAAAATCATCATCCAAGTGAATTCAGGTTAAAATTACCTCCATTTTCACCCTGCACGAATTTGGAAGCAGCTCATCAAAGCTAGAAGACTCTGGAATCGTTGAGTCGGATTGTGATGTAAAAACGTCTCGAGATCCTTGACCGGCTTCAGACGGCACGAGCGCAGCGGCAGCTGGCTCGGCTGATGACACTGGCTCAGATGATGATGAGACGTCGGAGGACGATTTCTGAAAAAAAAAACAATTGAATTCAGTCTTTAAGATTATAATTCAAGTGTAAAATTACCTCCATTCCCACCCTGGAGAAATTTTGAAGCGACTCAGAGAGCAAGATCACAGCAGCAGCTGCACCTTCGAGAACGGTAGTCTCGTTTGTACTCTCGGTGATAGATTTCTGGAGATTGTTCACAGCATCCGTCATTTTGTTAGACAATTCGTCGACGTCCATTGCTTCTTTCTTAGAAGCAACCGATGTATCGAGATTTTCATCCATCATCTGCTCATCTGATTCTAGTGGAATCGTTTCATCCAGATCTTCATCGTCATCCTCAACATCCATGGCCTCGTGCTCAGGAGCTTCTTCCGCTTTTCCGTCTTTCTCAACCACTTCTTGTTTTACATCCGCATCGCCATCATCAACATCAATGGCCTCTATCTCACGAGCTTCTTCCGATTTTTTGTCCTTCTCAACCACTTCTCCCTTCACAACCGCATCCAAGAGCCTATAAGAAATCAAGCTACGGTCTGTGCCAACACGGAGCTTCACGTTAAACTTTCGCTCGATGCTGAAAAGGATTATTTATACGATGGATTATGAACGATATCTTAACTTACAGCTTCTCAGCCTCCTCATCAATTTCAATATCAATATGCTTGAGAAGATAGAGAATTGTTCTCTTGTGAAGTGGCATTTCGTGGAGTGCTGGGCACATGATCTTTCGAAAGTGCGAACTCCAATTGGTTGCAGATTTCGACGATCGTGAGACTTTGACAAAATCTCTCCAGAACGCGATTCCCTTTGGCATCAACTGGACACCTTCCTTCTTTGCCTCGACAATCTTCTCATGGACGAACTTCCATGCACACATATGATCGTCGAGTGTGAATTTTTCTCGCTTCTGAATCTTTTTCGGCGCATACGTTTCACGTACATTAGCTGACTGTGATCGATGGCTTGAAGGTCCTGGTTGATCCGTGGAAGCTCTTGAACGGAAATATGAAGATGTTGGATCCGAAACGACTTGAATCGGAGATGGTGGACGAATATCGTCGTGAAATACCATAAGACTGGGAGATCTGAAATAATTATAATTAAACTTAAAAAATGATATTTTCCAATACCTGTTCCTCATCGGAGTTCTTGGGGTCCAGGTAAGAATTTTGCTACGTGGAGCTGGCTGGTCTCGCACAATATCCCAGCTGACTACATATCCGTCGAGTGACAAAGCCACATCAAGCCGATCATTGTCGAGAATCCATTTACGCTGATGATAGCTCAATGGCACCGACAAGTCTTTTAATATCTGCAGTTTCGCATCCGGATCCATCGCCTGCTTCCAAAGGTTCTCGAGCATCATTTCGTTGAAATGGTGGAGCACAATGTGAGCCGACTTGATGGGAATATTCGGTTGTGATTGGAGCAGCTCGGCCCAAAATTGTTCAGTCATCAAAAATTTTCCGGTTAGACGGGCGGCGTTCTGGGAGACATGATTCCACATTGCCTTCTCGAAGGAATCAGAAATTTCCACATCTAGCGGCATTCGATTTTGAAGACGTTCGGGTTCTGGGACGGTTTCTGGGACGGTTTCTTCAAGTGTTTCTGGAATAGTTTCCGGTACTTTCTCTTTTCTCGATACGGATCCACAAGTGACTGGCCTTGCTGAAAAGTCGGAGAACTTCTGAAGACGTCTATTTGAGTCAACACGCAGAACAGTTTTGAATTTGGCCTCCAGTAGAATCTCGACATGCGGAGTCACCTCGATCTCCAGATTCTTGTAAAGAGTGAGCATTTTTTCTGGTTCCATCTCGCATTTGTAGAGAGTGGCTTTCATTGTTGTGACGTAGCTGAAAATTTGAAAATTAAAGCTTTTCGTGTCGTTAAAGTGAAAAAAATCCAAATGAAAAAGAAAAACTTACTACTCGTAAAGCTGCTCTGCCGTGAAAACAGACTCATGTTCCTGTAGATATTCCTTGAACAAATCCAAATTAACCTCATTGAACATCTCCATATTACACGTATTTTCGTGAATGAACTCCCAAATGGTCAGCTCATCGTCGAATGACGGTCTTGACGGCTTGTTCTTCTTTGCTCGAGATGACATTTTTCTGAAATATGGAAAATGAATATGTTTCCGAAATATCGTGACAACTGATAGAAAATATAACGTCGTTTTTTTGGATTATTTTGTTAAAACATCGTGCCAAATTGCCGTAATTTTAAAATATTTTGGGTTTTTTTATTTTTGGCATGATTTCTTAAAAGTGCACGGTCCTATTCAAATGCAAAAAGTTAATCGAAATGGGTTTTTTGTTTTTGTTTTTCGGACAGAAAAAAACACAAAAAAAATGAAACACACTTTTAAGGGGTAATTGAATTTTTCATAATTATAAAATTAATTAATGGTTATAAACCGAGAAAAAGTGATTTTTCAACAAAAAACAAGAACATAAATATTCATTCAATGAAAAAAAAATAGAAAAGAAAAAAGAAATATAAGAAAAAATGGTATAACGACTGGGAAATAGGGGTAAAAATAAATTGATCGGTATTGGGTCAATCACAACATTTTTTCGCAAAGAAAAAGTAATAACAATAATAGAAAGCGGGCTAACTCCCATGCTCTCCCAGTTTAAATGTTTAATACGGCTGCCCCCGACCTCTCCCTCGTCCGCCAACACCTCCACCTCGATTTCCAGCGTAATTTCCTTGGTTTTGGTTTTGGCCTGCTTCAAATTGCGGCATCCACTGATTTTTTCCTCCCTGTTGTGCAGATGATTGTTGTTGTTGCGGTGGCGGACCGGATGGGCTCAATTGATCAGACTGAAATTACCCATTTTTTAAAGAACAAAGATTAACGAAAAACCAACCCTTCCACTTAACATTCTCGGATCTCTTCTTGGGTCCATCCTTTGCATGTTGATCGGAGGTGGATGCTGCTGCTGGCTCTGTTGTTGGTGAGAAACTGGCGGAGGTCCCCTCCAATGCTCCGGCTCACCAGAAGGCGGTTGGTTGGGAACCATCGTACGCATATCCACATCGCCAGTAGATCCATTTGACGATGATGGAGCGGTTCGGTAGTCAATATCGGATGGAATGTGCTGAATTTGTCGTGGAGGAGGTCCTTGCTGAGATGCATAGGATCCTTGTAGTGTCCCTTGTCCTCCATACGACCCTTGTGGTGGTCCCTGCCCTCCATAGGATCCTTGTGGTGGAGGCCTTTGCCATCCTCCTTGATTTCCACCCATTCTACCCGGCGGTCCGTATCCTTGTCCTGGCCCAGACATCGGAGGCCCCTGATGTCTCCAATTTGGAGGTGGACCTTGCTGCTGCTGTGGTGGAGGTACAGATCGAAACTCTTGAGGTCTTGGCTGACTTGGACCTAACAGCGATCCTCCCGTCGTCGGAGGTCCCAGAAACGATTTTGAAGGTCCGAACTGTGCACCTTCGGCGTCTTCACGTCCCAATCCACCTTTCATCGTTGTGAAATCGTCAGAACCCGCACCAATTCCTTTGGAATTATTCCACATTCTCTCGAATTGCCTCTGTGCTTTCTTGGCAGGCGGTTGCTTGATCAACGTTCGCTTTGCACCGATCATGGGAGCAAAGTTCTGTCTTGTAAGATCATCAGGTACCAGTAGAGTCGAATCAGTTGTCATCATGTTATGATCTCTATTGAGCTGTTCATAAAGATGTTCATCCAATCCCATTCCAGGAATAAATGTGTCCGGCCTGTAGGTTTCTTGAGTCTCGATACTTGGCTTCGGTGGTGCCATTCGCGGTTCTCTTTCTTTGTCCAAATGTCCAATCATATTGGTGTTGGACAATCCAAAAATGTCTTCAACAGTGTCGCCTGGTCGATTTCTGGCCCAAAACTTGGTGTTATTGTCGTTGGATCCGGTGGCCAGGATATGTCCAAGTGGGTGCCATTTCATCGACCAAATCGCTTGATCGTGAGCATGTTCGAGCAGTCCGATCTCTTTCTCTCCGTCAACCATCCAGTAGACTATTGAACCATCTCCACCACCAGACACAAAAAGACCCTCATGAATCGGATGCCATGCGAGAGCTGAAACATGTATGTAAATAAATTCGACGAGAAGCCTAAAAACTCACAAATTACTTCTTTCTTGTGCGCTCTGTACGTCCTCATTTCCTTCATCATCCGAATATCGTACATCTTCACCAAATGATCTCTTCCGCCAGTCAACAACCAATTTCCATTCTTATTGAACTCTACCGCCATCACACTGCTCTTGTGCTCTTGTAACGTTGCTAGGCAAGAACCGGACTTTGGATCCCAGATTTTAACAGGTTGCTGAGTATCACGAGATCCTGTCGCGATCAGACCTTTTGTTGGATGCCAATCTATGCATCGAACTTCGGCTCCGTGGCCTCGAAGGACACGTTCTTCGGTGTAGCGAGCAAAATCCCAGACACGAGCAGTTCCGTCGTCGGAAGCTGTCGCGAACTTTACATCGGTTGGAGCAAACCTATAAATTGAACAAATAATTATTTAGGTCACCAAACTCATAACTTACGCCAGACCTCTGATGGCTTCATCCTTGTGTGCTGAAAACATGTGCGCGTTGTTCATGTTCGGCTGCCAGTATTTCACATATCCACCTTGATCCGCACTTAAAAGCCATTGCTCGTTGGATGCCCATTTTAGAGCCCGAATCGCAGAGTCATGAGCCTAAAAAGTTATTTTATTTTGAGCATGATTCTGTCTCAAAAGCTCAAAAAATGAATTATAATTTTATGCGATTAGAACTTTCGAACTCTTGCGCATATATAAATATTTCAACGACAAGTCCGTTTTTTTTCAAACTTTTCTACTATCACGTCTGATTGTGTGCACAAAACTTAGAAAATGCCAAATGAAAACCTTTTATTCACATCAAATACCGCGAAATGCCGCATTAGAAACGATGTGAATACTTTATTGGTTGAGCATAAAAAGGTGAACATAATATACAAAATCGTAATCCATCGGGTTGTGTGCTTTACCTGAAGAATCGTCTCGAAATTGAAGGCTGTGCCATTCCACAGTGTGAACTCGCCAGTTTGGCATCCTGTGATCAATCGTTTACCCTCTGGCGACCACTGAAATTTGAGATATATACAATTTTAATTTTAAAATTGTGCAAAAACAGCATTAAAAACTCACGCAAACACTATAAACCGGGCATTTGACTTTATTCATGGCCGTTCGTATGAACTTTGTCAATATGCAATCCACTGGAACATCAGGAGTTGAATCTGCAGGGACGGCATATTGTTGGTATAAGATATCGGGTTGTTGAAGAATCCGTTGTTTGCCATATTGCCAAAGTCGGTTCTGAACGATTTACAAGAATAACTAGGAAATTTTATTTATGAAATATCTACCTCGCAATGGTTCAATACAGTAGAAACATAATCCACATGTCTTCTAACGTTTGCCACATTCTTCCTCAACCGCCGTCCAGGACCATCACCCATCACGTCTGGCATCACATGTTCTCTTTGAAATCGATTATGCGGATGGTGGTGATTGTTCATAATTCTCGGCTGAGAATTCTGCATTGACGATGTAGATGGTTGAATTGTTAGAGTAACATTCGGCATCTGATTGCCACGCATCATTCCACCGTTCATGTTGAAAGACGCCGATAAAATTTAAATTTAGATTTTTAGCAATTAAGGACAAAACCAACTATGTTTGATACGGCTGTCATCCTTAGTGTTATTACGAATTCATTGGCAGATGCACTCGCCTGGAATTCAGAAATACAACTATTTAGTCCAAAGCATTAAGTTTAGCTTGAAAGTTAGAAAAAAAGGTGATGAAGCAACATATTCTGTTCATTTTTAATTAAAGCAAATATTTTATAAAGTCTGAAAATATAAAAAAATATCAAAAAATCGATAAATTCCAGCTGAGAAAATCAGAGAAGCAACACAAAAAACACGTTCAAATCTTCTTGGTCCGCAAACAACATACCCCACGCCGTAGTGCACACAAAATACCACACTTGACGCACGCCGCGGTTTTTTAAATCGAAAAAATAAGGAGAGAAAAAGAAGAAAACGATGAAGAAAGTCACGTTGCGCTGCCATGTGCTACACTTTTCGATGGCTCAACGCGTTCGGGTGGCCCTCGAAATATAGAAAATCGATAGGTTGGTTGAGGAAACTATGGGTTTCCGCAGTTCTGTTCTTGGAGGATTTTTTACCTATAAAAAATATTAAAATCTTTACCTCCTTTTACATGAATAGATAAAGTTCAATAAAACAAGCATTATGTTTTTTAGAAATCAATATTCGTCCTTGAAAGATTTAATCTCATTCTCTAATTCCCATTGATTAAAAGACAAAAAGATAGCGATCTCTTATCACAAATTTTTTATTGTTTTTGTTGACTTTTCATCTTTGACTACCTATTTTCTCTAAAAACATGTTGTTCTGTTGGGTCATAATGCCCTCATATTCAGACCACGCGCACCAACAGCTTTTCGTAGTTTTCTTTATTATATTTATTTTTTAAATTGGAGTTTATTAAAAATGAAACTTCAGGCCAATACAACGACCACAAACTTTAAATCCAGCGCTCGATGGGTGAAGAAAAAGAAATCCGAATCATTGTTCTTGAAGATGGAGAGCACTTGGAAAGTGTTATAAGAAAAATTGAGAAAGGTTCTTTGTTTATAAAATTAAAAATATTTATCTAAACTTTTTTCAGGTTGGATAGTTCGATTCAAGCGCGGCTCTTCACTTCTTGGAAAGAAAGTTAAAGTTTTCACCTCTATTTGCCCTGGAAATTCTCTGGAATGGTCTGAAGGAAAAGACCACTTGGCAGTTTACTGTCAAGTGGAATGCAAGGAAGCTGGATCCTTCAGATATTGGTTTAAAATTGAGGATTCTGAAGAGCGAGGCAGTGGATACTTCTTGGTGATGCCAGAGCTGAAGATCAACGGAAAATGCCTGCCGCTCGATGGAATCGCTTGCCAAACGTACCTCACAAAGCTTCTAGGACCGCTTTCCGAGTGGAAAGAACGACTTGAAGTTGCACATCAGACAGGATATAACATGATCCATTTGACTCCTATCCATGAGCTTGGAATCTCAAATAGTAGCTATTCCCTCAGTGATCATCATTCTTTGATTAAAACCATCCAGTCGCAGGATCAAAAGTTCGGATTTGAAGACGTGCAAGCGCTCGTGGGAGATCTTGAGCGGTCCTGGAACATACTCACAGTACAGGATGTTGTGTGGAATCACGCAGCAAAGAATGCCACGTGGCTTCTGGAGCATCCAGAGTCTGCCTATAACTGCTTGAATAGTCCACATCTTCGGCCAGCATATGTAATTGACAGAGTGTATCACGAATTTGGAAAGCAGATTGGAGAAGGTGTGTGGGAACATCGTGGTGTTCCACCAGTCGTTGACAATATTCACCATGTAAATGCAATCGAGTATCTTCTGAGAGCAGAAGTTTTGCCAAAGGCCGATCTTCACGAGTTTTATCAAGTGGATTTGAAGGTAAATAAAACATTCTAACTATAAGAAAAAACATTCAATTTTCAGGCAATGGTTAACCTATTCGAGGTGTTCATCAAACAATCTAGTGGTCCCACAACGAACCCGTTGGACGGAGAAGATGTAGAAATCGAACAAGATTTAGAATGTCGAAGATTCGGAAACACTGTGGACTTTGAGAGATCCGCTAGAATTTTCAATCGACACCGGGGAGATGCTAAGTCAGGTATTGAAGCATAAATCAGCAAAAAACAGCTTTATATATATGTATATAAAAGGCATTACCTTAATTTTCAGAAGAAGAACGAGTGGAAAAATGCGTTCGAAGCTTTGAAGAAGCCCTCAATAACAAAAATCTCGAAGCCGCTCGCGAGTCATGGGAAGTGATTTTAGCCGGCTTGGCAGCAGTGATGGGAGGAATCACATATGAGCGAATTGCTGATAACGGCCCGAAAAAGGGACTTGTATCTCCGGAAAACCCGTTGACAACTGATTATTTTCTGCATTTGGAGGCAGATCTCGGGTGGAAATCAGAAGAGAAATTCGCATATGATCCAGAAAAGTCAAAGTTTTTAATGGCTTTTAATGGATGGGTTATGAGCAGTGATCCGATGAAGAATTTTGCGCTGAAAGAATCTCAGGTAAGTCTTAAAATCTTTTTTTTTTGGAATAAAATAAACAATTATTTTCTAGGTTTATCTCCGCCGTGAGCTCGTCTGCTGGGGTGATTCCGTAAAGCTAAATTATGGAAACAAAGAAGCGGATAGCCCATTCCTCTGGCAATATATGAAGGAATACACGCAACAAGCCGCCCGAATCTTCCACGGTCTCCGCATCGACAACGCTCATGGCACGCCGATCCACGTGGCTGAAAAGTTACTGAAAACGGCAAGAGAAGTCCGGCCGGATATCTATGTTTTCGCAGAATTGTTCACCGGAAGTGAGCATGCCGACAACATGTTCGTGAACAGATTAGGAATCTCGTCTTTAATTCGAGAAGCTCAATCGGCACATGACAGTCACGAGCAGGGACGATTGGTTTATAGGTAAAATTTTACCTGAAAAATTATGAAATTCATGTAATTTCGGCAAAAAGCTACCGTAATTCCACTATTAGTCTTGCATGCAAGACTAATTTTCAATCAACCCGTAGGGGTGCAAGATTAATAGAAACTGCAAGACTAATAGAGGCTGCAAGACTATTTTTCGATTGACCTCTAGGGGTGCAAGACTAATAGAGGCTGCAAGACTAATAGAGGAAATACGGTATATTTCAAAATGAAAATCACAGATTTCTAATAAAACGAAACGATCAACCTGTTAAGTTCGTGAGGCTCAAGAATCAGAAAATTCATAAATTTTCATATTTCGACTTAAAATGTCAGATTCATATTTACATCAGACGAATTTCTAAGGAACTTTCCATAATATTGTAAAAACTCGTGAAAATTTATTTCAAGGTGGTGTAGTCGAATTTTTTATTGCTTATTACTCAAAATTTTCTGAAAACGCCGAATTTCATAATGAAACTTCTCGAAAACTTCTAAAAAAAGGTTGTGGCGGCTCAAAAAATGACTTAAAATTATCATTTGAAACTTGAATGGTCGGCGTCTGGAAACCACCTTTTTTGAAATCATCGTCTAATTTTGGGTATACAAGTTAATTATCTTGCGTAATCAACTCGATTGAGGTACATTTAAGTTCGATCGAGGACCAGAAGTTACCTAATTTTACCAAACCTCCTCCATCGGTCTTAAATGTACCTAAATCGAGATGAATACGCAAGATAATTATCTTGTATATCCAAAATTAGACGGTCATTTCAAGAAGATTAATTTCTAGCTGCAGACTAATCAAATTTCAAATTTTAACTAATTTTGGGTCATTTTTTGAACCACCATAACTTCTTTTTGAGAAGTTTTCAAGAAGTTTCATTATGAAATCCGGTATTTTCAGAGAATTTCGAAACGAATAAAGCAATAAAAAACACCATCAAATTGAAATTAAAAATTACAGATACGGAGGTGACTGTGTAGGGGCGTTCAAGCAAAAATCGGCTCGCCTGGCTCCAAAATCGATTGCTCACGGCTTATTCTTGGACCAATCTCATGACAATCCGTCACCAATTCACACTAGAAGCCCATTCGACATTCTTCCAACCGCCGCCATGCTCACAATGGCTTCTTGTGCTGTAGGTAGTAATCGAGGTTACGACGAGCTCATTAGAGATCACGTAAGTTAACTGAAGAGCTGAAGCGTTCTATTCTGAATCTTCTAGATCCACGTGGTTTCCGAAAAACGCCCATATGCTTCTTGGTGCCGTCCGGATCAAGTGTCTAGAAGCCAGGGAATCATTGAAGGCCGGAATTTGCTCAACAAGCTTCATACGTGGCTCGCCGAGCACGGATATTCTCAAGTTTTTGTGGATCAAATGAATTCGGATATTGTGGGAATCACGCGGCACAATCCACGAACCCACGAAACGGTCGTAGTAGTGTCCCATACTTCATTTTCCAAGAATTATATCGATTGGCCCGGCGGTTTGAAGCATATTCCCATTGGTGGAGTGCTGGAAAACGTGATTTTCGAGATGAAATTGAAAAAGGTTCAAGAGGAATGGGGAACTGAAGATCCAGATGTTCTCATAGGACTTAAAAATTATGAGATGGAAATTCGAGAAAATGTGAATTTGGACAATGGAACTATGTTCAAGGTTCATGATGGATACATTGAGCTCACGAATTTCCCAACTGGATCAGTTGTTGGATTTAAAATTCGACCATCTGATGAAGCAACTAAAGCTTTTAATATGATTCATAACTCGATTAGTAAGAGATTTTCATTCAAAAAACTAATATTTAACGTACAATTTCAGCTCCAGAACAATCTGAATTTGACTCTGCTCTCTCTCGTCTCACATATCAATCATTCCCAAATCTTCTATTCCACTGTGAATCCGAGGACTATGCCACGATACAACAAGGCGGATACGATGTTCCGAATTTCGGAAAATTCGTCTACTGCGGCCTTCAGGGCCTCGTGCCAGTCCTCGAAAAAATCCGCGATGATAACGACCTCGGGCATCCATTGTGCCAAAATCTCCGTGATGGGACGTGGATCTGCGACTATATTGTCGGAAGATTGGCGAAATTCGAGAAGCTCGGAGAAGTTTCAGAGGCTATCAGAAAATTTTTTGCACCGTTGGATCATGTGCCTTATTACCTCCGTCCGTGCTATTTTGAACTACTCGTTTCTTATATTTACGGAAAAATTCGTAAAGAGGCGTTGAAGAGAATGGCTCCGTGAGTTTTTGTGTTTCGTTTTAGAAAAAATTTTGCTCACGTCGAAAAAAAAAATAACAAAGCGATGAGTCATTTTTTTTTAATTCCAAAAATATGTTTTAATATATGTAAAAAAAAATATATTTAAAAAAACAAGTCGAGGAAACTGGAGTTTTATTTTTATAAGTTCTATATAAAAATTTGGATATGATCGAAAATTACTGAATAATTTGAATTTTTCTGGAAAAATCGAAAAATTTTTTTAAACTTGTAAATTTTGAATTTTCGTGGTAAACTTATGATTTTATGGCCTTTATTTTCCAAAAAACTGAATTTTACCGTAATTATCACCATTGTAAAGGAAATTTCGTATTTTTAAATGTTTTTTTCAAAAATGTTGATTTGTTTTCCAATCGGAATTAAGTAAAAAATTGAGTCGGCGTATGCAAAAATGACAATTTCTCGAAAAACTATTTAGAAGATGGAATTTTTCGATATACTGATAAAAAACCGAACATTTGCGCTTTTTCGATTTTCTAAAAACAAAAAAACCGAGAATTTGAAAAAAATAAATTTCAGAAAAAACACATTTTTATGAAAATTTAATTTCGTTATTCTTTCAGGCAAATCTCCTCGTCATCCGCGTTAGTCCGACACTTGGCCATCTCAACTCTCTCATTCCTTGGATACATTCCTGGAGCCGGTCTCGCACCGATTCCGACTTCCCTCCAAATTGAAGATCAGTATCCATCAAGTTTGGCCGCCGGGCTATCCCACTTTGCTGTTGGAATCTGGAGAAATTGGGGTCGTGACACATTTATCGCCTTGCCGGGATGCCTTTTATCAACTGGCCGATTCCAGGAAGCCCGTCAAATCATTCTCTCATTTGCCGGCGCTATTCGTCATGGACTCATACCGAATCTTCTAGCCGAGGGAATTGGTGCCAGATATAATTGTAGAGATGCCACGTGGTTCTGGCTGGTTTCGATTGTGAAATACGTGGAATCGGCGCCAAATGGAGTCGGGATTCTTGAGGATCCAGTGCGCAGAATCTACCCGAATGATGATAGTGTCTATGGAGAGGGAGAAGTGCAACAGATGCTTATTGAAACTATTTATGAGGCACTTGACAAGCATTTCGCTGGGATTGACTACAGGGAGAGAAGTGCCGGACCACAAATCGACGAACAAATGAGAGATGAGGGATTCCAGGTACAGTTTTTGTTTTTTCAATTTCGAAAACCAATTGAAATTTTTTTCTGGTAAACAAATTTAAGCAAAATTTTGAAATAATTCTGAACTAGTTTGCTAATTTAAAAAATATTTTTTCCTTTTTTTTATGTACTGGAAATCGACAAAAAATATTCTGAAAAAAACAACCAAAAAAATAGAATTAAAAAAAAAATTTCTTCGATTTTCTGAAAAAAATCTCTTTTTTGATTCTCGGAATACCGAAAAATCGTAACATTTCGTTTTTGATTTTCCAAAAACAAAAACTTTCAAATTCTCGGGGGAAAACGAACAAAATAAAATCAAACATTTTCGTTCTTCAAATAATTTTTTTGACAACGTCCTCTATTCCAGGTGACCGCCGGCGTCTCTCGCACCACAGGCTTCATCTACGGCGGTAATCGCTGGAATTGTGGAACATGGATGGACAAGATGGGAAGTAGTGAAAGAGCCGGAAATAAAGGAGAACCCGCGACGCCGAGAGATGGAGCGGCCGTCGAGCTACAGGGACTTGCCTACAGAGCACTGAAAAGCTTGAAGAATTGGAAGGAGCAAGGTGTGATCCAGAGATCCGGAGTTAGCGACGAGTGGACGTGGGGCTTCTGGGCTCAGAAGATCCGAGAAAACTTTGAGAAGGAGTTCTTTGTTGATAAAGATTCCTATGCGGAGTTTGTAAATCGTCGGGAGATCATCAAGGATTCTGTCGGTTCCACACTAGGATTCACCGACTTCCAGCTTCGTTGCAACTTTGGAATTGCATTAGCAGTTGCTCCAGATCTTATGGATCCTAAGAAAGCATGGAAGGCATTGGATTCAGCTGAAGTTCTTCTTGGACCACTTGGAATGAAGACCCTTGATCCAACAGATTGGGCTTACAACGGCTACTACAACAATGATGATGATGGGACTGACAAGAAGACGGCAAAAGGATGGAATTATCATCAGGGCCCTGAATGGCTCTTCGTCGCCGGGTATTATCTCCAAGCTCGGCTGAGAATCGGTGATATCCTCGGAGGATCCGAAAAGCAGTATGCGATCCGGCAAGTCCAGGAGCGACTCGGCAATGCTTACAAGCACATCATTTCATCACCATGGAGGTCACTACCGGAACTGACAAATGCTGATGGAGAATACTGTATGCAGAGTTGTGCTGCCCAGGCGTGGTCCGTCGGTTGCCTGATTGAAGCATGTGTAAAACTTAATACTATCGAGGGATGATATTTTCCTTTTTTTTAGAATTCAGAATATTGCATGTATTTCCTTGTTGCATTTCTAGCTAACTTACCATTTTTGATTTTTAAGTTCAACTTTTTATATAGCTTTGAGCCAAAGAAATTTGAAACAAAATGATGAAAAATAAAGTATTGTACAAAAAATGGTGATGTGCTGATTTGGTTATTTACACACAAAAACGAGCTCGAGGATACCATTCTCGTGAGAATTGAAGGACCGGTTTTCGAGGCGTGCTGCAATGATGATCCAGAAAGTGTGTGGATGAATTGGGGATAGAAGGAAATAGAATTACTGAGAAAAGCAAAGAGATCAACGCGATGGGGATTTTGGAGGCTTATAAGGAGGTCGTATAAGAATTTAAGATTGACGGATGGGGAATATTCAGGCGTTATTTGCCTGCTCACAGGCATCCACCCAATCAGAATAGACGTCGATTGGCTCGGAGAGGTAGTTGATGTTTGTTTGGAAGTCTTCAGAGCAGACACGACACGAGATATAACCGACATTCTTTTCGCGATCCCTGGAAAATTATTACGTTTTTTTTTGAAACGATTTTCCTTAGAAAGTACATTTTCACTTCACAAACGCGTTCATGATTGCAAAACGGACAGTTGAATTGGGTGTCGAGTGGCATTACAGCCTTTGCCTTGGTTGGAGCCTTTCTCTTCGACTTTCGCTTTCCCATTGCTGCGGATTGTTTGGATTGGTTCTGAAAAACAATTATTAAGTTCGGGAAACGTAAAAAGAACAGAATATTTTTGCAGAAGGTAAAAATATGTTCCAATCTCGAAAAAAAAGTTCGAAAATTACATTTAAATTGCAAGAAAATATACTAATATACAAACCACTCAAAAATGCGACACTCAGAAATACTATATTGTTTTTTTCTGTATTCTAAAAACTATAACGTATGCACAATGTGAAAATTTTTCGTGAGTGTCGGCTTGAAATTCCACATTTTTGGACTTCAAATTCACAAAATTTTTTGAATCATCAGGTTTTATATGGAAAATTTACCTATTTTGACACAAAACATAATATTTCTATCATATAAAAACGGCAAAAATCCGGCAAAAAGTAACACGAAAAACAGCCAAAAAAGAAATTTCGAAACAAAATTGGCGCGAGGAAGACAGTTAGATGCGCAGGTTTTCTCGACTACGGTCTGCAGTACACGTTGCGTACTGCGTACAAAAAATGTTGACCGTAGTCTCCAAAACAATTAAGCATTTATCGGACTTTCCGGAGCAGGATTTATTCATTTTATGCTTAAAATTAAACATTTCTCAATATTTTATCAATAAATTAAATGAGAAAATTGTTTAAATCGTTAAAAAGCATTAAATAATGCTGAAAAACGTTAATTTTCAATAAAATATCTTTCTAGTGATGCAATGCAACTCAAAATTATAATTTAACAATTAAAATTATCTAAATTCAAATTTAAATATTCAGATGGGCCTCAAGGGATTCACCGGTAGTTTTCAACAAATTCGCGGACTTCTACGACCACCAAAGAATCTCCCGTTCCGTGGAATTTTCCGGAAAGACGGAGAAGTTGTGCGAAAAGACGATTTGCTGGTGAATCAATTCAAAATGAATTATCATCCAGGGTTAAATGTAAGATTTATTATCAAATATCTTTGATTATTGAGAAGTTATTCAGGTTTACTATGAAAACGATCGCGGAGAACGTCTTCTGCGTGCCCATTGCGACGGAATCGTTCGTATCTCCCAGGAAAAATGCGATCCGGACTATGAAATTGAGGAGATGAAGGGATACGAGTATAGGAAAGACGTGGATTTGTACAAAATGACGTTCAATGTGATTCCGCTGGAATTGTCTCAGAAGCACACGCTGCGACATGAAATTTAAATTTAATTTTTTGTCGATTTTTTTTTTGGTTTTGTTGTGTTTAATAATTTTCTGACGGGCTATGGTCAATTAGAATAGTAAATAATGTTTTTCCGCTCTGGATAGCTTAATTTTGTAATTTTTAATTGGTTTTCTTGCCATTTTTACCTATTTCCGTCCTATTTTTCCCCTCCTTTCCAACCAAATCTTCCAGATGGATAACCCGGATGGTCCGAATTTGGAGCGGGACGTTCAGCGTATTCTAGAGCTCATGGAGCACGTTCAGAAGACTGGAGAGGTCAATAATGCAAAATTGGCATCGCTGCAGCAGGTGCTACAATCCGAATTTTTCGGTGCCGTCCGAGAGGTCTATGAGACTGTTTATGAATCAATTGATGCGGATACAACGCCAGAGGTTCAGTTTTTTTTGATAAAACTGACAAAAATGCCGGAATTGAAATTTCCGGCAAATCGGCATATTGCCGGAATTCAAATTCCTGGAAAATCGGCTTATTGTCGGAATTGATAATTCCGGCAAATTGGCAAACTGTCCGAATTAATACTTCCGCCATATCTGCAAATTGTGGTTTTGCACATTTTTTTTGGAATTTTCAAAATTTAAATTTTAAAAAATTCAAAAAGGCACAGTTTTAAGTGTTTCCGTATAATGAAAATCCCTACAAAAAATTCCGGAAAATCGGTAGTTCGGCGAAAATCAAAATTTTCGGCAAATCGGCAAATTGCCGGAAATGCAAATTATGGCAAATCGGCAATTTGCCGAATTTGGCAAAAAAAAAGCCGAGCGACAATTGCCGCCAACCTTGATAATTAAAAGTTGTCGAAATTTCAAATTGTAGTTTTTTTATTTTTCGAAATAATTTTGAGCCGTTTTTGAACAACAGAAAACAAAAAAAAACACTAAACATTTTTCAGATAAAAGCCGCCGCAACAGCTAAAGCAACAGTGGCGGCGTTTGCTGCAGCCGAAGGCCACGCGCATCCACGTATCGTTGAGCTCCCAAAAACCGATCAAGGGCTTGGATTCAATGTTATGGGCGGCAAGGAGCAAAATTCACCGATTTACATCTCCAGGTGCAGATATAAAAATATTTAATGATTTTATAATTTAAAAAAAACGATTTGAATTGCAGAATAATCCCTGGTGGCGTAGCCGACAGACACGGAGGTCTCAAACGAGGCGATCAACTTATTGCGGTCAACGGAGTGGTGGGTTAAATGTTTAATTCAATTTTTTTTTAGTTTTTTTCGGAAAAAAAACATCGAAAAATATTGATTTTTCAATGTTTTTCAATGAAAAAAAAATCTAAAAATTCATTTTTTTAAGCAAAAAACGAAACTTACTTTAATTTAAGTGTTTTTTTATCGAAGATTTCAGATTTTTAGTGTTTTTCAGAAAATAAACCGGAAAAAAGTAAAGGAACCAGTAATAAAAGACAGAATTTTTCGGTTTACGAAGATTTCCATATAAAAGAACATTATAAATTTTTCTTAATATTTTTTTTCGAAAAAATGAACAATTTATTCTCATTTTTTAAAATTGAAAACAACTACACTTTTAATTAGTAGAAGAATATAACTCGAATTAGAAAAAAAACTTTGATTCAAAAAAATAACTTTAAAAAAATTTCAGAACGTGGAAGCCGAATGCCACGAAAAAGCAGTTGATCTTCTGAAATCCGCAGTCGGAAGTGTAAAGCTAGTGATCCGTTATATGCCGAAACTCCTGGATGAAATGGAGCGGAGATTCGAAAGACAGAGAATTCGATCCACTCAGCAGAGTCCAACACTCCCGACGCCGTCTTCTTCGACAAATCCACGAAGATAAAAAAGACGGAACATTTGTAGAAATCAAGAATTCGAGAATTTTTGGAAAAAATACGAAAAAAGCCACAACAAAACTAAATGTTACGGGAACACTAAATTTCGAGAATGCGTACTGCGCAACATAATTGACGCGCAAAATATCTCGTAGCGAAAACTACAGTAACTCTTTAAAATATTACTGTAGCGCTTGTTTCGATTTACGGACATCATTTATTAATCGATGAAATATCGAAAGAAAACACAAAAAAAAGACAACAAAAAAACAAACAAAAAAATATATTTTTATTTTTTATACAAATTTGTGTTCGAATTGGTTTTTCGTTTTTTTTTTTGTTGTCTTTTTTATGTTTTCAAATGATGTCCGTAAATCGACACCAGCGCTACAGTAGTACTTTATAAAATTACTGTGGTTTTCTCTTCGAGATATTTTGCGCGTCAATTATGTTGTGCAATACGCATTCATGTGCTCCCGTAATATAGATAATGGACATTAAAACAATATTTCTAAAATTTTTGCATCAAAATGTTTTGAGGCCCCACGAAAAGGGGAGCAAAACGAAAAGGGGATCTGCAAAAAGGGGATCTGCAAAAAGGGGATCTGCGAAAAGGGGAGATACGAAAAGGGGAGCAACGAAAAGGGGAGCTGGCACTGTGCCAAACGCACAAAACGCAATTTTTCTCACGCAACGCACGTTGATTTTTGAAATTTTCTTCTAGAAGATACGCTTAACAACACGCGACGCGTAACATCGGAGCATCGTTGTATCGTTTTCTTCGAGAAAAATAGCGCTTGGCACAGTGCCAGATCCCCTTTTCGTTGCTCCCCTTTTCGTATCTCCCCTTTTCGCAGATCCCCTTTTTGCAGATCCCCTTTTCGTTCTGCTCCCCTTTTCGTGTGGCCTCAATGTTTTACTGCAAGAGTTCGCATTTTTCTGCAAACATTGATTAGTTTAGCCGAGAAAATAGAACTTTTGTAGCAATATTGAAAGATCTTTTCTTGAAACTGAAATTTTCGCTGAAAAGTTTGCATTTTCCACCATAAAATCCCTATTTTTTCTATTTTTTTCCAGTTCATGTATACTCATTTCTAACTTCTTCTCTTCTATTCTTTGTTCTAGATTTTTAGATATCCCTATATGTACATTATTATCTCTTTTTCCGTTTTCAGACAAATTTCCAAAACAATGTTAATCTCAACACTCACCCTCTCCCCAAATTATTGCCCAAAAATTGCTTTAATAATCTTGCTTTGCCTTACGTTCTTTCAAATAGGTGCTTTTCTCCATGTATCTTTAATAACTAAATTTTTAAAATAATTTTTTTTCATTTTTCGGCATTTTTAAAAAAATATTTTCCATGTTTCAAAAATCACGAAAATCTATCTTTTTGATGTAAAATTCAACTTTTTTCAGATTTTTTTTTCAGAATTTTCTCGAAATGCTCACACAAAAAATCGGCAGACTAATGGCTTGTACAGTAACCCGACAGGCTCATCGGATGCTCACCGAGCAAGAGATTAAAGTGACGAATAAGGCAGCGAGCAGGCTTAAAGTTAGTCTGTCCTTGGGCGCCCAATTTTTTTGAAAATTAGAAATATTGTAAATGGAAAAACGAGAAATTTCGATTTTCCAGTTTTTTTTTTCGGAAAAAAATCGGCACTTTCCTATTTTTCAAAGTTTTTCAAAGCATTTAATTTCCGGTGTTTTTTTTACAAAAAAATTGTATACTTTTGATTTGTAGTGCTTTTCAGAGAAACCCCGATTTTCAAAAAAGAAAGTTAAAAAATTTTGTGAATATTGTTCGAAAATTCAATTTTTTTCAATGACTAGAAAAAAACCTTAATTTAAAAAATTAATTCTTCAAGGAAGTCGTTGATAACGGAGAACGCCTACGACTTGAGGTGGATGGAGGTGGATGCTCGGGATTTGAGTATAAAATTCGATTGGACAAAAAAATTAACAACGACGATTTATTATGGAAATCATCAGAGAATGGAGCTGAAATTGTGGTGGATGAGGTGAAAACGTGTAAAAAATGTTAAAATTGATGAGAAAAATCGTAGCGAATATTCAAAAAAAATTTCTCACAAAAGTCAATTTTTTCGGTTTTTTTCTAAACTTTGCCGAAAAATTTTAAAATTAAAAACAACGGTTTAGAAAATTTCGCCCAAAAGGCAATTTTTTCGATTCAAAAAAAATTTTCTGAAAAATGTTAAAATAAGAAAAACAATTAAAAAAGTTTATTAGAAAAATCTATTTTCGTGTAACAAAAATTTAAAGCATTCAATTTTTCTGTGTTTTTAAAAATTGTAATTTTCAGCTCTCCCTTGGCTTTCTCAAAGGCGCCACCGTGGATTTCGTGGAAGATTTAATGAAATCTTCATTTCGAATTGTCAATAATCCGATTGCCGAAAAAGGATGCTCTTGTGGATCAAGTTTTGCGCCGAAAATGGATTAAATTTTCCCTTTGTCCCTGTATTTTTTCTGTAATTATTAATTTTATCTTTAGGAATTTTTTTCTAGTTATTATTTAGTGATTTTGTAGTAGTAGACAATTTTTTGAGATCGTTGTTTGAGTCGGGTTAAATTCGTAAATTATTAATAAGATTTTCAGATATTTTTTTTTGTTTTTTACAATTCCCTCCGGTTTCCCACCGTATTTTCTATTTAATAATGATTCACTTTATTCAAATGTCTCCTAAACCTGAAAAAAATGCAGATGCTGCCATCCATGTCCAAGTTATGTACGTCTACGGTCCGTCCTGTGGCGGCCGCCTTCTCCACCGGGACTACACGTCAGCATCATAGCTCGGGGCGGTCACGACAGCAGCATCATCGTCATGGGGGCAGCGGTGGAAAAACCAACGGTGGCGGGAGATGGTCGTGAGTTTTTTGGAAACAAATTTTTTTCAGATTCTTTTTTAAGCACACAAAATTCCGAGAATGCGTATCGCGCAACATATTCGACGTATTCGACACAAAATATCTCGTAGGGAAAAATACAGCAATTTTTTTAAATGACTACTGCAGCGCTTGTATCGATTTATGGGCTCGATTTTCGAAATTAATTTAAATCGTTTATTTATCGATAGAATATTGAAATTAAGCAAAATATGAGAAAATAATACGAAGAAACGAAGGAAATGGAATATAGCGAAAATTGAGCCCGAAAATCGACACAAGCGCTACAGTATACTATAGTCATTTAAAGAATTACTGTAATTTTCCCAACGAGATATTTTGCTCGGCAAATATGTTGTGTAATACGCATTCTACGCATACGTAAATAAATTAAATTGAGTTAAAAATTCTTAAGATCAATATTTCAGTAGATATGGAAAAAGTGCAGCGACCGGCGGAACTACAGTACTCGCTCTCTCATGGATGACAACTATCAAGGATGTGTTGGGCATTGAGAAGGTGCAGCTGGATGCTGATCCATTGAAAGAGAAGGTTAAACAGGTAATTGTACAGAAACATTTTCCTCGCGAGACCCTCCTCTTTTTCCAGTCTTGGCTTTACCGGAAACGACGCCAGTACGACGATGCAATTCAAGTACTACAACTGGCACTAGAGGAGGCTGAAGAGCGGAAAGAAGATATGCCAATCACACGAGTCTACGATGAAATGGCCAATACTTTTTACGAGAAAATGAATTTGGACGAAGCCGATAAATATTTTCGAATTGTAATTCAGCGCCTCGTTCAGCTTCACGGAAAAAAAGATTTTGACCCGGAGTTTATCGGAGTTTCTCTGAAACTTGCCGACATCTTGGCACATCGAGGTGATCTCGAAAGCGCGGAAAGTGGTTTCAAGCATTGTGTGAGAAGACAAATGAAGGTTATGGAAGAGCATATGAAAAAGTTTAGGTTTGTTGTATAAAGTATTTAAAAAAGTTTAGAAAAATGTTTCAGTGTTGCTCACGGAGCTCTTGTCGAAGACCGACACACTGTCGATACGTTTGGACCAATGTACACCGACCCGATTGCACTTTTTGGAATGACGTTAGAAGCGTACGCGAATTTTTTGATTAATTATTGCGGAGAGACCCGGATGGCAGAAGTTGAAGAATATATTGATGAAGTCATGAAGGTTTGTAGTCGACCCTGAACCTGAGCTGCTGTGCAGCACTGTTAACTGGAAACTTTGAAAATGTTTAAATACCGTACTGTAAAATTTTTTAAAAAATCGAAAAATTTCCATTTTCGATTTTCCGATATTTCGAATATTATTTCAATTTTCAACAATTAGCTTAAAATTTTGGCCATTGTGCTTCTTTTTGGTACCCCTTTTAATGTTTTTCCTCATCAATATAAACAAAATTTGATTTTAAAAAAAAATAATATTTTATGGTAAATTTACCGAAATTTTTTTTTGACTTTTAGTAAAGCCGAAAAATAGAAAAACAACACCCTTGATTCAGATATCGTATCAAATCTACGGAGCCAGCTCGGCACATACAATAAATATGCTCAATAACTTTGGAGCAACGTTAGTGCTCAAAAATCGGTAAGCTTTGCAAGAATAAAATGTTTTAATTAAAAATTAGAAAAATTAATGAATACTAAATATTAAAATTGAACATTTAAAACTTTTTTTGGTACTTGTGTATTATTAAAAATTAATTGTTTAAACTATGAAATAAAAACGTGTGGAATGCTTTTGTAGTTTTAGGCTTATATGGTGTTTTTTAATAGGAAAACATCATTCCTCAGCCTAAAATGGGTATCAGGTTTAATTAAAACCGATAAATTAATGGAAATTTAAGTGCGTATAGTTCAAAAGTACCCTTTCACACTGTCCTAGAACGGGGTTTACGTGGCAATCCCTCCCTCTTATCATTAGAGCTAAGTTTCATTTCGAACTGCAAAGTTCACGTTATCTGACTAAAATTTGAAAATCCAGTAGATTTCAAACATTTCACGTCAATTGTTTTAAATATAAATTTTATATTGCCAGTTTCAGGCTTTTTTATCGGCTGAAACAATTTTTTTTCTTCATTCGCAAATCCAACTTTCGTTGGTAACGGAAATTTGCACTGATAAATCACAAAAATTTCAAAAAAACGTCAAGAAATAAACGAGTTCTATTCTTTTTAGTGCGATAATTTTCATTTTTTTCGGGGCTTCCTATGATTAATTGTTGAAAAATGTGCTATTTCTGAAAAATGCTGATAAAATACCGTATTTCTTCTATTAATATGGCCTCCCTATTAGACTTGCACTCCCTAATAGTCTTGCGTCTACTTTTTTTTGGTACAAAATCAACTCACTAATTTTGAGATTTTAACAACATGTTTTGCCTACTGTGCAACAATTTTTGGAAAAATTTCTATGAAATTGAAGTTATTACACCTTTTTGTTGCAATTACAATCAAATTTTCTGAATTTTCACACAAGGTTCGAGTTTTTTCAGAAAAAAAACTAGTAAGCTCATAGTCAGAAAAATGTTCTGAAAATTAGTATTGCACTCCCTAATAGTCTTGCACTCCCTATTAGTATTGCAAGCGGGAAGACCATCGAAAAATAGTATTGCAGCCATATTAATAGAAGAAATACGGTAAGCAAATTCTGGTATATTCGAATTTTATGTCAAATACAGAATTGTTAAAACACGTTTTAAAAGTTTCTTTGCACCAGAAGCGGTGTTTCAACCCTAAAACATGAGAACCTACTGAGATTTCGTTATATTTTGTTGTGCTTCTATTAAAAACCAATGCATTGTTTTTAAGGCGTCGTTTAAAATTCATAGAGTGTTAAAATCATGATGATCGACTACGATTTGCCTATAAAACTGGTATTTTTCTGGTATTTCATCATGTTTTTGAACAAGAAATGCATAAAAACTACTGGATTTTCAAATTTTAGTCAGATAACGTGAACTTTGCAGTTCGAAATGAAACTCAGCTCTAATGATAAGAAGAGGGAGGGATTGCCACGTAAACCCCGTTCTAGGGCAGTGTGCCTTTTTCAGTTTTTGACGTTTAACCAAAAAATTTTTGAAATTTTAAATAATTTACCAACTTTGCAACAAAAATAATGGAGATTTATATTCACAATTTGAAATTTCAATTCATTAGGTAAATTGAGTGTTATTGAAATAAGGTGTTTCAAATTGAATATGAAAAAAAAAAACAAAAAAGTTATATAAATTTTTAAAAAGGATTTTACGTTCCATGTTCTATAATCTAAAACAAAACCTTGAAACTACAGTACTTCAGTACGCTTTACAGTCAAGAGTTAAAAATTGGAAAAAGTATGCGAAAAAAGGAAACTACAGATTTATTTTTAAAAAATATGTAGGAAAATTTAAAAATTTAATTAAAAATAGAGAAGTATGGCAAAGTTGCCATTTTCCCAAAGAAACCTAAAAATTGTCAAAATTTCAGATTCGAATTAGCAAAAAAATACCTAGCAATCGGTGTGGATCGTATTCTCTACGTGAACGAGTGTGCTCACATGCTCCCTGGATATTATTGCAATTATGCCGAGTCATTATTTCATACTGGGCAAAAGGTATGGTTGCCCCAATGTGGTTATTCAATGTGGTTATTCATGTGATGACGAAAAATGAAGAAATGTGTTTATGTAAATGAAGTTTGTCCTATATTTCAGACGCAGTGATACCATCCTACGGGGATACATCTCTGCGTCTCTTGTCTTCAACATGTGAAGTAGGCTGTCGGCGATGCAGAAAAATGTTGAAAAATGCAGAAAATTCATGTATTTTTTACATTTTTCTGCACACATATAAATACATTTTCGAATTTTTTATTATCACATGAATAAGCCCATAACATTTGTTTTTCTTTAATTTTTAATTAAAATTTTTTTTCAGAATGAAGCCCTGGAATTCGCACGGAAAGCTGTCCAAATGAGCCGGAGTGGCGACGATCGCGTCCGCCATTACACACAAAACTTTTTGAATGATCTCGAGAAGGACATCAATAGGGGAAAACCGAAATCGTGGTGGTTCTTCTGAATATAATTTTTTTTAACTTCCGCTCTGCAATTTTCAATTTAAGCCGGTGTATCTCACATGTTTGTTTTAGGTTTTTTAATATATATATATATGTTTTTTGTGTTTCGAATATTCGGAATGCTAGGCTTTTTAGTGCTTGTCTCTGTCGTTCAACAATATATGAAGTTTCATATTTTTTACTGTATGAGTAATGCACGTGTACTGTAGCTTTAGAAAAGATGTCGGAGTACTGTAGAATCACTATAGATGTTTGGCCCATTTCGAACATTACGCAGTACCCATATAGTACAAATAGAGTATTACCCAGTAGCTTGACCATGCAGAGTTTACGAAAGATGTCTATAATATGTCAATAATCGAGTTATTACTAGTAGATAGATCGCTTGTCTAATATACCCTCGGATGGTTGTTAAACAAAGCAAAGAGCGATACTCATTGCCTGTAGCCCTCTATATGATGTCTTATGGGAATGCATTTGATTGTTTCCGCATATTGTTTACAACCATATTTATACTTACAACATGTGACGATGAAGACGCACTCGGCGGTTGTAAAACCTGACAGAAAGAATTGGTCTCGTCATCTACTTTCTGATTTTTTGAATATATGTACAATGCCGTCCAGTATTCTATTCCTTCTCGGCGATTTGGCCAAGTTATTCAAACACGTATAAATAAAAATCAATGAATCTAGGAAAACATTTTCAGCTAACACAAAGTTTTGTCAACCTTGTTATGTCAACCACTTTTTATACAAATTATCTAACCAGAAATACTATTAAAATATAATTTATATGAAAAAATGAACACTATTATAACATTTTCAGAAAATGTAGTATTTAAGCAAATCTGTGGCTTCCCACCATATATTACTCTCTGTGGCTTCCCACCATATTTTACTCTCTGTGGCAGTGGGCCGAGAGTAAAATATAGTGGGAAGCCACAGAAAGTAAAATATAGTGGGAAGCCACAGAGAGTAAAATATGGTGGAAAGCCACAGAGAGTAAAATATAGTGGGAAGCCACAGAGAGTAAAATATGGTGGGAAGCCACAGAGAGTAAAATATGGTGGGAAGTCAGAGAGAGTAAAATATGGTGGGAAGCCACAGAGAGTAATATATAGTGGGAAACCACAGAGAGTAAAATATAGTGGGAAGCCACAGAGAGTAAAATATAGTGGGAAGCCAAAGAGAGTAGAATATAGTGGGAAGCCACAGAGAGTAAAATATAGTGTTAAGCCAAAGAGAGTAAAATATAGTGGGAAGCCACAGAGAGTAAAATATAGTGGGAAGCCACAGAGAGTAAAATATAGTGGGAAGCCACAGAGAGTAAAATATGGTGGGAAGCCACAGAGATCAAAATATAGTGGGAAGCCAAAGAGAGTAGAATATAGTGGGAAGCCACAGAGTAAAATATGGTGGGAAGCCACAGAGAGTAAAATATAGTGGGAAGCCACAGAGAGTAAAATATGGTGGGAAGCCACAGAGAGTAAAATATGGTGGGAAGCCACAGAGAGTAAAATATGGTGGGAAGCCACAGAGAGTAAAATATAGTGGGAAGCCACAGAGAGTAAAATATGGTGGGAAGCCACAGAGAGTAAAATATAGTGGGAAGCCACAGAGAGTAAAATATAGTGGGAAGCCAGAGAGAGTAGAATATAGTGGGAAGCCACAGAGAGTAAAATATGGTGGGAAGCCACAGAGATCAAAATATAGTGGGAAGCCAAAGAGAGTAGAATATAGTGGGAAGCCACAGAGTAAAATATGGTGGGAAGCCCAGAGAGTAAAATATGGTGGGAAGCCAAAGAGAGTAGAATATAGTGGGAAGCCCACAGAGTAAAATATGGTGGGAAGTCACAGAGAGTAAAATATGGTGGGAAACCACAGAGAATAAAATATGGTGGGAAGCCACAGAGAGTAAAATATGGTGGGAAGCCACAGAGAGTAAAATATAGTGGGAAGCCACAGAGAGTAAAATATAGTGGGAAGCCACAGAGAGTAAAATATGGTGGGAAGCCACAGAGAGTAAAATATAGTGGGAAGCCACAGAGAGTAGAATATAGTGGGAAGCCACAGAGAGCAAAATATAGTGGGAAGCCACAGAGTAAAATATGGTGGGAAGCCAAAGAGAGTAGAATATAGTGGGAAGCCACAGAGTCAAAATATAGTGGGAAGCCAAAGAGAGTAGAATATAGTGGGAAGCCACAGAGTAAAATATGGTGGGAAGCCACAGAGAGTAAAATATAGTGGGAAGCCACAGAGAGTAAAATATGGTGGGAAGCCACAGAGAGTAAAATATGGTGGGAAGCCACAGAGAGCAAAATATAGTGGGAAGCCAAAGAGAGTAGAATATAGTGGGAAGCCACAGAGTAAAATATGGTGGGAAGCCACAGAGAGTAAAATATGGTGGGAAGCCACAGAGAGTAAAATATGGTGGGAAGCCACAGAGAGTAAAATATAGTGGGAAGCCACAGAGAGTAAAATATGGTGGGAAGCCAAAGAGAGTAGAATATAGTGGTGAATAAAAACTTTTTAAAATTTTCGAAAAAAAATCTGTTTTTTCAGACATGGCTCTGAGACAACACAAACTTATGAATAATTACGAACATTATATTTTTGAAATTGTATGTCACTGAACTAAATTTTAAACACAAAAAGAGAGCATAGATTTGTCAAAAATCCAATTTTTACGAACTTTTTAAAATTTTCGAAAAAAAATCTGTTTTTTCAGACATGGCTCTGAGACAACACAAACTTATGAATAATTACGAACATTATATTTTCAAAATTGTATGTCACTGAACTAAATTTCAAACAAAAAAAGAGAGCATAGATTTGTCAAAAATCCAATTTTTACGAACTTTTTAAAATTTTCGAAAAAAAATCTGTTTTTTCAGACATGGCTCTGAGACAACACAAACTTATGAATAATTACGAACATTATATTTTTGAAATTGTATGTCACTGAACTAAATTTTAAACACAAAAAGAGAGCATAGATTTGTCAAAAATCCAATTTTTACGAACCTTTGAAAATTTTCGAAAAAAAATCTGTTTTTTCAGACATGGCTCTGAGACAACACAAACTTATGAATAATTACGAACATTATATTTTTGAAATTGTATGTCACTGAACTAAATTTTAAACATAAAAAGAGAGCATAGATTTGTCAAAAATCCAATTTTTACGAACTTTTTAAAATTTTCGAAAAAAAATCTGTTTTTTCAGACATGGCTCTGAGACAACACAAACTTATGAATAATTACGAACATTATATTTTCAAAATTCTATGTCACTGAACTAAATTTCAAACAAAAAAATAGAGCATAGATTTGTCAAAAATCCAATTTTTACGAACTTTTTAAAATTTTCGAAAAAAAATCTGTTTTTTCAGACATGGCTCTGAGACAACACAAACTTATGAATAATTACGAACATTATATTTTTGAAATTGTATGTCACTGAACTAAATTTTAAACACAAAAAGAGAGCATAGATTTGTCAAAAATCCAATTTTTACGAACTTTTTAAAATTTTCGAAAAAAAATCTGTTTTTTCAGACATGGCTCTGAGACAACACAAACTTATGAATAATTACGAACATTATATTTTTGAAATTGTATGTCACTGAACTAAATTTTAAACACAAAAAGAGAGCATAGATTTGTCAAAAATCCAATTTTTACGAACTTATTAAAATTTTCGAAAAAAAATCTGTTTTTTCAGACATGGCTCTGAGACAACACAAACTTATGAATAATTACGAACATTATATTTTTGAAATTGTATGTCACTGAACTAAATTTCAAACAAAAAAAGAGAGCATAGATTTGTCAAAAATCCAATTTTTACGAACTTTTTAAAATTTTCGAAAAAAAATCTGTTTTTTCAGACATGGCTCTGAGACAACACAAACTTATGAATAATTACGAACATTATATTTTCAAAATTCTATGTCACTGAACTAAATTTCAAACAAAAAAAGAGAGCATAGATTTGTCAAAAATCCAATTTTTACGAACTTTTTAAAATTTTCGAAAAAAAATCTGTTTTTTCAGACATGGCTCTGAGACAACACAAACTTATGAATAATTACGAACATTATATTTTCAAAATTGTATGTCACTGAACTAAATTTCAAACAAAAAAAGAGAGCATAGATTTGTCAAAAATCCAATTTTTACGAACTTTTTAAAATTTTCGAAAAAAAATCTGTTTTTCAGACATGGCTCTGAGACAACACAAACTTATGAATAATTACGAACATTATATTTTCAAAATTCTATGTCACTGAACTAAATTTCAAACAAAAAAAGAGAGCATAGATTTGTCAAAAATCCAATTTTTACGAACTTTTTAAAATTTTCGAAAAAAAATCTGTTTTTTCAGACATGGCTCTGAGACAACACAAACTTATGAATAATTACGAACATTATATTTTTGAAATTGTATGTCACTGAACTAAATTTTAAACACAAAAAGAGAGCATAGATTTGTCAAAAATCCAATTTTTACGAACTTATTAAAATTTTCGAAAAAAAATCTGTTTTTTCAGACATGGCTCTGAGACAACACAAACTTATGAATAATTACGAACATTATATTTTTGAAATTGTATGTCACTGAACTAAATTTCAAACAAAAAAAGAGAGCATAGATTTGTCAAAAATCCAATTTTTACGAACTTTTTAAAATTTTCGAAAAAAAATCTGTTTTTTCAGACATGGCTCTGAGACAACACAAACTTATGAATAATTACGAACATTATATTTTTGAAATTGTATGTCACTGAACTAAATTTCAAACAAAAAAAGAGAGCATAGATTTGTCAAAAATCCAATTTTTACGAACTTTTTAAAATTTTCGAAAAAAAATCTGTTTTTCAGACATGGCTCTGAGACAACACAAACTTATGAATAATTACGAACATTATATTTTCAAAATTCTATGTCACTGAACTAAATTTCAAACAAAAAAAGAGAGCATAGATTTGTCAAAAATCCAATTTTTACGAACTTTTTAAAATTTTCGAAAAAAAATCTGTTTTTTCAGACATGGCTCTGAGACAACACAAACTTATGAATAATTACGAACATTATATTTTCAAAATTGTATGTCACTGAACTAAATTTCAAACAAAAAAAGAGAGCATAGATTTGTCAAAAATCCAATTTTTACGAACTTTTTAAAATTTTCGAAAAAAAATCTGTTTTTTCAGACATGGCTCTGAGACAACACAAACTTATGAATAATTACGAACATTATATTTTTGAAATTGTATGTCACTGAACTAAATTTTAAACACAAAAAGAGAGCATAGATTTGTCAAAAATCCAATTTTTACGAACTTTTTAAAATTTTCGAAAAAAAATCTGTTTTTTCAGACATGGCTCTGAGACAACACAAACTTATGAATAATTACGAACATTATATTTTCAAAATTCTATGTCACTGAACTAAATTTTAAACAAAAAAAGAGAGTATAGATTTGTCAAAAATCCAATTTTTACGAACTTTTTAAATTTTTCGAAAAAAAATCTGTTTTTTCAGACATGGCTCTGAGACAACACAAACTTATGAATAATTACGAACATTATATTTTTGAAATTGTATGTCACTGAACTAAATTTCAAACAAAAAAAGAGAGCATAGATTTGTCAAAAATCCAATTTCTACGAACTTTTTAAAATTTTCGAAAAAAAATCTGTTTTTTCAGACATGGCTCTGAGACAACACAAACTTATGAATAATTACGAACATTATATTTTTGAAATTGTATGTCACTGAACTAAATTTTAAACACAAAAAGAGAGCATAGATTTGTCAAAAATCCAATTTTTACGAACTTTTTAAAATTTTCGAAAAAAAATCTGTTTTTTCAGACATGGCTCTGAGACAACACAAACTTATGAATAATTACGAACATTATATTTTCAAAATTCTATGTCACTGAACTAAATTTTAAACACAAAAAGAGAGCATAGATTTGTCAAAAATCCAATTTTTACGAACTTTTTAAATTTTTCGAAAAAAAATCTGTTTTTTCAGACATGGCTCTGAGACAACACAAACTTATGAATAATTACGAACATTATATTTTCAAAATTCTATGTCACTGAACTAAATTTCAAACAAAAAAAGAGAGCATAGATTTGTCAAAAATCCAATTTTTACGAACTTTTTAAATTTTTCGAAAAAAAATCTGTTTTTTCAGACATGGCTCTGAGACAACACAAACTTATGAATAATTACGAACATTATATTTTTGAAATTGTTTGTCACTGAACTAAATTTCAAACAAAAAAAGAGAGCATAGATTTGTCAAAAATCCAATTTTTACGAACTTTTTAAAATTTTCGAAAAAAAATCTGTTTTTTCAGACATGGCTCTGAGACAACACAAACTTATGAATAATTACGAACATTATATTTTTGAAATTGTATGTCACTGAACTAAATTTTAAACACAAAAAGAGAGCATAGATTTGTCAAAAATCCAATTTTTACGAACTTTTTAAAATTTTCGAAAAAAAATCTGTTTTTTCAGACATGGCTCTGAGACAACACAAACTTATGAATAATTACGAACATTATATTTTTGAAATTGTATGTCACTGAACTAAATTTTAAACACAAAAAGAGAGCATAGATTTGTCAAAAATCCAATTTTTACGAACTTTTTAAAATTTTCGAAAAAAAATCTGTTTTTTCAGACATGGCTCGGAGACAACACAAACTTATGAATAATTACGATCATTATACGGATTGGCATGCAAGTGGCAGATGGTTTAGCAACAAAAAACAACGGTCCACGGGGGGACTGAACCCGGAATGCAAAATTCGAAGTGGAGCACCTTACCGGGTGCGCCACAAGGACAAAAGAAACAATGGTCTTTTGCATAGTCCGATGCACCATATCTTACGCGCAAGTTCAAACGGTTTGATCTGAAAAAAATGCGGGAATTTTTTGCCCAAAAAATGTGACGTCAGCCCGTTCTTAGCCATGCAAAATCAGTTGAGAACTCTGAGTCTAAATTCCCATAATTCTTGTAGATCTACGTAGATCAAGCCGAAATGAAACACTCTGACACCACGTGAAGACACAGATCATATTGGGATGAAAAGCACAGAATTTTGGTATTCTTTTAAAGTTTTTCTTGGTTTTTTGCAGAATTAAATAGCGCAACTTGAAATATTTTTTCACTAAATTTTTAAAAAATTGTTCCGCATTTTAATCCGCTAGCCGTTTCCCAAACAATCCGGAGAAAACCTCTGATAAACGAAAAAATATTGATGGGTGCGCCATTACTCGAGATTCTGAAAAAAATTAGTTTTTTGGCATTTTTGAGCAGTTTTTGTTTTTTTTTTATTTTCGAGCTGATAATACGCAAATCTCCGTTAAAAGCAAAAAATTGTGCACCTTTAAAGTGTGCTTTTAGTTATTTTTTAAGTTTTTTATACATTTTCTTGATAAACCAACAGAATATTATCGCAAAACTATGAGAAATTCACTGAAACTAAAGTTTCCAATTACAGTATTCTTTAAAGACGCACACCTCTCTGTTTTTAACGGAATGTGGTTGTGGCAAGACCCGGTACTGTACTTGTGACGCAAATTCCGCTTATAGGTAGTAAAAGTTCCTCTTCCATTAACAACTTTCCAACAGAGTTGTTTTTGGGTTGAATTACTAATGTTGGCCCTTAAAAATGAGGTATATTTGCTAATTTTGCACGGAAATTTTTAATTTTTTTGTCGTAGATTCCTCTTTTGAGTTGTTTATTTCCTGTGCAGATTAATGAATTTTCAATACGGGGGACATTCTCAAATAAACAATTAATAAAAACAGATATAAAGAATTATCAGTCATTTATTCTTCGAAAATGCGCTGATGCACTCCATTTAAGCATCGGTGAGCTTCATAAAGATTTCTAAAATACATATGTATATATATCTAAGATCTAGACTTACCGTTGTTCATTTCCTATTGTCGTTGCACACACACATAGATCAAGATCGCTTTTTTTCAAGGCCCAGTGCGTCCTCGCAATTCGATTCCTGAGGGTTTTGGTAACCCCTTCGGTACTCAGGTATTTTAGAAATAGGACAATATAAAGATTTCATAAACATATTCGAACATATCGGAGGTATATAGATTCCCGAAGACACAAAATTTTCAAATTCAAAATGAAATCCTCTTACTAGAACATTCTTGGCCAATGTACGCAGCCGAACGTATCATAAGTGAATACAGAACACCAGTTATGTCCGAGAAAAAGATCTGATTCAGAATATAAACATACTCGAATTTGTCGGATGTATGAAGATTCCCGAAGACACTTTCCAATTACCCAAATTGTTCATATTCTAAATGAAATTCTCTTACTAGAACACTCTTGGCCAATGTACGCAGCCGAACGTATCATAAGTGAATACAGAACACCAATTATGTCCGAGAAAAAGAATCCAATTCAGAATATTAACATACTCGAATTTGTCGGATGTATAAAGATTCCCGAAGACACTTTCCAATTACCCAAATTGTTCATATTCTAAATGAAATTCTCTTACTAGAACACTCTTGGCCAATGTACGCAGCCGAACGTATCATAAGTGAATACAGAACACCAATTATGTCCGAGAAAAAGAATCCAATTCAGAATATTAACATACTCGAATTTGTCGGATGTATAAAGATTCCCGAAGACACTTTCCAATTACCCAAATTGTTCATATTCTAAATGAAATTCTCTTACTAGAACACTCTTGGCCAACGTACGCAGCCGAACGTATCATAAGTGAATACAGAACACCAATTATGTCCGAGAAAAAGAATCCAATTCAGAATACTAACATACTCGAATTTGTCGGATGTATAAAGATTCCCGAAGACACTTTCCAATTACCCAAATTGTTCATATTCTAAATGAAATTCTCTTACTAGAACACTCTTGGCCAATGTACGCAGCCGAACGTATCATAAGTGAATACAGAACACCAATTATGTCCGAGAAAAAGAATCCAATTCAGAATACTAACATACTCGAATTTGTCGGATGTATAAAGATTCCCGAAGACACTTTCCAATTACCCAAATTGTTCATATTCTAAATGAAATTCTCTTACTAGAACACTCTTGGCCAACGTACGCAGCCGAACGTATCATAAGTGAATACAGAACACCAATTATGTCCGAGAAAAAGAATCCAATTCAGAATACTAACATACTCGAATTTGTCGGATGTATAAAGATTCCCGAAGACACTTTCCAATTACCCAAATTGTTCATATTCTAAATGAAATTCTCTTACTAGAACACTCTTGGCCAATGTACGCAGCCGAACGTATCATAAGTGAATACAGAACACCAATTATGTCCGAGAAAAAGATCCGACTCAGAATATGAACATAGTCGAATACATCGGACGAATAATCATTCCCGAAGACACTTTCCAATTACCCAAATTGTTCATATTTTAAATGAAATTCTCTTACTAGAACACTCTTGGCCAATGTACGCAGCCGAACGTATCATAAGTGAATACAGAACACCAATTATGTCCGAGAAAAAGAATCCAATTCAGAATATTAACATACTCGAATTTGTCGGATGTATAAAGATTCCCGAAGACACTTTCCAATTACCCAAATTGTTCATATTCTAAATGAAATTCTCTTACTAGAACACTCTTGGCCAACGTACGCAGCCGAACGTATCATAAGTGAATACAGAACACCAATTATGTCCGAGAAAAAGAATCCAATTCAGAATACTAACATACTCGAATTTGTCGGATGTATAAAGATTCCCGAAGACACTTTCCAATTACCCAAATTGTTCATATTCTAAATGAAATTCTCTTACTAGAACACTCTTGGCCAATGTACGCAGCCGAACGTATCATAAGTGAATACAGAACACCAATTATGTCCGAGAAAAAGAATCCAATTCAGAATACTAACATACTCGAATTTGTCGGATGTATAAAGATTCCCGAAGACACTTTCCAATTACCCAAATTGTTCATATTCTAAATGAAATTCTCTTACTAGAACACTCTTGGCCAACGTACGCAGCCGAACGTATCATAAGTGAATACAGAACACCAGTTATGTCCGAGAAAAAGAATCCGATTCAGAATATTAACATACTCGAATTTGTCGGATGTATAAAGATTCCCGAAGACACTTTCCAATTACCCAAATTGTTCATATTCTAAATGAAATTCTCTTACTAGAACACTCTTGGCCAACGTACGCAGCCGAACGTATCATAAGTGAATACAGAACACCAATTATGTCCGAGAAAAAGAATCCAATTCAGAATACTAACATACTCGAATTTGTCGGATGTATAAAGATTCCCGAAGACACTTTCCAATTACCCAAATTGTTCATATTCTAAATGAAATTCTCTTACTAGAACACTCTTGGCCAATGTACGCAGCCGAACGTATCATAAGTGAATACAGAACACCAGTTATGTCCGAGAAAAAGAATCCAATTCAGAATATTAACATACTCGAATTTGTCGGATGTATAAAGATTCCCGAAGACACTTTCCAATTACCCAAATTGTTCATATTCTAAATGAAATTCTCTTACTAGAACACTCTTGGCCAATGTACGCAGCCGAACGTATCATAAGTGAATACAGAACACCAGTTATGTCCGAGAAAAAGAATCCAATTCAGAATATTAACATACTCGAATTTGTCGGATGTATAAAGATTCCCGAAGACACTTTCCAATTACCCAAATTGTTCATATTCTAAATGAAATTCTCTTACTAGAACACTCTTGGCCAATGTACGCAGCCGAACGTATCATAAGTGAATACAGAACACCAGTTATGTCCGAGAAAAAGAATCCAATTCAGAATATTAACATACTCGAATTTGTCGGATGTATAAAGATTCCCGAAGACACTTTCCAATTACCCAAATTGTTCATATTCTAAATGAAATTCTCTTACTAGAACACTCTTGGCCAATGTACGCAGCCGAACGTATCATAAGTGAATACAGAACACCAATTATGTCCGAGAAAAAGAATCCAATTCAGAATATTAACATACTCGAATTTGTCGGATGTATAAAGATTCCCGAAGACACTTTCCAATTACCCAAATTGTTCATATTCTAAATGAAATTCTCTTACTAGAACACTCTTGGCCAATGTACGCAGCCGAACGTATCATAAGTGAATACAGAACACCAGTTATGTCCGAGAAAAAGAATCCGATTCAGAATATTAACATACTCGAATTTGTCGGATGTATAAAGATTCCCGAAGACACTTTCCAATTACCCAAATTGTTCATATTCTAAATGAAATTCTCTTACTAGAACACTCTTGGCCAACGTACGCAGCCGAACGTATCATAAGTGAATACAGAACACCAATTATGTCCGAGAAAAAGAATCCAATTCAGAATATTAACATACTCGAATTTGTCGGATGTATAAAGATTCCCGAAGACACTTTCCAATTACCCAAATTGTTCATATTCTAAATGAAATTCTCTTACTAGAACACTCTTGGCCAATGTACGCAGCCGAACGTATCATAAGTGAATACAGAACACCAGTTATGTCCGAGAAAAAGAATCCAATTCAGAATATTAACATACTCGAATTTGTCGGATGTATAAAGATTCCCGAAGACACTTTCCAATTACCCAAATTGTTCATATTCTAAATGAAATTCTCTTACTAGAACACTCTTGGCCAATGTACGCAGCCGAACGTATCATAAGTGAATACAGAACACCAATTATGTCCGAGAAAAAGAATCCAATTCAGAATATTAACATACTCGAATTTGTCGGATGTATAAAGATTCCCGAAGACACTTTCCAATTACCCAAATTGTTCATATTCTAAATGAAATTCTCTTACTAGAACACTCTTGGCCAATGTACGCAGCCAAACGTATCATAAGTGAATACAGAACACCAGTTATGTCCGAGAAAAAGAATCCAATTCAGAATATTAACATACTCGAATTTGTCGGATGAATAATCATTCCCGAAGACACTTTCCAATTACCCAAATTGTTCATATTCTAAATGAAATTCTCTTACTAGAACACTCTTGGCCAATGTACGCAGCCGAACGTATCATAAGTGAATACAGAACACCAATTATGTCCGAGAAAAAGAATCCAATTCAGAATATTAACATACTCGAATTTGTCGGATGTATAAAGATTCCCGAAGACACTTTCCAATTACCCAAATTGTTCATATTCTAAATGAAATTCTCTTACTAGAACACTCTTGGCCAATGTACGCAGCCGAACGTATCATAAGTGAATACAGAACACCAATTATGTCCGAGAAAAAGAATCCAATTCAGAATATTAACATACTCGAATTTGTCGGATGTATAAAGATTCCCGAAGACACTTTCCAATTACCCAAATTGTTCATATTCTAAATGAAATTCTCTTACTAGAACACTCTTGGCCAATGTACGCAGCCGAACGTATCATAAGTGAATACAGAACACCAATTATGTCCGAGAAAAAGAATCCAATTCAGAATATTAACATACTCGAATTTGTCGGATGAATAATCATTCCCGAAGACACTTTCCAATTACCCAAATTGTTCATATTCTAAATGAAATTCTCTTACTAGAACACTCTTGGCCAATGTACGCAGCCGAACGTATCATAAGTGAATACAGAACACCAGTTATGTCCGAGAAAAAGAATCCAATTCAGAATATTAACATACTCGAATTTGTCGGATGTATAAAGATTCCCGAAGACACTTTCCAATTACCCAAATTGTTCATATTCTAAATGAAATTCTCTTACTAGAACACTCTTGGCCAATGTACGCAGCCGAACGTATCATAAGTGAATACAGAACACCAATTATGTCCGAGAAAAAGATCCGACTCAGAATATGAACATAGTCGAATACATCGGACGAATAATCATTCCCGAAGACACTTTCCAATTACCCAAATTGTTCATATTCTAAATGAAATTCTCTTACTAGAACACTCTTGGCCAATGTACGCAGCCGAACGTATCATAAGTGAATACAGAACACCAATTATGTCCGAGAAAAAGAATCCAATTCAGAATATTAACATACTCGAATTTGTCGGATGAATAATCATTCCCGAAGACACTTTCCAATTACCCAAATTGTTCATATTCTAAATGAAATTCTCTTACTAGAACACTCTTGGCCAATGTACGCAGCCGAACGTATCATAAGTGAATACAGAACACCAGTTATGTCCGAGAAAAAGAATCCAATTCAGAATATTAACATACTCGAATTTGTCGGATGTATAAAGATTCCCGAAGACACTTTCCAATTACCCAAATTGTTCATATTCTAAATGAAATTCTCTTACTAGAACACTCTTGGCCAATGTACGCAGCCGAACGTATCATAAGTGAATACAGAACACCAATTATGTCCGAGTAAAAGAATCCGATTCAGAATATTAACATACTCGAATTTGTCGGATGTATAAAGATTCCCGAAGACACTTTCCAATTACCCAAATTGTTCATATTCTAAATGAAATTCTCTTACTAGAACACTCTTGGCCAACGTACGCAGCCGAACGTATCATAAGTGAATACAGAACACCAATTATGTCCGAGAAAAAGAATCCAATTCAGAATATTAACATACTCGAATTTGTCGGATGTATAAAGATTCCCGAAGACACTTTCCAATTACCCAAATTGTTCATATTCTAAATGAAATTCTCTTACTAGAACACTCTTGGCCAATGTACGCAGCCGAACGTATCATAAGTGAATACAGAACACCAGTTATGTCCGAGAAAAAGAATCCGATTCAGAATATTAACATACTCGAATTTGTCGGATGTATAAAGATTCCCGAAGACACTTTCCAATTACCCAGATTGTTCATATTCTAAATGAAATTCTCTTACTAGAACACTCTTGGCCAATGTACGCAGCCAAACGTATCATAAGTGAATACAGAACACCAGTTATGTCCGAGAAAAAGAATCCAATTCAGAATATTAACATACTCGAATTTGTCGGATGAATAATCATTCCCGAAGACACTTTCCAATTACCCAAATTGTTCATATTCTAAATGAAATTCTCTTACTAGAACACTCTTGGCCAATGTACGCAGCCAAACGTATCATAAGTGAATACAGAACACCAGTTATGTCCGAGAAAAAGAATCCAATTCAGAATATTAACATACTCGAATTTGTCGGATGAATAATCATTCCCGAAGACACTTTCCAATTACCCAAATTGTTCATATTCTAAATGAAATTCTCTTACTAGAACACTCTTGGCCAATGTACGCAGCCAAACGTATCATAAGTGAATACAGAACACCAGTTATGTCCGAGAAAAAGAATCCAATTCAGAATATTAACATACTCGAATTTGTCGGATGTATAAAGATTCCCGAAGACACTTTCCAATTACCCAAATTGTTCATATTCTAAATGAAATTCTCTTACTAGAACACTCTTGGCCAATGTACGCAGCCGAACGTATCATAAGTGAATACAGAACACCAATTATGTCCGAGAAAAAGAATCCAATTCAGAATATTAACATACTCGAATTTGTCGGATGAATAATCATTCCCGAAGACACTTTCCAATTACCCAAATTGTTCATATTCTAAATGAAATTCTCTTACTAGAACACTCTTGGCCAATGTACGCAGCCGAACGTATCATAAGTGAATACAGAACACCAGTTATGTCCGAGAAAAAGAATCCAATTCAGAATATTAACATACTCGAATTTGTCGGATGTATAAAGATTCCCGAAGACACTTTCCAATTACCCAAATTGTTCATATTCTAAATGAAATTCTCTTACTAGAACACTCTTGGCCAAGGTACGCAGCCGAACGTATCATAAGTGAATACAGAACACCAATTATGTCCGAGAAAAAGAATCCAATTCAGAATATTAACATACTCGAATTTGTCGGATGTATAAAGATTCCCGAAGACACTCTCCAATTACCCAAATTGTTCATATTCTAAATGAAATTCTCTTACTAGAACACTCTTGGCCAAGGTACGCAGCCGAACGTATCATAAGTGAATACAGAACACCAATTATGTCCGAGAAAAAGAATCCAATTCAGAATATTAACATACTCGAATTTGTCGGATGTATAAAGATTCCCGAAGACACTTTCCAATTACCCAAATTGTTCATATTCTAAATGAAATTCTCTTACTAGAACACTCTTGGCCAATGTACGCAGCCGAACGTATCATAAGTGAATACAGAACACCAATTATGTCCGAGAAAAAGATCCGACTCAGAATATGAACATAGTCGAATACATCGGACGAATAATCATTCCCGAAGACACTTTCCAATTACCCAAATTGTTCATATTCTAAATGAAATTCTCTTACTAGAACACTCTTGGCCAACGTACGCAGCCGAACGTATCATAAGTGAATACAGAACACCAATTATGTCCGAGAAAAAGAATCCAATTCAGAATACTAACATACTCGAATTTGTCGGATGTATAAAGATTCCCGAAGACACTTTCCAATTACCCAAATTGTTCATATTCTAAATGAAATTCTCTTACTAGAACACTCTTGGCCAATGTACGCAGCCGAACGTATCATAAGTGAATACAGAACACCAATTATGTCCGAGAAAAAGAATCCAATTCAGAATATTAACATACTCGAATTTGTCGGATGTATAAAGATTCCCGAAGACACTTTCCAATTACCCAAATTGTTCATATTCTAAATGAAATTCTCTTACTAGAACACTCTTGGCCAACGTACGCAGCCGAACGTATCATAAGTGAATACAGAACACCAATTATGTCCGAGAAAAAGATCCGACTCAGAATATGAACATAGTCGAATACATCGGACGAATAATCATTCCCGAAGACACTTTCCAATTACCCAAATTGTTCATATTCTAAATGAAATTCTCTTACTAGAACACTCTTGGCCAACGTACGCAGCCGAACGTATCATAAGTGAATACAGAACACCAATTATGTCCGAGAAAAAGAATCCAATTCAGAATACTAACATACTCGAATTTGTCGGATGTATAAAGATTCCCGAAGACACTTTCCAATTACCCAAATTGTTCATATTCTAAATGAAATTCTCTTACTAGAACACTCTTGGCCAATGTACGCAGCCGAACGTATCATAAGTGAATACAGAACACCAATTATGTCCGAGAAAAAGAATCCAATTCAGAATATTAACATACTCGAATTTGTCGGAGGAATATGGATTCCCGAACACTTAGATAACTGTTGGGGTATTCCCTCCATGGTTACAGAATATGAACATAGTCGAGTATATCGGAGGTAGATAGATCAATATGGCAGTTATCAGACAAATCGTAGCAAGCAGTTCAAACGGATGAAGGCGGAATCGGACCAATTCAACAAGCTTGGTTGAATTGGTGAGCAGATCTCTTAGCAGTATCACTTCAAATGCTATTATAAATAGAAGACGCGTCAAAGGACGTGCAAGAATGCTGGGACAGACGAGTATCAGTAGTCACTAATGAATTTTGGTTCCAGAATAACCAGGATAGTTTGACACAAGGAGTTCTAGTAAGTCAACAAGGATAACAGAACATAGAGAGCACTATATGCAAATTGAGAAGAAGAAACAATCACTCAGGAAAAGGTCTAGGTGCAGATGACTTCTCATGGACATTCAAACCACCGAATCATATAGAACAGACTCGAATCACGGTTCATGTTCTAATCACTAGAAAAGTTATTCAGCATCAAGCTCATCAAGCTGATAACTTGGTACAATTAGTGCCATAATTCCAACCACAGTCAGGAAAGGCTTGATAGTGTTACAGTTGTGTCAACGAAACATGACAAAACTTCATTCAAAGAGAAAGTTGGAAACATCATTTCAATTTCGTCGGATGAACTTCAACCACAAATTTGTCAGGATGACTGGCAGGCACAAGCAATGAGCTCGAATTGGAGACTAATCAAGAATATTTGAATGACACTTTCAAAGTGATCACCAAAGCAGAAGCGACATATGCGTGCCAAAGCTGGTCGCAGCTGATCAAGAAAACGAGAATGGATTCCTACAGATCCGGTCTCAGCATATGCTGTGGTCTATCCAAGGACACCCCGGCTCACCACATCCACGACGAAGCGGGGGTTCTCCCCCTGGCGAAAGAAATTGATCAAATAAACCAAGTCTCACCGCAAAGCTGAAAGGAAGACCAGTGGCAAATTCAAATGTGTGCCAAGTGCGGAGACACGTCTGGAGAAGTCAAGCACTTATTCACCTGCTTCCCCGCAGTACCAATGTCACCGATGGACCTGTGGAAGAAGCCTAAAGCTGTGGCAGCGGCCCTCGGGCTCTCCACAACCCTCGTCGACCCTGGAGGAAACTCTACCTCCCCCGTGATTCGATACCTGGATCTTCGGTTGCTCAACAACCACAACCATTTCATCCATCGTTTATCTCGAAAGCCGCTCCTCATCTCCAATATCCTATCTTCAAGCTCATCCGGTTTGCTCTTGCAGAAACCCATTGATCCCCTGATGATCACCATCCATTCGTACTCGATGATGTCCTTAGGCTCGGCCTGAAAAGGAATTTTGGTATATTTTTATTAAACTATTTGATTATCACATACCTTGAGATGGTTCACGTTAAGCTTAACATGAACATTCCGGTTCACTGTCTCCCGTCGCAGCGAAATTTGAGCCGGTTGACTAGAAGCTCTCTCTCTTGAATTTCTGTTGAAGCTGCGGGAGTCTCTGGGTCTACCTTCTGAAATTTTATGAAATTCTAAGTTAAAACATTGAAAATCATAGAAATCGGGCGGAAAATTAAGCAAATCAAAAAATATTTATGAGTGACACGAGCTTTACAGTATATTATGGGAACACAAAATTCTGAGAATGCGTATTGCACAATTTTGTGTTGCCATAATATCTCTCTCTCTCAAAGATTTATTAAAAATCTTAAATTTTTTTGAATTTCTAGCGCCAGTTAAATTTGAAAATTCAATAATTGTTTTTTTCGGAATTACTAATTTTCCCTGATATTAAAAACGATTTTTCTCCGAAAATGCGGTAGCCGGTCTTGACACGAAGGTGTGTGCCTTTAAAGAATACTCTAATTTTGAATTTTTGCTGGCGCACACCTTTTCGCTCGTCAGAAAAATGTGTCGTTTGGAAAAAAATCGATTTAAAATCGCGAAATTTAGCGTCAGGGTGAAAGAGCTCACTTGCTGTGGAGCATTTGTCAACGTGCAACTCAAAAAAGTGAAAAAAAATCACAAAAAAGCAGGAAAATGCTGCAAGAAAAAGAAACTGCCGCACTCCAAGTCGCCCATTGGCAAGAATGACTCAAAATGCTCGACACAAACTCACTTTGAACAAAAAATGCCGCGCTAGATGAGCGAAGGACACATTCAAAACTAAAAATAAAAAGATCAAAAGGAAATTATTTTTATTTTTTCCTTTTGGGTCTGGAATTTCTCAAATGTTTGTTTTAAATGCATATTTACCACTTTTATATCATCAAATATCGTTGTAAATTAATCAATTGATTAAAATACTAATTGTCGTAAAATTTAACAGCGCTGTTTGATAAATTGATTTAAAATTGTATTTGTTTCCGCTCAATTCAGTGTTTTGCGCGTCAATTAAAATTCCTTGTACGCAGATGCGCGTCGCCTCGAGGCGCCTCGTCTGCAAACACCGTGCTTTATATTTTAATTAATTTTTTAAATTAATTAAATTTAATTAATTAATTCATTTTTCCTGTGTTTTGATTGATTTTCTCGCCGAATCAAAATTTCTCGTGCTGATTTCTTCTTTTTCTGTAGAAAAAAGTGAAAAACAGCTTTTTTATTCCCAATTTTGACAGGAATTTATTAATTTTTAATTTTCCTTCTTTTCCTCTCTTGAAATATGTCTCTATTCTTATAAATGTACCGTCTAAAAATGTGTTTTCAGGGTTTTCATCGGAATCGGGTAGGTCAACAAGGATGGAGGACTCGGACGGAAAGCTATATGGTAAAATGCTCAACCTCTTTCTGTAAATTAATATTAAAATTGCTTTCAGGATAATGGAGATGTGAACAAAACACGGAGGAGCTGCATTCGAGCGAAATTATGGATAAATTGGTAAAACTAAAACTTTTCATGGATAAAACAGTGCAAATTTAAAAATGATAAAAACAAAAATGAATATTGAGCAATATTTAAAAATCCAGGAGGAGAACAGCTTTACACGCCAAGATGATTCCTTATTCTCCATATCATTTTGTGCCCCTTCCCGGACAGCTTGTCCTTCACTCGCTTCATCAATTCCTGGTCGTTGAGAGCGGCCAGGACCACGGCCACATTACCCAACGCCGCACCCATTGGCACGTACTGCGACAATCTGGAATTTTTTCAATTGTTAAAAAATTAAAAGTGGACTACACCCTGTGGGGAAATTGCTTTAAAACATGCATATGGTACCACAATGGCCAAATATTATAGTAAAAAAATTTTAAAAAATTTCTAAATTTTATATGATTTTTTGAAAATTGAAAAAATCTCTAATTGCATCAAAAAATTCCGATTCGAATTACCGCCAATTGAACTCGTTCGTTGCAGCGCGCTTGCATTATTCTAACTTTTATTTATCAATTTTTCTTATTTCCGATTGATTTTTCATGTTTTTTTTTGAGTAATTTTACTGGAAATTTAATAAAAAATTCAAGATAAATATAAATTTTTTATTAAAAAGCGGGCGCTAAAGCCTAAATCTTTGAAATAGATTATTTCAGGCTCAACGTCGTTGGAAACCGTTCTTTCTCTGTTTTAAATTATTTTTAGTGAACAACCTACATTTATCTTGAATTTTTCATTAAATTTTCAGCAAAATTACTTTAAAAAACATGAAAAATCAATTAAAAATAAGAACAATTGATAAATAAAAGTTAAAATAATGTAAGCGCGCTCCATCGAACACATCGAACTATTGGCGGTAATTCGAATAGGAATTTAATGCAATTCGAGATTTTTTTCAATTTTCAAAAAATCATATAAAATTTAGAAAATTTTTTAAAACTTTTTTTACTATGATATTTGGTCATTGTGGTACCATAGGCATGTTTTAAAGTAATTTCCCCGCTGGCGCTACTCCACTTTTGAAAAATTATCGAAAAACTTACGCCATCGCCAAAAGGAACGTTCTGACAAGCTCCTCCGCATCCAACTCGCGCCACAAGAACTGTTGCGTGCCGCATTCCTTGAACTTGGCCATCCATTCATCTTCTTTGATCATCTCGTTGATGAGCGATGCCGACGCATCGCTTCCAACCACGAAGATCACCAGGAAGTGAGGGAGTTGATTCTTGAATGGCATTGAGTGATACTCGGCCGATTCAAGATCATCAATTCTGAAATAAGATCATAAAATAAATGAAATTAGTCTAAAAATTCGTCGATACCCAAGCTCCTCCAAATGCTTCTTCAATTCCTGGTGAAGGGGATCCTTTGAATGTTGCATTGCCACATTCACGAGAGCAAATCGACGATCGGATGTGGGCAGCGACGAGGAAGTTGGTCGCTTACTGCTCGGCGCGTCGGTTCCAAGATCTGTGCCGGATCTTTTCAATGGATTCGAAGCCGACGGCCCGGCAGCAGCTTCCTCCTTCTCCGCCTCTGGCACCGCATCGTCGATTGCTTCGGCGTCAACAACATCCGCCACGTCCTCCTCCTCCTCCTCCTCCTCCTCCTCCTCCTCCTCCTCCTCCTCATCATCATCGCCCATCACACCTTCATCATCATCCGGGTTGAATGCGCCACCGGAGACGCCGGAGACGTAGCCCGAGGTCGAGCTCACTGGCGACCGGAAAGTCGACAGCGAGCTGATGCTGCTCGAGCTACGGCTACTTACCGACGACCCGGCCATCATTGCGTTCCAGGAGCCAAGATCCTGAATTTTGTAGGTTTTTTTTCTAAATTTTTAAATAATTTAACAAATTTTGCAAAATTAAAAAATTGGCTAATTTTTGATATTTTCGCGTTTTTTTTCAAAATGTTCCAAAAAAAATTTTTTTTTTGGGAAAAACAGTCAGAAACATAGAGAATTTTTTCAAATAATTTTTTTTTTAATTTTTCAAGATTTAAAAAAAAATTGGCAATTTTTGTAAAAATCAAAAATCCCGACCAAATTCAATATTTTTGGGTATTTCATTAGAAATACCACTTTTGAAAATTTTAGTAATTTTTTAGCGGACCTATTTTCAATTTTGCAAACTTAAAAAATTGATTAATTTTCGATAGTTTCGCGTTTTTTTTTTCAAAATTTTCCAAAAAAAAATTCGCTAAAATTTCAAAATTAGTCAAAAAAAAATTTTTTTTTTGGGACAAACAGTCAGAAAATTTTTAAAAATTCAAATTGTTTTTTTTTTCAAATGATTTTTTCAATTTTGCAAAATTAAGAAAAAAATTGTTTAAAAAAATCGAATTTCTTTGTTGAAAAAATCCATTTCAAAAAGAGCTGTAACTTACGGTGTACCATGACCGGTCTGACCAGGTCGGAGATCTGCGTCCCTCTTCGGCCACATCTGAACTCCAAGGAGATTGCTCCCCCTGGTCATCAGATGGAGCACGAAGGCTGCCAAGTGACGCGTCTCCCTCGCTGGCATCGTCTCTTTCGGCCACGGCTCTTGGTCTTGGTTCCTCCACCTTCACGCGCTCTTCAACCACCTCCTCGTCCTCCTTCTCTTCCTTCACTTCCTCATTCTCCTCATCATCCTCTGCTTCATCCTCTGCTTCATCCTCCTCCTCATCCTCATCTTCCTCCTCTTCATCATCATCTTCATCATCATCATTATCATCATCCTCGTCCTCGTCCTCGTCCTCGTTCTCCTCCTCCTCATCCTCGTCCTCTTCCTCCTCCTCATCCTCTTCCACACCACCTCTTCCTCGTCTTCCGGCGCCAGATGCCGGCAGGCTCAACCGCATCACCACAGGCTCGGGCTCGGTCATCCTGTAGTGTGCGATGGTGATGACGGTTCTGGAGTTGGGCTCCCTTTCCAGTGTGAAGGAGTTCCCGTCACCACCATCGATTACGAGCTCGCGGACCGACCTGGGGATCGGTTGGCACAGACATTCTGGACTTCTTGCTTCGATCTTTTAAAATAAAGATGATCTGCAAAATTATTGAAAATTATCGTGGGGACGGAAAAATTCTGCTCCAACATTCTTTTTTTTTCGCAAAATGTTGACTATTTTTAGGTTTTTTTTTAGTTTTTTATTTTTTAAAATTTCAGGAATTCCACATGGAAACAGGACTAAATAACACGAATTTTCAAGTTTCTAACTTTTTTTTCCAAAAAATTCCAAAATAAAATGAGAATGGCTAGCTACTGACGAGACCACGGTCATTCTCAAATCGTTAAAAATTACAATTTTTGGTAGTCTAGCTGGAGTGGTCGAAACTACAAATTTCAAGTGTTTTAACGGCCACTATTTTTAAAAAATCAAAAAAATTTCCGTAGGCGACCTACGCCTACTTTCCGTGGCTAAAATGTGAGGATCATCAAGATTTTTTTAAAAAATGTTTTTGATAAATCATTAGCTTTTCCGTAGTTTTCCCAAAAGATTGAAGATTTTTTTCAAAAAAAGGTTTCAGGCGACCTATGCCTATTTTCAAAATTATCGACAAAAAATGTTTCCGTTGAAAAATCAACGAATAATTTCTCAATATTTTAAACAAAAATTATTTTATCATCAAAATCACTATATTTTTTGATACTTAAATCATTAGTTTTTTTTGTAGTTTACCCAAAAAAAATCAAGAATTTTCCCAAAAAGTGACCGTAGCGACCTACGCCTACATGGCTAAGATGTAATTTTTTTTTTTATTCTTCCGAGTAATTTCTCAATATTTTAAACAGCATTTTTTTTATTATCAGGATCATCAAAATTTTGAAAAAAAAACTGAGAAAATCACTGAAAAACGCCAATTTTCAAGTTTCTAATTTTTTTTCCAAAAAATTCAAAAATAAAATGAGAATGGCTAGCTACTGACGAGACCACGGCCATTCTCAAATCATTAAAAATTACAATTTTTGGTAGTCTAGCTAGAGTGGTCGAAACTACTAATTTCAAGTGCTTCTAACGGCCACTATTTTTAAAAAATCAAAAAAATTCCGTAGGCGACCTACGCCTACTTTCCGTGGCTAAAATGTAGTTAAAAGTGAATTTTTTTGTTTTTTTTTTGATATTTAAAATATTTAAATTTTTTCGCTTATGTTTCGTTAAAAAAGTCGACTTTTTTCAATAATTCCGAGTAATTTCTCAATGTTTTTTGATAAATCATTAGTTTTTTCGAAGTTTTTCAAAAAAAAATCCTTCAGGCGGCCTTTACCTACTTTTCAATGACGTTTTTGTGACTAATAATATTATATTTTTAGAAAAAAGCATTTTTAAAATTATCGAAAAAAAATATTATCTTCAAAAATCGACGAATAATTTCTCAATAGTTTAAATAAATTTATACATCAATTTTATACAATTTTATACATCAAAATCACTATATTTTTTTTTTAATAAATCATTAGTTTTTTTTTGCAGTTTTCCCAAAAAATTGAGGATTCTCTCAAAAAGTTACCGTAGGCGATCTACGCCTACGTTCCGGTGGCTTAAATGTTAACAAAAAATTCTCAAAAAGTAGGTCGCCTATCAGGTGAGTTTCAGGCACGTGGTCAATAATGGTGTCGGTTTTTCAGTTTTTTTGGAAAATCGGATATTTTAGCTAAAGAAGTCGATTTTTCAATAAATCCGGGCAATTTCTGAATATTTCGATGAAAATGTATATTTTTCTTACCAAAATCAATATTTTTTTCCGTAGAATTTTTTCAAAAATGCCGCGCCTACTGTCTTTGATTTTTATAATAATCGTTTTTTTTTTGTTTTTTCGTTAAAAATCAACTTTTTTCAATTTTTTCAAACATTATTTCTTTTTCTTTCACTACGGCTTTAAAGGCGCACACATTTTCGAGAAATGGTCTCGCCACGCATTGTTTTTATAATATTTTTTGTGGTGCGTGGCGAGACCATTTCGTGAAAATGCGTGCAAATTTCGTGAAAATGAGTCACAGTGGAAGAAAAAAAAAATCAAAATTCGATAATTTTCTCCAAAAAAAACCGTCAGGCGATGTACGCCTACTTTCCGGTGGCTATAATGTTAAAATATTATTTTTCGAAAATTACGTCGCCTACCAGGTGAGTTTTAGGCACGCGGCCAGCAAAGGTGTCGGTTTTTCGGTTTTTTTTTTTAGAAAATCGGTCTTTTCATAAGTTGTTGTTTCTATGCCAATAATAATCGAATATTTTCGTTAAAGTAGTCGATTTTTTCAATAAATCCGGGGAATTTCTCAATATTTCAAAGAAAATGTATTTTTTCTCACAAAAATCAGCATATTTTCGATAAGTCAATTTCTTTTTCCGTGGAATTTTCCCAAATTTTTTAAAAATAATCGATTTTTTTTTGTTTTTTCGTTGAAAATCGACTTTTTCAATACAGTATTTATTTATTTTTCCACAACGACTTTAAAGGAGCGTGTATTTTTGCGAAATGGTCTCGCCACGAAATGATTTTGAATTTTTTAAGCAATAATTGGCGCGTGGCGAGACCATTTCGCGAAAATGCTTGCGCCTTTAAATTCGTAAATGAAGAAAAAAAATATTTTAATTCCGCATAATTTCTCAATTATTTTTATGGCCAAAAACGCCTTTTTTTATAAATCAATTTTTTTCCGTAGAATTTTCTCAAAAAAAAAGCGTTTAGGCGACCTACGCCTACTTTTCCGTGGCTAAATTTAATTTTTCAAAAAGTAGGTCGCCTATTAGGTGAGTTTTAGGAGCGTAGTCGTTCGTTTTAATCTTCAAAATAATTGAAAATTACTGTTTTAGTGGAAAAAATCGAATATTTCAATAATTCCCGGTCGTTTTTCAATTTTCTAAAAAAAATTTCATCGTCAAAATCACAATTTTTTGATAAATTGATAGTTTTTTTCGTAAATTTTTCCCAAAAATCCAGGATTTTCTTTAAAAAAAGACTTCAGTTGACAGAAATAGTCAATAAATCATTATTTTACGAAAAAAAAAAGAAGTTGGAGCAGAGGCACGAGAAATATTTACATGAAAATTGGTATTTACATACAAATTTCAGAAAATAAAGAGTATAATATGCTATGAATAATAACTTTATTTCAGAAGAATCGACAGAAATCAGCGGAGAGGTGCACACATTGGTCGATCGTCGTGGCTCCTCAAAATAGGCCGCCTACCAGGCGAGTTGTAGGCGACGGCATGGTGCATGTTTTCGACTTTTTTCAAGTTTTTTTTCCAAAAATTTTCTAATAAAACGAGAATGGCTAGCTACTGATGAGACCACGGCCATTCTCAAATCGTTAAAAATTACAATTTTTGGTAGTCTAGCTAGAGTGGTCGAAACTACAAATTTCAAGTGTTTCTAACGGCCACTACATTTAAAAAAATTTACAAAAAATTTCCGTAGGCGACCTACGCCTACTTTCCGTGGCTAAAATGTGAGGATCGTCAAGATTAAAAAAAAAAGTTTTTATAAATCATTAGCTTTTCCGTAGTTTTCCCAAAAAATTGAGGATTTTTTTCAAAAAAAGGTTTCAGGCGACCTATGCCTATTTTCAAAATTATCGACAAAAAATGTTTCCGTTGAAAAATCAACGAATAATTTCTCAATATTTTAAACAAAAATTATTTTATCATCAAAAACACTATATTTTTTGATACTTAAATCATTAGTTTTTTTCGTAGTTTTCCCGAAAAAAATCAAGAATTTTCCCAAAAAAGTGACCGTAGGCGACCTACGCCTACATGGCTAAGATGTAATTTTTTTTTATTCTACCGAGTAATTTCTCAATATTTTAAACAGCACCAAAAAATTCAAAAATAAAACGAGAATGGCTAGCTACTGACGAGATCACTGTCATTCTCAAATCATTAAAAATTACAATTTTTGGTAGTCTAGCTAGAGTGGTCGAAACTACTAATTTTATATTACGGGAACACTAAATTTTAAGGATTCGTATTATACACAACATATCTGACGCGCTAAATATCTCGTAGCGAAAACTACAGTAATCCTTTAAATGACTACTGTAGCGTTGATGTCAATTTACGGGCTCGATTTTTTTTCAATTTTCTTTATAAATGATTTCCGTAAATCGACACCAGCGCTACAGTAGTCAATTAAAGGATTACTGTAGTTTTCGCTACGAGATATTATATAAATTTTTTGTCAAATTCGTTGCGCAATACCCATTTTTAGAATTTAGTGTTCCTGTAAAAAAATTTCAACGACCACTCTTTTTTTTTTTAAACTGTAAAATAATGAAAATTTTAGCTCTGCTCTCGATGACACTGGCTCCCTCATATTCACAAATGGAGGATACGGTATTTTGTCGATTTACGCAGCTCGTGTACTTCTCGAGGAAAAGTTTTCGAATTTCGCAAATTGTTTTTGTATTACGGTAGCATAAAATTCTTAGAATGCGTATTGCACAAGATATTTGACGCGCAAAATATCTCGTGGTTACTGGTAGTGCTCGTGTCGATTTACGGGCTCGATTTTTGAAATTGATTTATTTTTGAATAATGATATTTAGCGATATTCCATTTTCATTTGCTTCTTCGCATTTTTTTGCTTAATTTTAATATTCTATCGATAAATGAATTATTTCCGTAAATCGACATCAACGCTACAGTAGTCATTTAAAGGATTACTGTAGTTTTCGCTACGAGATATTTTGCGGGTCAAATATGTGGTGCAATACGCATTCTCATAATTTTGTGTTCCATTAATGTCTAATTTCTAAATGTTCTTTCTAAATTTATTTTAATGTGAAAAATGTACGTAAAAACATTATCGGTTACTGTAGTTTTAAATAGAAATTACTGTTTTTTTTAAAGAAATTATTGTTTTTTATTCTGAACTATATACAAAATGTGCTCAATATAACGAGTTTTGTAATTTTGTGAGAAAGTCGTATTGAAAATTAGTTTAAATGTGATTTAATATTTCGAAAAAGTAGTCTAATTTTAGCTAAATTCTACAATTTTGACAACTTTTCCGTGTCGCAAAACGAATTTTTGTAGAGGAGTGTACCTAAGCGAGTCGGAGAAACGTGCATTCTTCCATTTTTTTCCCCCGGGGAGCCCATAGCCAGTTTCCGGACGGGCGGTCTTGTTCCAAACGTTTTTAAAATTTAATATTGCAATTTAATTATCTATTCAGCATCCGTAGCCCAGCCGCATTGTGGATCTCAGATTGGCGAATGCTTGTGCGCTCCATTGGACTCCGGAGCCATTCCGTCTGTTGATTTCCTGATTTCTGCGGAATTGTCCGGATCGACGAGCTCTGTAAAAAATTAATTTAGGAAAAATCAACATTTTTTCGATAAGCAAACCTTAATTCCTTCGTCACACTTCTATGGAATCCAGCTGACGGCGGCGGCTGAAATATTTTTGCAAAAAAACTCACTTTTCGACTTTTCCTCTTTCTGCGATCGGTTTTCGCCTCGATTTGCGTTGATTAGCTTAAAATAGTTTTTATATTTTAACTAATAATAAAGAAAAACAAAAAAAAATGAGAAAAAACAATCAAAAACTCGAAAAAAACATTACGAAATCAGCAAAGAAAATGAAGAAAAAATATATACAGTAATTTTAAAGGCGCACACACAAAAGTTTCGGTACGCGTGCCGAGACCACTCAGCAGAAGTGTGCTCCTTTGAATCTGGAGTACGGTCAATGGGGATTTATTTTTGAAAATGCAAATGCCAAAATACAAGAAAAATAACAAATTGCATTAATTTTAGTGAATTTTCTGAAAATGAGATTTTTTGTGCTTTTTTTGGAATTGTGCAACTTTTAGTGCATTTTCATCGTCCTTTTTTCTGAATTCTTGAAGTTTCTGGAATTTTTGTTCCCCCCCCCCCCCCAATCTAAGACTAAACCTAAGGCTGAGTCTAGGCCTACGCCTAAGCCTAAGCCTAAGACTAAGCCTATTGGTGTATGTGCACATAAATCAATTTTTTTAAAAATTATTATTATTTTTTGCAAAACACAAACGTTTTTTTTCAGATTTTTTATTTTTCACCCTTTCAACCTGCAAAACCCATTTTTCTTCCACCAAAACACAGCTGTTCTTGCCACCATTTGCCTGATGGAAAATTTATATAAATTGGCTGTCCTTTGTGAGAAAACTAGAACAATAATGATGACATTAAGTACTAGAGTATAAATATATTTTTTTTTGCTGACAATTCCTGGCGTCCCCCGTTGACATTGAAAATGTATAAAAGAGGCGGCCAGACACCATCCCCGCAAATGTGTTTTTGTTGTTCACTTTTCTTTTTTTTTCCACTCTCTCTCTCTCAGCTGTTTGCATGTTGTTTTTATGGTGATCTATGGTCTCTAAGAGTTTGTTTATAAGCTAAGAACTGCTCGCTGAGAAGGTTTTTTTTGGTTCGTAGCTAGTTTTTTTTACGTTTATCGAAAAAAAATTGAAAAAAGTCGAAATTTCCATCTTAAAAAATTAGTGAATTTTAATATTTTTGTTAAATAATCGCCATTGTTTCGTGCTTTTCTCGCTCTGTAAAATTGAAAATCTATAAATTTTGGGTAATTTCGAGTATTACGGGAGCACAAAATTTTGAGAATGCGTTTTGCACAACCTATTTGACGCGCAAAATATCTCGTAGCGAAAGCTACAGTAATTCTGTAGCGCTGGTGTCGATTTACGGGCTCAAGTTTTCGAATTAATTTTTTTTCGAAAAGTTACATCGATATTTCATTTTCCTTCGTGCTATTTTCAAAAATCGAGCCCGTAAATCGACACAAGCGGTACAGTAATCATTTAAAGGATTACTGTAGTTTTCGCTATGAGATATTTTGCGCGTCAAATATGTTTTGTGTCCCCGTAATATTTTTTTAAATCAAATTTCACATTTTAACCATAAAAAACTCTTTCAAAAGTGTAATTTTCTACGCAAAAATGCCGTTCGGATGAAAAATTACTTTTGAAAAACAAACTCGAAACTACGGTACGCAAAAAAGTACATCGGTGTTTGCACATAAGTGAAAACAATGTTGTTTTTTTGTAATTAAAATCGATTAATTTTTTTTCCCGGAAAACAAAAACGTTTTCAGCGTGGATTTCTATTGTTTCTTGCGTAAAAAAAAATTATTTACCAATTTTAAACGATAATTTCCACGAATTTTCGCCATTAATCTCTCGATTTTGTTGATTCTTGACTCCGAGCAATCTCTCCGGTTTTCGCAAACGATTATATTATTTATTTGTTTTCCTTTTCAGTGCCGATTCTCGGAAATTCAACAGTAAATCTTCAAAATGCCAATGCTTCCCCACATGGTCAATCTAAGTGAGTTTCTTTGTTACAAAATACACGTGATGTCAGATTGTCTCATTTCGGTTTGATCTACGTAGATCTACAAAAAATGCGGGAATTGAGCCGCAGAGTTCTCAACTGCTTTCGCATGGTTAAGAACGTGCGGACGTCAAATTGTTTTGGGCAAAAATTCCCGCATTTTTTGTAGATCAAACCGTAATGGGACAGTCTGGCACCACGTGACTATATATTTTTAGCGGTCAACGACACAAAACCCGGACCAATGGCTGAGGATCAGCTGAAAGCTTATAGAGATAGAAATCAGGTGAGAAAAATCAATTTCAGCGATTTTCTTCGCAATTTATATAAAAACTGATTTTTCCAGGAACCCCACCTGCTCACCACATCCAATGGAGCTCCGATCTACTCGAAGACCGCCGTGCTCACCGCCGGACGACGTGGTCCAATGCTAATGCAGGACATCGTTTATATGGACGAGATGGCTCATTTCGATCGTGAACGCATCCCGGAGCGTGTCGTCCATGCCAAAGGTGGTGGTGCTCATGGATACTTCGAGGTCACCCATGACATCACCAAGTACTGTAAGGCCGATATGTTCAACAAGGTCGGAAAACAGACACCACTTCTCGTTCGTTTTTCAACGGTCGCTGGAGAATCGGGATCCGCTGATACTGTCCGCGATCCACGTGGATTCTCTCTCAAATTCTATACCGAGGAGGGTAACTGGGATCTGGTTGGAAATAACACTCCGATCTTCTTCATTCGTGACGCAATCCACTTTCCGAATTTCATTCATGCCCTGAAGCGCAATCCACAGACTCACATGAGGGATCCGAATGCGCTCTTCGATTTCTGGATGAATCGCCCTGAATCCATTCATCAGGTGATGTTCCTCTACTCGGATCGTGGAATTCCTGATGGATTCCGTTTTATGAATGGATACGGAGCGCATACTTTCAAGATGGTCAACAAGGAGGGAAATCCGATTTATTGTAAATTCCATTTCAAGGTAAGCCTAAGAGAGACGGGGACTAGAATTAAATTTTCATTTTCTATTTTTCAGCCTGCTCAAGGTTCCAAGAATCTCGATCCAACTGACGCTGGAAAGCTCGCCTCTTCGGATCCAGACTATGCGATCCGCGACCTGTTCAATGCCATTGAGTCAAGAAATTTCCCGGAATGGAAGATGTTCATTCAAGTGATGACATTCGAACAAGCTGAGAAATGGGAGTTCAATCCATTTGATGTCACTAAAGTTTGGCCACACGGTGATTACCCACTGATCGAGGTCGGCAAGATGGTGCTGAACAGGAATGTGAAGAATTATTTCGCTGAGGCAAGTGGTGTGAAGATGAATTAGTTTTTTTTAATATTAGGTCTCCAAATAAGTTCCGGGTCAAAAATCATAACTTTGTTCGCTGTGTATCGATTTTTATGAAACTGTAGGAATTTACGTTATCAACTATGATCTTTCATTTGACAATAGTCACAAAATTTTTTGGCCGTCCGAAGTGCCCTAACTCGGAGCCAATTTTTTCAGGCATTTTTCAGATCTCGCTTCTTTTCAGGTTTCAATTGAGGTTTGTGTGCGGATTTTGCTTAGTTTAGTACACAATGTAAGAAAACAAAAAGTTTGGAAAAAATCCGTCCAAAAAAATTTTTTTTGTCGGTCGTCAAAAAATCTTCAAAAAATTTTTTTTTCGAAAATTCTCGATTTTTTATACAAAAATGATGTAACCATGTGCAAACTATTTTTACACATACAAAACATTTCAATTTATTGCGTCACACTAAAACAATAACAGAAAACACAGCTTTTTCGAAAAATTTTCGAGTTCTTGGAGTATTTCTCGAGATCCAAATTTCATACTCAAATGTTTTGTATGTGTAAAAATAGTTTGCACATGGTTACATCATTCTTGTATAAAAAATCGAGAATTTTCGAAAAAAAATTTTTTTGAAGATTTTTTGACGACCGACAAAAAAAATTTTTTTGGACGGATTTTTTCCAAACTTTTTTTGTTTTCTTACATTGTGTACTAAACTAAGCAAAATCCGCACACAAACCTCAATTGAAACCTGAAAAGAAGCGAGATCTGAAAAATGCCTGAAAAAAATGGCTCCGAGTTAGGGCGCTCCGGGTGGTCAAAAAATTTTGTGACCATTTCAAAATGAAAGGTCATAGTTGATAACATAAATTCCCAAAGTTTCAAAAAAATCTATAAAAGGCAAAAAAAGTTCTGATTTTTGACCCGGAACTTATTTGGAGACCTAATAGGAACAATAAAAATTGCATTTTACGTCTAGCTTTAAAGGTGGAGTAAAAATATTTTTTATTTTGGTTTTCAGGTCGAACAAGCCGCCTTCTGCCCGGCCCACATCGTCCCAGGAATCGAGTTCTCGCCAGACAAGATGCTCCAAGGGCGTATCTTCTCCTACACGGACACGCATTACCATCGCCTTGGACCAAACTACATTCAGCTTCCAGTCAACTGCCCGTACCGCTCCCGTGCTCATACCACTCAACGCGATGGTGCAATGGCTTATGAAAGCCAGGGAGATGCGCCGAATTACTTCCCGAACAGTTTCCGCGGATACCGTACTCGTGATGATGTGAAGGAGTCGACATTTCAGACGACTGGAGATGTTGATCGTTATGAGACTGGAGACGATCACAACTACGAGCAGCCACGTCAGTTCTGGGAGAAAGTGCTCAAGGAGGAGGAGAGAGATCGGCTCGTTGGGAATTTGGCTAGTGATTTGGGTGGCTGTTTGGAGGAAATTCAAAATGGAATGGTCAAAGAGTTCACGAAAGTTCATCCGGATTTCGGAAATGCTCTTCGCCATCAGCTCTGCCAGAAGAAGCATTAAATTGTTTGATATTCAAACTTTTGTATATAGAATCTCGTTATTTATAAACTCTTTTTTTTGTATTTCTTCTGGTTTTTGATGATAAGAAATTTTATGTGCACATAAATCAAAAAAGCCGGAAATTAAATAGCGTTTTATCAGGCAGAAAATTGGCCACGTGACGTCATCATTTTCCTGTTTGAAGAAAATCTGGAAAATTTTTTGTTTCAGTCAATTTTTAAAGATGAAAACTTAAGTTAGACTGTAAAAGCAATTTTCGCGCCAAAATTACGGTATCGGGTCTCGAAACGACAGTTTTTTATCTATTGCGAAAATATGTGCGCCTTTAAAGAGTACTGTAGTTGCAAACTTTTGTCGCTGTGGAGTTTTTATCGATTTTTTATATTTTTTCGATGAAAACAACTCAAATATAACAATAAAAACACAAAATTAAAAAAAAAATCGATAAAAAATCCGCGTCAACGAAAGTTTAAAGTTACAGTATTTGTCGTTTCGAGACCGGGTACCGTAGTTTTTGGTGAAAACATTGCAAAATTTGGTCAACAATTTCATCGCTGCGAGACCGACACAACACTTTATTTTATTTTTGGGTTTCCCTTATCGCTTATCATAAACATGTGACGTCATCATCTCTTGTACAGAGCACCGCGACTGGGAGTATAAGAATCGCCGGAAAACATCAATAATCAGTTCGGTAGAAGTGAAAATTGAGCGTAAAATATGATCATTTTTCGATGCACCATATTTGACGCGCAATACTTCTACAAGCCGCTGTGTACTGCTCGTGGACAACTTTGGATTATTTTTTGTTTTTAAAATTCAAAATAGTCAATATATTGCTTATTTATAGCGCGCCTTTTTGACAGTAAGTTTGTCAAATTTGCGCGTAAGTTATGGTGTTTGCACATATGCACCATACAGCAACACCCCGCGGCCCGGCTAGTGGTACATCCATGCAAATGCGCTCTACTGATAATTTGAGTTTAACCAGGTTTAGGCGCAAGATAAGAAAAAAGCTTTGGACCAAAAAATTTAGAGTTTATTTTTTTCGGACATTTTTTATATACATCACAAAAATATTGGGCCACTCGTTTTTGATAAAAACGACAAGCCCAAAAGTTCAGGTATACGGTAGACAAATTGCGTACAGGTACCACTTTTCCACGTAGTGCCAGGTTGTCCCATTACGCTTTGATCTATGAAAAATGCGGGAATTTTTCGTCCAGAAAAATGTGACGTCAGCACGTTCTCAACCATGCGAAATCAGTTGAAAACTCTGCGTCTATTCTCCCGCATTTTTTGTAGATCTGTAGATTTGTAGATCAATCCATTCCCCGTATACCCTGACCCATAATCAATACCTACCTAATTTTTGTCTTTCCCCCTACTTTTTTGCCTGTCCAAAATAAGCGAGACTATGCCGTAGTCTGGTGTCCAACAACATGTTCCTTATCAGTGATAACGCTACAATCTTCTTTCTTTTTTCTCTGTTTCTCTTGTCTCTCCCAACCCATATTCCGTATTACACCTCGTCGTGGTCATTTTTTTGTTCAGAGTTTTATTTAATTCTAAATTTCCTAACTAAAATTTCAGAACCAAAATGCCAAACGATCCATCGGATAATCAACTGAAAACCTACAAGGAGACGTATCCAGTGAGTTTAGAGTTTAAAGGCACAGACGCATTTTCTACAACAACAACTACTATTTACAGTAACTTGTTTCAGAAACCCCAAGTGATCACAACTTCAAATGGAGCTCCGATCTACTCGAAGACCGCCGTGCTCACCGCCGGGCGGCGTGGCCCAATGCTCATGCAAGATGTAGTTTATATGGATGAGATGGCTCATTTCGATCGTGAACGTATCCCCGAGCGTGTCGTTCATGCCAAGGGAGCCGGAGCCCATGGATACTTCGAGGTCACCCATGACATCACCAAGTACTGTAAGGCCGATATGTTCAACAAGGTCGGAAAACAGACACCACTTCTCGTTCGTTTTTCAACGGTCGCTGGAGAATCGGGATCCGCTGATACTGTCCGCGATCCACGTGGATTCTCTCTCAAATTCTATACCGAGGAGGGTAACTGGGATCTGGTTGGAAATAACACTCCGATCTTCTTCATTCGTGACGCAATCCACTTTCCGAATTTCATTCATGCCCTGAAGCGCAATCCACAGACTCACATGAGGGATCCGAATGCGCTCTTCGATTTCTGGATGAATCGCCCTGAATCCATTCATCAGGTGATGTTCCTCTACTCGGATCGTGGAATTCCTGATGGATTCCGTTTTATGAATGGATACGGAGCGCATACTTTCAAGATGGTCAACAAGGAGGGAAATCCGATTTATTGTAAATTCCATTTCAAGGTAAGCCTAAGAGAGACGGGGACTAGAATTAAATTTTCATTTTCTATTTTTCAGCCTGCTCAAGGTTCCAAGAATCTCGATCCAACTGACGCTGGAAAGCTCGCCTCTTCGGATCCAGACTATGCGATCCGCGACCTGTTCAATGCCATTGAGTCAAGAAATTTCCCGGAATGGAAGATGTTCATTCAAGTGATGACATTCGAACAAGCTGAGAAATGGGAGTTCAATCCATTTGATGTCACTAAAGTTTGGCCACACGGTGATTACCCACTGATCGAGGTCGGCAAGATGGTGCTGAACAGGAATGTGAAGAATTATTTCGCTGAGGCAAGTGGTGTGAAGATGAATTAGTTTTTTTTAATATTAGGTCTCCAAATAAGTTCCGGGTCAAAAATCATAACTTTGTTCGCTGTGTATCGATTTTTATGAAACTGTAGGAATTTACGTTATCAACTATGATCTTTCATTTGACAATAGTCACAAAATTTTTTGGCCGTCCGAAGTGCCCTAACTCGGAGCCAATTTTTTCAGGCATTTTTCAGATCTCGCTTCTTTTCAGGTTTCAATTGAGGTTTGTGTGCGGATTTTGCTTAGTTTAGTACACAATGTAAGAAAACAAAAAGTTTGGAAAAAATCCGTCCAAAAAAATTTTTTTTGTCGGTCGTCAAAAAATCTTCAAAAAATTTTTTTTTCGAAAATTCTCGATTTTTTATACAAAAATGATGTAACCATGTGCAAACTATTTTTACACATACAAAACATTTCAATTTATTGCGTCACACTAAAACAATAACAGAAAACACAGCTTTTTCGAAAAATTTTCGAGTTCTTGGAGTATTTCTCGAGATCCAAATTTCATACTCAAATGTTTTGTATGTGTAAAAATAGTTTGCACATGGTTACATCATTCTTGTATAAAAAATCGAGAATTTTCGAAAAAAAATTTTTTTGAAGATTTTTTGACGACCGACAAAAAAAATTTTTTTGGACGGATTTTTTCCAAACTTTTTTTGTTTTCTTACATTGTGTACTAAACTAAGCAAAATCCGCACACAAACCTCAATTGAAACCTGAAAAGAAGCGAGATCTGAAAAATGCCTGAAAAAAATGGCTCCGAGTTAGGGCGCTCCGGGTGGTCAAAAAATTTTGTGACCATTTCAAAATGAAAGGTCATAGTTGATAACATAAATTCCCAAAGTTTCAAAAAAATCTATAAAAGGCAAAAAAAGTTCTGATTTTTGACCCGGAACTTATTTGGAGACCTAATAGGAACAATAAAAATTGCATTTTACGTCTAGCTTTAAAGGTGGAGTAAAAATATTTTTTATTTTGGTTTTCAGGTCGAACAAGCCGCCTTCTGCCCGGCCCACATCGTCCCAGGAATCGAGTTCTCGCCAGACAAGATGCTCCAAGGGCGTATCTTCTCCTACACGGACACGCATTACCATCGCCTTGGACCAAACTACATTCAGCTTCCAGTCAACTGCCCGTACCGCTCCCGTGCTCATACCACTCAACGCGATGGTGCAATGGCTTATGAAAGCCAGGGAGATGCGCCGAATTACTTCCCGAACAGTTTCCGCGGATACCGTACTCGTGATGATGTGAAGGAGTCGACATTTCAGACGACTGGAGATGTTGATCGTTATGAGACTGGAGACGATCACAACTACGAGCAGCCACGTCAGTTCTGGGAGAAAGTGCTCAAGGAGGAGGAGAGAGATCGGCTCGTTGGGAATTTGGCTAGTGATTTGGGTGGCTGTTTGGAGGAAATTCAAAATGGAATGGTCAAAGAGTTCACGAAAGTTCATCCGGATTTCGGAAATGCTCTTCGCCATCAGCTCTGCCAGAAGAAGCATTAAATTGTTTGATATTCAAACTTTTGTATATAGAATCTCGTTATTTATAAACTCTTTTTTTTGTATTTCTTCTGGTTTTTGATGATAAGAAATTTTATGTGCACATAAATCAAAAAAGCCGGAAATTAAATAGCGTTTTATCAGGCAGAAAATTGGCCACGTGACGTCATCATTTTCCTGTTTGAAGAAAATCTGGAAAATTTTTTGTTTCAGTCAATTTTTAAAGATGAAAACTTAAGTTAGACTGTAAAAGCAATTTTCGCGCCAAAATTACGGTATCGGGTCTCGAAACGACAGTTTTTTATCTATTGCGAAAATATGTGCGCCTTTAAAGAGTACTGTAGTTGCAAACTTTTGTCGCTGTGGAGTTTTTATCGATTTTTTATATTTTTTCGATGAAAACAACTCAAATATAACAATAAAAACACAAAATTAAAAAAAAAATCGATAAAAAATCCGCGTCAACGAAAGTTTAAAGTTACAGTATTTGTCGTTTCGAGACCGGGTACCGTAGTTTTTGGTGAAAACATTGCAAAATTTGGTCAACAATTTCATCGCTGCGAGACCGACACAACACTTTATTTTATTTTTGGGTTTCCCTTATCGCTTATCATAAACATGTGACGTCATCATCTCTTGTACAGAGCACCGCGACTGGGAGTATAAGAATCGCCGGAAAACATCAATAATCAGTTCGGTAGAAGTGAAAATTGAGCGTAAAATATGATCATTTTTCGATGCACCATATTTGACGCGCAATACTTCTACAAGCCGCTGTGTACTGCTCGTGGACAACTTTGGATTATTTTTTGTTTTTAAAATTCAAAATAGTCAATATATTGCTTATTTATAGCGCGCCTTTTTGACAGTAAGTTTGTCAAATTTGCGCGTAAGTTATGGTGTTTGCACATATGCACCATACAGCAACACCCCGCGGCCCGGCTAGTGGTACATCCATGCAAATGCGCTCTACTGATAATTTGAGTTTAACCAGGTTTAGGCGCAAGATAAGAAAAAAGCTTTGGACCAAAAAATTTAGAGTTTATTTTTTTCGGACATTTTTTATATACATCACAAAAATATTGGGCCACTCGTTTTTGATAAAAACGACAAGCCCAAAAGTTCAGGTATACGGTAGACAAATTGCGTACAGGTACCACTTTTCCACGTAGTGCCAGGTTGTCCCATTACGCTTTGATCTATGAAAAATGCGGGAATTTTTCGTCCAGAAAAATGTGACGTCAGCACGTTCTCAACCATGCGAAATCAGTTGAAAACTCTGCGTCTATTCTCCCGCATTTTTTGTAGATCTGTAGATTTGTAGATCAATCCATTCCCCGTATACCCTGACCCATAATCAATACCTACCTAATTTTTGTCTTTCCCCCTACTTTTTTGCCTGTCCAAAATAAGCGAGACTATGCCGTAGTCTGGTGTCCAACAACATGTTCCTTATCAGTGATAACGCTACAATCTTCTTTCTTTTTTCTCTGTTTCTCTTGTCTCTCCCAACCCATATTCCGTATTACACCTCGTCGTGGTCATTTTTTTGTTCAGAGTTTTATTTAATTCTAAATTTCCTAACTAAAATTTCAGAACCAAAATGCCAAACGATCCATCGGATAATCAACTGAAAACCTACAAGGAGACGTATCCAGTGAGTTTAGAGTTTAAAGGCACAGACGCATTTTCTACAACAACAACTACTATTTACAGTAACTTGTTTCAGAAACCCCAAGTGATCACAACTTCAAATGGAGCTCCGATCTACTCGAAGACCGCCGTGCTCACCGCCGGGCGGCGTGGCCCAATGCTCATGCAAGATGTAGTTTATATGGATGAGATGGCTCATTTCGATCGTGAACGTATCCCCGAGCGTGTCGTTCATGCCAAGGGAGCCGGAGCCCATGGATACTTCGAGGTCACCCATGACATCTCCAAGTACTGTAAGGCCGATATCTTCAACAAGGTCGGGAAGCAGACCCCACTGCTAATTAGATTCTCTACAGTCGGTGGTGAGAGCGGATCCGCCGACACCGCTCGTGATCCACGTGGATTTGCGATCAAGTTCTACACCGAGGAGGGAAACTGGGATCTGGTTGGAAATAACACTCCGATCTTCTTCATCCGTGACCCTATCCACTTCCCGAACTTTATCCATACCCAGAAGCGTAATCCACAGACTCACCTGAAGGATCCCAACATGATCTTTGACTTCTGGCTTCATAGACCAGAGGCTTTGCATCAAGTGATGTTCCTGTTTTCCGATCGAGGACTCCCAGATGGGTACCGTCATATGAATGGATACGGATCCCATACATTCAAGATGGTTAACAAGGACGGAAAGGCTATCTATGTGAAATTCCATTTCAAGGTGGGTCCTTAATGTTATTTAAATTTTTCGGTCTATAATTTCCAACTTCAGCCAACTCAAGGAGTGAAGAATCTCACCGTGGAGAAGGCCGGTCAACTTGCCTCTTCGGACCCAGACTATTCCATCCGTGACCTGTTCAATGCTATTGAGAAGGGAGACTTTCCAGTATGGAAGATGTTCATTCAAGTGATGACATTCGAACAAGCTGAGAAATGGGAGTTCAATCCATTTGATGTCACTAAAGTTTGGCCACACGGTGATTACCCACTGATCGAGGTCGGCAAGATGGTGCTGAACAGAAATCCAAGGAACTACTTCGCTGAGGTAATGGGCTGGGCTTGACCGCCTAGTTGCGCGCTAAGGTGGCCTAGTCGGTCCCTTTTCTACTCGGACTGTTTCTATACCGGAGAGCTTGCGGTACGGTAGTCTCGTAGGATTGTGTTTTGGTACTGTACAGAGCCAAAGTTTTTTGGGGTTACCACAGAAAGAGAGCAGGTTCTTCTCATTCACCACAACTATTACTATTCGAGTCAGGGTGGTACAGAAGCTAGGTGAGTGCAAACGTGCTCTACCGAACGAGTAAATTTTCTTGCGGCCATTTTTCATATGCATCGCAAAATCCAAATTTGGGTTAGTTTTCGAGATAGCAGCCAATACAGGTTTTTAGACTGATTATCATGAACCAAGCCATCTAGTTTCTGTGCTACCGTGTGAAGTGTGGTAAGGCATGCAATTGCGCTCTAACGAGAAACTAGGGCCCATAAGACGGAATTGATAGCTCTCACGTGGTGCCAGACTGTCCCATTATGGTTTGTTTTTTTTTTATCAACAAAAAATGCGGGAATTTTTTTTGCACAAAAAATGAGACTTCAGCAAGTTCTTAACCATGCGAAATCAGTTGAAAACCTTGCGTCTCTTCTCCCGCATTTTTTGTAGATCAAAGTAGATCAAGCCGAAATGAGACACTCTGACACCACGTGAGTTCAACGTGAATAGCTAGTTTTGGGAAACACAAAAACGTTTTTCCAAAACTACAGTAATCCTACAGTACTTTATTTCCAGGTTGAACAATCCGCCTTCTGCCCGGCCCACATCGTCCCAGGAATCGAGTTCTCGCCAGACAAGATGCTCCAAGGACGTATCTTCTCGTACACCGACACTCATTTCCACCGCCTTGGACCAAACTACATCCAGCTTCCAGTCAACTGCCCGTACCGCTCCCGTGCTCATAACACCCAGCGTGATGGTGCAATGGCTTATGACAATCAGCAACATGCTCCAAACTTCTTCCCGAACAGCTTCAACTATGGAAAGACTCGTCCGGATGTCAAGGATACCACATTCCCAGCCACTGGAGATGTTGATCGTTATGAAAGTGGAGATGACAACAACTATGATCAACCCCGTCAATTCTGGGAGAAGGTGTTGGATACCGGGGCTCGGGAGAGAATGTGCCAGAACTTTGCAGGGCCGCTCGGGGAATGTCATGATTTCATTATTAAGGGAATGATCGATCACTTTTCAAAGGTTCATCCAGATTTTGGAGCTCGTGTCAAGGCACTCATCCAGAAACAGGCTCGCTCTCATATCTAAACTTTCTTGAAATTAAAAGAAATTAAATGTACTTTTTATTGTAATAACTTGCTTTATTGTGTATAAAAAATATGATAATTAAAAATAAATAAAGTTAATATAACTTAAACTCTCCACCAACTCACAGCGGATGTAAAGCTCTAAACTTATCAGCAAGCCTCTGGCCCAACAGCGAGTCATGCTTCAGGGTCTCCCTCTCCACCAGCAGCTCAGGCGTCAAAGCCCAATTCTTGGGATCCTTGCTCAGAATGCAAGACTGTATCAGTGTCTGAACGAAAAGGTCCCGCTGGGCATGAGATCCTCCGATTTGGACAACTTTATCGCGAATTGGGTACATAGTCTCGGCAGCTGTGTCGTAGTCGCAGCGGGCAAAGTCAAGCATCCCGTCGTAGAGGGGCATCCCGATGGTCTTGCTGATTTGGGCATTGTCCTCGGATAGCAGCCTGAAAAATGATAGTTTGATATGTGGTAAGTTTGACCTAGGAGCTGATTATCACATCTAATTCCACATATCCTAACACCTTTCGATACAACGTTTTTAAATTTTCGCCAATCACGGTTTGATCTACAAAAAATGCGGGAAATTTTCCCTAAAAAATGTGACGTCAGCAGGTTCTTTATCATGCGAAATCAGCAAAGACGTCTGCGTCTAAATTCCCGCAATTCTCGTAGATCTACGTAAATCAAATCGAAATGGGACAGCTCGACACCACATGCCTACCAAGTACATACAACATGTCAAAATCTTTCATAGATTTGTAGCTTCTCTCTTTTCGGATAAGGCGAACTGGATAGTGTTACTCACGATGAATACTTCTCCAATGAATTTCTCAACTTCTTCTCCGTCTCCAAATCCTCCTGTCTATAAATTGCAAGCCCTAGGTGCACATCATTGAACACAATTGAGTGATTGTCGATGAACTTCGACAGATGCTCTATCTTCCTCCACCGATCCCTTCCAACATTGACACCTTCCAGTTCTAACCTCCACAGCAGTGAGCTGGCATCAACCATGTCTAGCAAGGAGTTGGTTTTGTTGAATCGATTCGCAATTTCTCGATCAAAAATCCCCAGCGCTGACTCATATTCTGCGTACTCAATGTGAAATAGTGCCGTGTGCCAGTAGTTGTGAGAGGCTAGCATCCAACCTTGCTGAAAGGGGAAGTATATTTACAATTAATTGAATAGATTGAAAAGTACCCTCCAATCATCCTCCGTTTTGTACATAAACTCTTTTCCCTCTTTGTGCCGCCCGTTCATCTCGAGGACGTGAGCCTTTGCGTGGGAAGCCCAGCAATCAAATCGGTTCAGTTGTAGGGCCCGATCTGCTTGTGTTTCAGCATCATCGTAGATACCACATTCTTCAAGGCCAAAAGCATACATGCCATGGAGATAGCTAAAGAAAAAAAATGTTGGGGATAGAAGCCGGTTTCGAAGCATGTAGATATAAAACCTATTTAGTTATTTTTGTTTTAATTTTCATATTTAGTTGTGAATAGGCCTGAACCTAGCTTGAACTCCTAGACCTTATGAACCATAACCTCTTTTATTTAGATGGATTCAAATCCCACTCTAGACGCATTGGTTTTTTGAAATTCGGAAAATCTGAACGCAGCGCTTACTAGGACAGTTTTCTTGTTGTAGATGGCGCTATTTTAAAATGAAACCAATTTTAGAGACTAAAATATTTCGAAAATAGAAACAATTAAATCTCACCTATAGCATGGTAAATCTGCATTCCACTTGTGGATAACCTTCTCAATTGCGTTCTTCTTCCCTATCTGATTTCCATTGAAGAAATGAGCATCGTGTGAGAACTTCACTGCAATTAAATCTGTTGGGTAATCATCTAGAAGCTTGTCCCACTCGATGGCAGCTTCATGATGCTTTCTGAAAAACAGGAAAGTTTCAAAAAAATATCTCCTAAAGGAGCCCTTACCCTCTTCCCCACAAAATCGCTGCTTTGGCATGTCGCTTTTCTCTGGCGTTTCCATACTTTTCAGCGTCAATTTCTAGTTGATCCATTTTCTTGGCAAATTCGACATTTCGAGCAGCGGCTTCTGTGCCGAGCCCGGAGAGGCCCACTAGGAAAGTTCGGGCCATAACTGAAAATTCAGAGACTCCAAGTGCTAAACAAAAAACAAACTAACTTGCTTCAGGATCCGAAGCCACAAGCTTCTCGATCGATGTATGAAATCCGCCTAAACTGGTGCAATCCGACCAGGACACAAGCTGTCGAATGCAGGCATCCAACCATTTCGCATTCTCATCACTCGTAGTTGATAGTTCCAGACCAGCCGACTTCCAGCCTTCGCAATTGCGCAAATGATCGGCACACCATTCGGCCATTTTCTGAAGGAAGAGAGGAGGAATGGGCGGTAGGTCTAATGAACGATATGACGGGGTTAGATGATGCAAGTGGGGGAGGGAGGACTTGATAGGAAAGTTTAGAATTTTCGGATTTTTTTTGCATTGAAAAAGCACGATATTCTACTGTTGACATAGAGTTGCTCCGTTCGAAACTAAATTCATAATAAAATCGGCACGGAAAACAACATATCCTACGCGCAAGTTTCGCTAGGTAGGAAATTTCAAAATTTTCGGTAATTTCCAAAAATGGCTCTACATTATTCAGTTCTGATTTTAGACTTTATTTTTACATGAAAAAGTAAAAAAATAAACATTAAAGAACTGTGATCACCAGTTTTCTAGTTTTTCGCGATTTTTGATATACTGTAGCAATTTTGAAGTACCCAAAGTTAGTAGACAATCACAGTTGTTGAGAAAAAAAATTGTGACCTTATGAGAAATAAAATGGAGTATAACTTCAATCATAGCTTTTTAACATAAAAATTAGTAAAATTTGCACTTTAGATTTTCTAAAAAATTCCAAATTTTTACGATTTTTAATCTAAAGACCACGTTATCAACGGCCAAAAATGCGAAAAAACCATATAAAATTCTCGAAAAAAAACCTCTCAAAAACCTCTTAAAACTGCCAAATCTAAAAAAAGGAAAAGTGAAAACAAGAAAAGAAGGGTCAACAATTAGAGAGTATGCAGTCTAGAAGAGAGTGCCAGACGACTAGACGACAAACAGATATAGCACGTGCGTCTTCATTGGGACAAAAACAACATACATGCAAAATGGAAAGAAATAGGTAAGCTTGTGTGTCCAGGACATTTGTGATACTGATGTTGATAACACCTGGAAAATACGTGAAAGTTTTGACGATTAGTTGGGGTTTGATAAAAAAATTGAAAAAAACGGTTTTAGAATCAAACAATCAATTCGGGAAAAAGGGCATTTTTCAGGGTTATACAGGAAACAATAGCTTAGCAGACGACACTTTACGGGTCAAAATGAGTGTTATGATTTAACTGATATTAAAAAAAAAGCACCCGACATCTTCCCAGGACACTTTACAGGTCAAAACGGCATCAGCAGCGGACTGTTCCCGGGTTGATGGGAAGTGTATAATATAGAGCATGTATCCACCGACATTATATTTGGATAACTAGCAGCCGACACCTAACTGGTTTTTACATTGCGGCTGACATTTCCCGGGTTCCTGGGAAAAATATCCCATTTTCAGTGATACATCAGCCGACATCTCGCTGGCCAAAATTTATTTATAAAGTCTAAGAAAAGTTGAGTATAACTAAGCCAGCAGTGACTAATTTTTAGAGAGTGCCTAGAAGTTCACAGGTTTTATAAAAGCAACCGACGTCTCCAGGGTCGTTAAAAGCAGCACAATACAACTGTGATGCCAGTCGAAATTTCCCCGTAAAATGTCGGCTGCGAAATTGTGTTATTTAAAACTCATCCGTCTTGTATGTCTCATATCGCAGCCGATATCTCCCGGATTATGAAAAAATCGCGTGTTCTGAACTTTGACAACTTATTGCAAAAATCACGAACTCCTGGGGCCCGAAACTGTTGTAATGTAATAACTTTATTTATTGAAAAAACAAAAGGATATCGAAAATAATTACATACATATTATAACTTAAACTCTCCAGAAACTTACAACGGATGCAAATTTCTAAACTTATCAGCAAGTCGCAGTCCCACCAACGAGTTATGATGCAAGGCATTCCTCTCCGCCAGCAGCTCAGGTGTCAATCCCCAATTTTTGGGATCCTTGCTCAAAATGCAAGACTGTATCAGTGTCTGCACAAAAAGATCCCGCTGAGAATTAGATCCACCGATCTGGACGATTTTGTCCCTGATTGGGTACATAGTATCGGCTGCTGTGTCGTAGTCGCGACGAGCAAAGTTGAGCATTCCGTCGTAGAGCGGCACACCGGTGGTCTTGCTAATTTGCGCGTTGTCCTCGGTGAGAAGCCTGAACGATTTTCAGATATGGAAAAATAAATTGACAAGTTTTCAAAAATGTACGACACTATAGGCCAGGGGTATGCGGGAAATCTCAAAATTTGCAGTGCTTAACAAACTCCGAAAAATTTGATATTTTTTGAAATTTTTTGGAGCACCAAATCTAAGGAATTCTTAGCACACATCTGGTTTCTGAATAAGTTCCGTGTAGTGTGTCTGCCTAAGCATCAAAATAAATCAATTTTGTGTAATTTTACTACATTTTTTGGAAACAAAATCAATAGTTTTGGTCAAAATTGCATTGTCAAATTTTTGATGTGTGCGGCAAAAAATGTGTTTTTTATCAGCTGCACCTATTTGAATATCTGTTAGATCTGTATCACCTAGTGTCAAAAACCAGAAAACTTGGATGATTCTCTTAGCCCCACGTGATGTCAGAGTGTCCCGTTTCGATTTGATCTACGAGAGTCGCGGGAATTTAGACGCAGACTTCGATTTCGCATGGTGAAAAACGTGCTGACGTCACATTTGCCGCATTTTTTTGTAGATCAAACCGTAATGGGAGCCCAGGTTCTCTACACCCTTCGGATCAATCACTGAAGGCACATTGGTAGACTCAGCTAATGAGCGCTAATTTTAGAAGTAAAAACATTTTGCTCTGCCTAGGCTCCAACTCACTCTGAATACTTCACCAACGAATCTCTCAATTTCTTCTCTGTCTCCAAATCCTCTTGCATATAAGTTGCAATTCCTATTTGTACATCATTACTAACAGAAGAGTGATCACCGATGAATTTGGAGAGGTTTTCTATCTTCTCCCACCGATCCCTTCCAACATTGACACCTTCTAGTTCCAATCTCCATAGCAGTGAGCTACCATCAACCTTGCTAGATCGTTTCACAATTTCTCGATCGAAAATCTCTAGCGCTGGCTCATATTCCGCGGATTCGATGTGAAAGAGAGCTGTGTGCCAGTAGTTGTGGGCGGCTAGCATCCAGCCTTGCTGGAAACATCATTTACTATATCTAAACCGCTTATTCCGTGTGTCCATAGTTTGTAGTCTATGTACATTAGCACGTGGTCGCTGGCTGTCCTTTTGCATAATTTTGAAGCAAACGCGCCTCATTGAGAATTCACGTTGGCACCAACTCTCGCTATCCATTGGGCGTGAGAGACGCAGATACTACTTTTTTCTCTGGACGTGAAAAACGCCAAGAATAACCGTTTTGCCGTCTGCGTCTCTTCTTTCACACGCTATTTTGGCTGTGGACGAGGAATTCTCCTCTTCCAGGATTTTCTAGGCCATTTTCTCACATTTCTCAAGTTTTCTCGTCCGCGAGAAAACGTGAATTTTGAGACAGCCAGCGAGCACGTGCATTAGTTTTTGTAGTCTGTGAAAGTTTTCGCTTCTGGAGGGATAGTGAGTTGGGGGTTAGTGTAGGGTTATAGTCGAGGTACTGAGGTGATACAATAGTGGTACTGTAGGAGTACTGTAATAAGACTACGGTAGTTTCAGAAAAATTTGTTTTCTTCCCCAGAAGTCGGGGGCCGCGCCGGAGGTGCGGTCAACGGCTGGTAACTATATATTTTGCTAGATAGATTAAACGTACCCTCCAATCATCTTCCGTCTTGTACATAAACTCTTTTCCCTCTTTGTGCCGCCCGTTCATCTCGAGGACGTGAGCTTTTGCGTGTGAGGCCCAGCAATCAAATCGATTCAGTTGTAGGGCCCGATCTGCTTGTTTTTCAGCATCACCGTAAATTCCGCATTCTTCCAGACCAAATGCATACATACCGTGGAGGTAGCTGAAAATATTGGGGTTAGTAATCGACACCTAACCAAACATTTTGACCTATAGCATGGTAAATCTGCATTCCATTTGTCGATAACCTTCTCAATTGCGTTCTTCTTCCCAATCAGATTCCCATTGTTGAAATGAGCTCTGTGTGAAAAATTGACAGCGATCAAATCTGTTGGGTAATCATCTAGTAGCTTGTCCCACTCGATGGCTGCTTCGTGATGCTTTCTGAGAAAATATGACAATTTCAAAAAAATATCTCCTAAAGGAGCCCTTACCCTCTTCCCCACAAAATCGCTGATTTGGCATGTCGCTTTTCTCGGGCGTTTCCATACTTTTCAGCGTCAATTTCTAGTTGATTCATTTTCTCAATAAACTCCACATTTCGAGCATTGGCTACACCAAAGATCCCGGTAATACCAATGAGAAAAGTTCGGGCCATAACTTAAAATGCAACATCAGTTAGTGACTTCCTAAGTTGAACAAGATTACTAACTTGCTTCAGGATCCGAAGATGCAAGTTTCTCTGCCGAAGCATCAAATCCGCCTAAACTGGTGCAATCCGACCAGGAAACAAGCTGTCGAATGCAGGCATCCAACCATTTCGCATTCTCATCACTCGTAGTTGATAGTTCCAGACCAGCCGACTTCCAGCCTTCGCAATTGCGCAAATGATCGGCACACCATTCGGCCATTTTCTGAAGGTAACGAGGTTGGTGGTGATTTAACAATTAACGATATGTAGAATTAATTTGCTGTGTAGGAAGTACACATACTAATTTTAAGTTTGTCTTTTAATGACGTGGGGTTAAAAAAACGCAGTCACCGACTTTTTCTCTGCCGTCTCGCAGTGCATTTCGCGTACGGGGAGGTCATCAAGAGTGGGCAAATACTTTTAAAATTCAGAAATCAAGAGATCAAAAAATCATAGAAACTCGTTTCAAATTTTTTGGTTAGAATAAAAATATACATATAATGTTATTCAGTTGAGCTTTTACGTATGGCCAAGAGCATCAATCTCAGAAATTCAGTGGAATTAGAAACTTTTCATAACTTATGAGTTTTGACCAATGTTAGGCTTTTTTTGGCAGATAATTGTTCCCTGCATGGAAACTTTATGATTTTAAAAAACATGACTTTGTGAAGACTTTCGAAGAGGGATGTGTAGCGGGTACCCTAAAACTGTCTGACGTGACATATCAGAAGAAGGTGGAGCATCGTAGTGATTATGAGAAGCGAGATTTTTTTAGAGAGTTCAGAGAAATTTTGCCCGTCTGGAGCCAAGCTCGTCCACTCATCGGTTCTCGAAAAATGAGTTTCAGGTGTGGCTGAAAGGATAAAAAACCAAACAGCGAGAACCTTCGTGGAGGTCACATTCTACCATGGCTGCAGCAGCCAGAATGACTGATTTTTCTGGTTGACGCCCAGCCTCCTTGTTCCTCTTGAGTCGCTGCACAGCGAATGTGCGCTAGGGCGCAATTCATACATTAGAAACTAGATTTACATCAGGGGTGTGCGGATAACCGATTTTTTCGGCTAACGGATAAATCGGCTAATGCCGATTTTTTGAGAACCGGCTAACGGCTAATTCGGCTAATTCGGCTAATTCGGAAAATATTCATTTGGTTAAGCTTTTTTTGTCCATTCTGTTAATTCAGGTTTTGGGTTAATTTTTTCACTGTTATTGAGCAAATTCAGGGATGAACGACTGTTCAAATAGGAAAAAATCATACAAATTCACCACATTTTGTTTTCCAAAAAAATATGTTAGTTGAATTAGCCGAAATAGCCGATCGGCGAATTCAGCTAACATCGGCCGAAATCGGCTAACGGATAACTACGTATTAGCGGAACTGCCAAAAAGTCGGCTAACGGCTAATTCGGCTAATCGGTAAAAAGGTCGGCTAACGGATAATTCGGCTAATATTAGCCGAGTTAGCCGAATTAGCCGATCGGCGAATTCGGCTAAATCGGCTATTATCCGCACACCCCTGATTTACATGCTTATGATACTCAGAATAAATGTCGAATTTAGTTGCTAACTCGAAAACCATTACAAGTGTTACCATGGATATGAACCAGGGGTGTGCGGCAAATTTGCCGAATTTACCGAGCACGGCAAATTTCAAAAAAGTAGATTTGCCGAATTTGCCGAGCTCGGCAAATATTGAAAAAAGAGATTTGCCGAATTTGCCGAGCTCGGCAAATTTTGAGATTTGCCGCACACCCCTGATATGAACTACGAAGACTTCTCTATTATTTCCAGTATTTTATTTTTCTAATTAGCAGCCTTCCAGGAAAAAGTAGTGTTCATTTTTTCTGTTTATTGTGAACTTATAGTTCACAAAAAATCTTCCTTGATTTTTTTTACCTAAAAAACCAAGTCTAAAAAATAAAGGTGAAAACAAAATATTAAAAGTCAACGGCGAGGAGCGTGTATATATAGCTATGAGATAGTTTTAGACGACTAGAGAACAAACAAAATATTACCCACTTGCGAAATTTTGTGATTTGTCACCAATTTGTGGCCATACTTTTAAAAAACATGAAATGGCACAGAAAATTGTTAATGAAGTTTATTGGCTAGTGCATTGCATTAATCTCAAAATTTCGTGCTGACATGCTTGCTATAACAATTACAGGCTATCGTTCCGGTAGTCTTAATATTTCTGAAACATATAATTATTAGATTTAGTTCTCTCATTCCAAATCTAACTGTAAAGTAGCAAGTTCTTCGTGTAAACTCTATACGGCTTGTAGATAAAAATCGTTGCAATT